>NC_141078.1:48202795-48802795 GCF_041138505.1 Cibotium barometz | reverse complement strand
ACAACATTAGCATACACACTTTGATCTTTACAAAATTGATCAACATTCACAATATCTCAATCATTCCCATAATGTGCTTGGATGAAATCCAAAAATACAAATACAAAGGAGGGCCATATCCCGCCCTATTTTGGGAGCCCTCATTTGAGAATGCTCCTCTTTTAAATATGGATTTTTTATTTCTATCTCGAGTAAGCTTTGTGTGATGTTAAGATCTAGCATCACTATATCTTTTCCATCGTATAACTTGGTCCCAACTTTAACTATGTATTCTAAGACCCATCTAATTTGATACTTTGTGTTGCTATATATATAGGCAGTGATGTGTGTGAACACACTTAGGACCGCCATTGCACTTTTTCCCTCTTTAGGAGGTTTTTTCCCCCGGCTTGTATATACGCCCATCATTCTAGGGCTAACTTATCTTTTGTACATTGACACAATCTAATACACTTTGTGTTGTGTGCATTCTTGATTCTTCTTCTCCAAGCTTTGTGTGCTTTCTTGCAACCCTAATTCCAACAATTGGTATCAGAGCAGGCATCGGCTCCCAGGGCTACGTCGTCGGCACCCTCCGACTCACATTCTTCGATTGAGGTGAGCTTTCACAAGCGCTTGCAGGACCCTGTGCTCTGCAAATTGTGTCGTAGAGATTTGCGTTCTCAGAAATCGCATTTGAGTTCGTTTTGGGCTCCGTTTTTGCATTTCAAGTTCTGCACAAGTCTTTTCGTCATTTTGTGCAGAAATTTTGACAATGTAGTTTTCTGCAAAACAGGCATACGTGTTCTATTGTGGACCGTGCTACATAGCACAAGTTGTCTTCTGTTCAATCTTTGCTTCATTACAGGTAGCTTTTGCATCAGTTTCACTCAGTGGCCATGGCTGATAACAACAATGATGTATTTCGCATGTTATCTGTGCTGATGACAAATTGGATGGAGACAGCAACTACCCACTTTGGGCATACATGATGCAGCATGTTTTAGTTGCAAAAGGAGTGTGGAACATTGTGCAGGGTATGGATGTACGTCCAGGTTCTGTGGATGTAGGATCTGTTGAGGATGTTGCAGGTTCTAGCAGCTCTACTGTTGCTGCTGTTTTACCCACTGCTGAACAAGCTCGTTGGGATAGCAACAACTGACAGCTATTGGCAAAAAGGTAGAAGATGATAAGGCACTAGCAGTGCTTCTAAAGAGTGTGGACAAAGGTGAATATGAAAACATTGTAGCAACACTAAAGAATGTACTTGAATTGAAGCTACACGAGATAGATGGAGCTCTACTAGAGCAAGAGACCAGAGGAAAAGAGAAGAAATGGCTCGACTCAAAAATAGGAGAAGAAAAAGCATTCTTCACCCGAGGACGAGGAAGAGGCAGAGTAGGAGGAAGGACCTTCACTTGCCCCACAACTGTGGAAAGCCAGGACACATGGCAAGAGACTGCTATAGCAAACCCAGTGGAGAAGGAACGACATCGGCAAACTTCATGGAGGCTCCTAAGGAAGTGGAGTCGGATCATCTTTTTTGAGAGAGAGAGAGAGAGAGAGAGAGAGAGAGAGAGAGAGAGAGAGAGAGAGAGAGAGAGAGAAACCCCACAACCCAATGTAACCTGCCCCAATAGAGTAAAACCGCCTCTGAGCCACCGATGATGTAGGCCATGTGGTAGATGTATGTGTGAGCACTTTAGTCAAGGTCACGGGCAGTTGTAGTAGCCTTGGACACATAGAGAGAGAGAGAGAGTGTCAAGGACTATGAGTTTAGGGACTTGAGGCACTGGTCGCTCGGACTATCAAGTAAGAGGGAAACTTGGTATAGGGTCCAGGTGTGCTAGGAGTATTCACTTGAGGGGAGGTGTTGAAATATACAAGTGAATAGGGTGTGTGCGGGAACAAGCCCTTGGCTAGAGGCTGTAAAAGAGAATGTGTAAATGTGAGAGAACCTGTGAAAAGGTGAGAAGAATCTACTGGGAGAGAATAAAGGGTAGCATGAGAAGATTTAGGAGGTGTGGAGATATTCTTGGAGAGGTGGAGAGAATCAAGCAAAAGAGGTGGAGTGAATGAAGGAGAAATCAGTGGGATTAGATGCTTGGATATAAACCCTATAAATTGAGGCATTGGCCTAATGAGAATTTGCTAGTTTTTGATTATCCATGTCAACATTAAGCTATCAGTTAATTGCTCACTAATCACGTCTTAATTATCGATGGGAGACCTTCTCTGTTGTGCCATCAGCCTTCATTACTGTACCCCGCTTGGTGGCTTTATCATATGTTTTGATGCACTCGGCACAAAGCTCCGTGTCGATATTCTTGGGAAGTATCTATGCCATTCTGCCAAGGCCCACCTTCTCTAGTTTGTCCTTTACTTCTGTCTCTTCCAGCATTTGGAGGCAATCTGTGCTGTGGTACTGCAACGCCACCTTTCCATGTGCTGTATGGATCTCCTTACTGATGATGGCACCATGGAAGGCTTGGGCATATGGGCCCAGGTGATTCATCTTTGGTCCCCATGTTGGCCTCTTCTTCTGGCTCACCGAGGAGCCCGTAGCACTGGCCTGTGTTACCCGCGGGGGTCTCGCGGCTTCGGGGTTTGAGGTCGACACCTGTACATGTAAAGAAGATTAGTCTCTAGACTGGTGGGACAGGTACCACTCCCTATTTTTTTAAAAATAAATGGCAAGAAGCTTAATCGCCGTGAGATGAAGGGTGTTAGTGGTGTGAGAAATAACAAGGTGTGTTAGTTGAAGTGGTCAATTATGTAGGTGAAGGTGCAGGTGCTCAAACCATGAAAGTGCAGGTCGTGAGGAGTAATCTCGTGAGTGAGTCGGGGAAAACCCGTGAGATGGATTTCCGTGAGAAGGAAATCCGTGAGAGTTAAAAGCATGAAGTGGATTTCCGTGAGAGTTAAAAGCGTGAAAGTTAAAAGCGTGCAGTGAATTTCCATGAGATGAAAATCCGTGAGAAGGATTTTCGTGAGACGGAAATCCGTGAGAGTTAAAAGCGTGAAGTGGATTTCCGTGAGAAGGATTTCCATGAGAAGGAAATCTGTGAGAGTTAAAAGCGTGAAGTGGATTTACGTGAGACGAAAATCCATGAGAAGGATTTCTGTGAGACTGAAATATGTGAGAGTTAAAAGCGTGAAAGTTAAATGCGTGAAGTGGATTTCCGTGAGAAGGATTTTCGGATTTCCATGAGACGGAAATCCGTGAGAGTTAAAAGCGTGAAGTGGATTACCGTGAGACAGAAATATGTGAGAAGGATTTTCGTGAGATGGAAATCCATGAGAGTTAAAAGCGTGAAAGTTAAAAGCATGAAGTGGATTTTCGTGAGATGGAAATCCGTGAGAGTTAAAAGCGTGAAAGTGTAGGTTTTGGGCAGTTAGTATTTATGTTTTGTTTTCCTCATAGATTTGATTAGTGTATGTTGGGATGAGACCGCCTAGCAGAGTTTGGAGCGAACACAAAGAAAATAACAAGAAATCGTTTGATGAATAATGCAAGACAGGTGTTTGATGTGTAACGACTTTGTGTGCCCGAGACATTCATTTAATTATGTGATCAAAGTTTTGAAAGATGAAAAGACAAGAAAAACAAAGAAGAGCCCAATCTCCCACCTCAATGTGCGAATGTCGTTTAGATTTTGAAGAAGCGAGGAGGGATGTGATGCAAGAAGAGCACACGATTGCGGTGAGCACACGATGGAAGACTATTGCAAAATGACGAAAAAAGGAAAGATTTTTGAATTTATGGCTCAGCTGTCAGACTAGTTGGTTGCCTTAATGAAGAATTCCACATGTCATCTTGCGATTGGTTCGTGAGAAGTGACCGTTTCACGACGTGAAGCATTTTGGACTAGTTCACGATGTAAATTGTTTTGCACCAGTTTACGGCGTAAACTGTTTTGCACCAATTCACAGCATGAACTGTTTTGGATTAGTTCACGACGTAAACCTTTTAACATTGGTTCATGGTGTGAACCTTTTTGTATTCGTTCACGGCATGAACCTTTTCAGATCATGAGTGTGCAAGATTGATACCTTCTATTTTTCTTCATGCTCAGTCACTCAAACATGCATATAAAGGAGTGAATGATACCCAGTTTTACCTTGTATCCATTTCGTGACTAATGGATACCTTCATCTTTTATTACCATGTGAACCAAGGTGACACCTTGGCACTTCTGGGTAGGTATTGTTGCAAACATTTTAGTTCCGTGTGGGAGTGTTTGATTCTTTCCTCCACCCAACTGAACAGTTTTACTACTGAGTCCTGTGGATTGGAGCTTTTATCCATGTCCATTTGCTGAACTTTTTTTTCCCTTCAAGGTCCTTGTCTAGCTCCTTGATCGAAGTGTTTACTGGTATTGTTTTGGCAATATTTAACCCATCTTGTTGAGTCGCCTTCTTCCTCCACACCAGTGTTTGTGCAATTTGAGCATTGGTTTTAGTTGGGAGTTGGTTCCGCATGCTTTTACTACCCTTTCCTTTGTATTCGGAGCTGTTTGCAACGGTGGCCATTGGGTGGGGTTTGGGCACCCACACTATCGTATTGCCTTGGTAGTATCCTTGTGCCAATAGTAAATCCTTTCGGACCCATTGCTTACGAATGCCTTGTGGAGTGTTGATTTGTCTGGAGTACTGCCAACCTGCTTGTGAAGGCCATTTCTCATTTTTGACTCCCTTTTGAACCCTTTTTATTGTTTCCTTATGAACCTCCATCTCCTCCTTGTGGGGTTGGATTCTAAGTTGAACCTTGGGCACCCATTGCTGTGTACTTTGTGACTTCGGATGCTTTTTACGTTGGGATTACGGAATTGCTGCCTTTTTTACTTCATGAGTTGATGTCACCGTGCTTGGTGTTGCTATCTCCTCAATCATGGCCTACTTTCCTGTGTTTGTCAGGCTCCATAAGGGTACGGATATAATATTGTCGCCCTCGTTCAGTAGTGCAATCCTCTTCTCCCATTGGATATTACAATTGCTGGTGCAAATCTAGGATCGTCCTAGGATAATTTCCTCTTCCATGGAACGTATGCCCATAAGACTGTTGTCAGCTTATGCTCCAGTCCATTCGACTAGGTTTTTGTCAAGATAGTACAAAAAATTTTGTTTGTACTCTCTGCTTGACCATTAGCCTGTGGATAACACAAGAACAAACACAACAAACGACTCCTCCTTAAAGCCAAGCTCAGATAATATTAAAAAACCTGTCCTCGCTCAAGGATTCTACTTTGACAGACACACTTGCAGGAATGGAGCCAGAGACAGCAGTAAAAGCAGTGCCATGAGAGCTTGAAATAGTAACATCAATCCCAGTGCAAGATCCAGTAGTGCCACTTAATAGAGGTAAAATACCAAGAGATGAAGATACATCTAGTCCGAGCAAAAGAAGGTGTCTGGAGGACAAAGAAAGAATACCACAGCAGTCAATCCTATAGAATATAGACTATGAACAGTTCATACAGGAAATTATGGAAGGCTTGGATGAGTTACTGAATCTGTCGCATGCTGGACTGGAAGGGGCAGTGGGCACAAGTGCATCACTTTGGGATCAGGAGAAACGAGTATGGTGGTGCCATTTTCTCACAACACATATGCTTCATGATCGTAACCACATTTGAGGACATGGTGGACACAGGATTCTGGCGATCACACTCAACATTCAGAAGAACCCTCAAAAAGCTTCAATCACACCGAAACTTTTACCGTCATGAGTTTGGTGACCATGTCTTTCGACCTCAGCAGTAATAGGTTCTGAGGACAAAACCTACATCAGGTGTAGGGGGGATGTTAATCCCATTTTGGATTAACAAGTATGATCCTCCAATTGAGGACATTAATAAGTGTCATGAAAAGGCACTATAAAAAGTGTACATTATGAGATATTGGCCACCCAAGGCCTTAGTTAAGTAAGTTTTGGGTGCCCAAGTGTGAATAAGGGCCAAATGTATAAAAGGCATTTTCTCAAGATCCCCTATCACTCACAAGCTCCACAGGACACCCAAACCTGGTCATTATGTTGTGATACAAGAACCTTGCAACACTTGAAGCTTTATTATCCTTCAAAGCTATAGCTTCTACCCATTTAGTACAATAGTCTGTTGCAACCAAAATATAGCTGCATCCTTTCCTTGTTGTAGGCTTAAGAGGTCCCACAAAATCCATCCCCCACTTCTGGAAAGGCTCTAGTGGCAGAATAGGATGATCTGACATTCTATCCTTATTATCTGGCTGATGACCAGTATTTTGACATATGACACACCTCTTAGCATACTCATGTGCATCCTTCAAAACTGTGGGCCACCACAATCCAGCCTGGAGAATCTTCTTGCCTGTTATATCTCCGGAGAAATGTCCACCTGCTGCACCAGAATGTGCTTCTTGAATAACAGCATTCTGTTCAAAATCTGGAACACACCTTAAGATGACTTGATCAATGCCCTTCCTATATAATGCCCGTGCAATTACCAAAAAAGGTCTACTCTTCAAGGCAAACTTCCTCCTCTGATCTGCAGTAAACTCACCTGGGATAGTGCCGTCAGTCAGAAATGTCAATAATTGGTCATACCAAGAATCCGACACAGCAGGCTGAACTTCAAATAATGAAGCATCTAGTAAATCATCATTCACTCCCACTGGTTCTTCACTTGTCTCTAACCTACTCAAGTAATCAGCAATGGCATGTTCTTTTCCTGGAGTATGAAGGATAACAAAATCAAACTCCTATAATAACAACATCCACCTAGCCAACCTTCCTGTTAGCATTGGCTTTTTGATTAGGTACAACAAAGCTTGGTGGTCAACATGGAAAATTACCCTATTTTCCAACAAATAGTGCCTAAATTTTTTCAAAGCATATACCATGCCCAATGCTTCTCTTTCAGTAGTGACAACATAATTCCTCTCAGCTGATGTGAGGACTCTGCTTGCATAATACACTGGCCTAAACCAACCTCTGGCTTTTTCCTGCATCAACACGGCTCCTACGGCCACATCAGACGCATCCACAAAGACATGAAAAGGCAAAGACCACTCCGGAGACTGTAGAACTGGCGCCATAGAGATCATCTTCTTTAAAAGTTGGAATGATCTTTCCTGAGGATCAGCCCAAACAAAAGCTACTTCTTTCTTACTTAAGTGTGTTAGTGGTAAACACACATTAGCTAAATATCTGAGATACCTTGAATGCCACTTAATTTGACCCACAAATCTCATCAACTCTTTAACATTGACTGGAGCCTTGGCAGATTGGATGGCTTCAATCTTCTTTACATCAATGGCCATCCCTTCACTTGAAACCACATGACCAAGTAGTACCCCACTTCTAACAGTTATGACACTCTTGTAAGGATTCAGTGCCATTCTGAACTGTCTACATCTATCTAGACATAACTTCAGATGCAGCAAATGCAAGTCTTTCTTGCCAAAACCGAAAAATCATCTACAAAAACCCTCATAAACTCCTGCAAATATGGCTCAAATACCTTATGTGCGACAAAGTTGAATGATGGTGGTCCATTCTTCAAGCCAAAACTCATTACTGTATACACAAATGCACCCCACTCAGTAATGAAGGCTGTTTTGTATTGATCCTCCTCACAGCAACGTGAATCTGATTATACCCAGAAAACCCATCCAAAAAGCTATATATTTCATGCCCTGCAACTGCATCCAAAACTGCATCACAAAACGGCATTGGAAAAGGATCAGTAATAGTTGCTGCATTAAGCTTTCTATAGTCCACACATACTCTCAGCTTCCCATTCTTCTTAGGTACCACTATAATGGGAGACAACCATGACACCTCATTCACTGGCTTGATGAAGCCTACTGTCAACAACTTATCTATCTCCTCCTTAACCTGCTTTGCAAAACTAGGGTTCATTCTGTACCTTTGCTGCGCAATCGAAATTGCATCTTTTTGCAAGTTAATATGATGTTGATGTAATGCAGGGTCGATACCTTTCACCTGAGAATACTCCCAAGCAAATACATCCATGTATTCTTGCAACAATTGTAACAACTCCCAAAAATTCTCCTTCAACATGGACACTCACCTTTACCATTTTTGGATCAGCCTCTATGCCCAAATTAATCTCTTTCAATTCATCCTCCTTAACCCTACTAGAAGTGCCAAACTTCTTGTCATAGATTCTTTCAGCCATAATTCTTGCATCCTTCTCCTCCTGCTCAATCTGTTCCTTGGTAGAAGATTCTGCTGTGTGTTCCATTAGCTGTCTGAATTCTGTTCCCTGTCTTGTCCAGGTGCTACATCGGACCTTTCTTGAGCCTGTTCTTTATCCGACTGTAATATATGTTCCACATCTACGTCAAATACTGGAACAACTGTTGGATTTTCCTTCAGAAATTCTTCTTCCTCATCATCTTCAACGTCTTCTCTGCCAAGTTGATAGTTTGTGCAAACAATGGTTTTTCCTTGAGTGGAATATTCTTCCTCCCTTGCATAGGTATAGTCACTCTCTTCTTCCCTTTTCTTATAACAACCACATTCTCTCCCCAATCTTGTCTAACTTTGGCCCCATTCTGAGCCAAGGTCTTCCCAATAGCATTTCATAAGAGGACACTGAATCTGACATTCGCATGACCACAAAATTGACCAAGAAGGTCATACCTGCAATTGCAATATGTTGCTGTTTGAGAATTCCTAATGGTTGTACTCTTGTTTGATCTGCCATCTTCACCTGAAAAGGTGCTGGGGCCAACTTTCCCAAGCCCATTTGTGTATAAACAGCTTCAGATAAAATGTTTACTCCGGATCCTCCATCCAACAATACATCTGCAAAAATCCTGCCCTCAAACTGAACTTTGATTATAGGCACAACAAAATCAACATCTGCTAGATCAATGTTGTTTACTGCTGGGAAGCCTATTTAATGAACCAATAATTCATTATCCTGATCCTAAAGTTTCCTCAACAACCTCTCCTTAAAAGCTGGTACTAAGCACAATAACTGATCCAATGACAATTGTAACGGAGAGTTGATGAGTACCTCAAACCAATCTTTGTCCTGATTTACCTCAAGTTTAATGTCCTTTTGTTGTTGTTGGTCGAACTGACTTTCTAACTTCGATGCAGGCACAGCCTGCTTCCTCTGCTCCTTCTGAATCTGCTTCTGGACCTGATCCCTGATTCCTTTCTGCTCCTTCCAATCTATTGGTCCCTTTGCTTTGGATCTAGTGATAGCCATGACTTCAACATCATCAACTTGCATGCATTCATCACAAAGCCACTATTCCTTATCTTCTTGCTTGTGCTGCTCCTGAGTTGATTGACTAACACCATTATACTCTTTCTGATCTTGGAGATCAACCAAAAGTACATTAGCTTGAGCTGGTTGCTGATTCTATTGCTGTTGCTGTTGCTATCCTCCTTGCTGGTTACCCTGATTATACCTTAGCACAGGCATTCCCCGTTCTTCTCTATGCTTAACCCACAATGGACAATTCAGGCCTACCCAATGATCTGGTGCACCACAATACACACAAGGCATAGCACCTGGTTGTCTCCTTTCATTATTCTCCTGCTCCCTCCATGGTGGTCTTGGAGTCTAGGCCTCTGAAATGGTGTTCTGCCCCTAAATGGAGCAACTTGATTTGCCCCTACATCAATTCTACCTTTTCCTGCATCAGGTGTAGGCTGTCCTCTGCTTTTAGGATTGTACCAACACTGAGCTGTGTTGTGGTCATCCCACAAATGTGACAATACTGCTTCTCCTTTGGTGCTACCACAAAATACCCAAACTTTTTCAACTTACTTACCAAGTCCGCCTCTTTGGTATGCTTATCCTTCTGTTTTTTCTTCTTACTCCTCTCCTTTCGTTTTCTTTTGTCTTCCTCTGCATCACTTTCTGATGATGTATCTGAATCCTCCTCCTTGTCTGAATCTGATGTTGCATCTGACCCTTTTTCGGAATCAGAACTGTTATCTCTACTACTCTTTGCTTTTGTCATACCCAGCCTCTTTTCAACTCTTACTTGCATAGTAGCAACAAGATCATTGATTCCTCTAGCAATGTCAATGCTTGCCACAGCATTCTTCAAACTATACCTTAATCCTTTCAAGAAATATCCTGCCAACATCTCATTAGTGGGTCTTTCATTGCCCTGCAATCTTTCGACCAAATTTCTAAATTTTTGAGCATAGTCTTCCACCAACATATTCTTCTGCCTAATGTCCCTGAGTTTTCTCAGAAAATCGGTTGGAGTCTTTTCCTTTCTGAACCTCTGCAAAAATGCTGCCTTCAAAGCATTATAATTAACAAAATGTGGAATACCATATTGGCTAAACCAGCTCATGGCTTTACCTTCTAATGTGGCTGCAAACTACTGAAGTTTAATTGGATCATTGTATGAAGCCTGATAACCACTTGCTTGCCATCTAGTTCCTTGGATCCTCCTCTGAATTTAGCGGCTTTGACCGTGGGGTTGAGAGGTGGTTGGAGCCATGAGGTTCGGCTGTGGTGGTCTCCTAGGTCTTTGCCTGGTAGCCCTCTGTAGTGGGTCAAACTGGAGACTTCTTCGTACTCTTGCAGATCTTCCTGCCAAGAGTAAAGCCCCTAACAGTTGCCTTACTTGCCGTCCCCCTGCTGCTCTAGAATTCTCCCCTCGTTGGTCTACTGTGCGATTTTCAGAGAGTGGACTCTCCTGACCATCCTGGGCAGCTTGATCGTAATGAAATGGATCAATATTGTCTGCCTGGGCTTGTGCCCTTGTATAATAAACTCTGGCTACTCTTCTCTCCCTCTCTGACATGCATCCTCACTGGCATTCATCGCCTCTGTCCAAATAGGATAAACACAGTAGGATCGCCAATTGTGTTAGGGTTCATCAACACAAACAGAAATATCACAAATAGACACAATTGCTCAATAAGAGACATGTTGATTAGGTGAAATCAGACATTCAGACACAGCAAAAACGTAATGCTCAGACAGAGATTTGATAGAGGTAGGTCACACAAGAGATAAGAAAAAAAACTCAAAATTCTGCTTGATTCACTCCCCTCATTACATTGCTTCCCCTTCTTTTCTACCTTGCTCAAAATCGTTACTCATTCTCCAAAACGTTATTCTTGAATAACCGTTACCTATCTTAACTTCCAAGATCCCAAGAAAGTCATCATACATTCCTACCACTTTAGCCTATGTCTGACTTACTAAATATCTGACTGCTTACATATCCGACTTACTACATATCCGACTTCTTACATATCCTACTTCTTATATATCCGACTTAGCAACATTCAACTTAAGAGAACTATGCCTTTAACAAATCTATTGGGAATGTAGATTGGGAGAAAGCCATGGATAAAGAAATGGATGCATTGGATGGATGCAAATGAGACTTGGGATTTGGTGCTATTTCCTAAGGACAAAAAGGCTATTGGATGCAAGTGGGTGTACAAAATAAAGCACAACTCAAATGGAAGTATTACCAAAAGTATAAAGCAATATTGGTTGCCAAAGGTTATGCTCAAACTTATGGCATTGATTATGAGGAGACATTTAGCCCCGTTGCCAAGATGGCAATCATGGGAGCTGTTATTGTGGTGGCTACATCAAAAGGATGGGTTTTACATTAAATGGATGTTAAGAATGCGTTCTTGCATGGTGATTTACAAGAAGAAGTGTATATGGATTAGTCACCAGGATATGAAGATGTGGGTCAACCTGATTTTGTATGCAAGTTACGTAAAGCTTTATATGGCTTGAACATGCACCAAGAGTATGGCATGAAACTATTATAAGCAAACTCCAAATGTGGCAGGCACTCCTCCCAATTGGATTTCTTTTTACTGACATACACATAAAGCATGTACTCTTAAGATAGCACAGTATCTTATCACCATTAGCTTTGATGTGGCAGATGTTGATCATTCACTCTATGTGCAGAAGAGTAATAAGGGCCTTGTAACAGTCGGTCATTTGAAAGTACACCTAAATCGCCAAAACTACACCTCATTTTTAATTCTACCAAAAAAACTCCAAAAATGCTAGTTTTTTGCCCAAAAAAGGTAAAATTTAGAATGAACCTCTTAAAAAATTACAAAAAAAACTAAAATTTCATACTTAAATACTCAAAATTAACTTTTTGAACTTCAAAAAGTCATGCAAATTTGGACGCATAAAACCATCATTTTTATTAAAAATAAAATACATTATCAAAAAGTGACATCTAAAGATCTAGCATTCCTTGTTCAAAAAGATCCTTCACTTCCTCCCATAAAATTTGTATGGTTTGTTGTCGAAGGTAACCAGATTTCTTTCGAGTGAAGCCATAAATAAGAATTTTCACATCATCTTGATTGATATTATGCGTGTCATGGTGATTGTCCTCTATTTTCTTTCCCTTTGGGCTTGCCTTAATTATCTCTAGGTATACTTTCTTGTTACTGCATCATCTCCACTTGTTTTGAACTAGTGAACATCAATTGACTATACCCTTTGATTCTCTTCTTGAATTTTGATGATCTTTGTGAATCAAAAGGGATATCCACTCTTATCATTTTCTGCTAAGACAATAATTATAATCCCCATTGTGAGCTGATTAACATTTTCTTTCCACATTTTGTTCTCTTATTGGAGTCATTTGCTTGTTTTTCTTACACCAATATAAGCTTCTTGAGTCTCTTCATACATAAGTCTCTCTAGCTCTTCAATTAATTCTAGAGATTATTCTCTCTTCTTCGATAGCTCACTCATGCACATGCCAAAGAAATGCTGCTAATATTTTTATTTCAAATTGCTCTGACACATTTTTCAAGTTCCAAAATCCACTCAAAATTTTACACTTTCATGACATAAAATAAAATTCACCTTAAAAAATCTTAAAAATTTGTTGTAAAACCATCATTTGTTACTACCAATCAATGGAGACTTCAATTTACATCAAAATTTCATAAATAAAAATGACTATTTTTTTTAAATTAAAAAACAAAGATTTTCACATCTTTAAATCAAATTCTTAAGATAACTTCTCTAAATTTGAATTGAATACTAAAAGAAATATATTATAACAAAAAAATCTCTTAAAATAATGCGGGGGGACTAAATGCCATTAATTATACTTTTCACCATGTCCTTTTTATGATTCTTGATTGCTTTTGATGAGATTTATGATGAATTTATAGTAATGAAGACATTTCCATCACACAAATAACCATGCTTTCCAAAAACTAAATGTGGTTTTTGTAATTTTCTCAAAGAGGACAAGATCCTGATCACAATTCTATTTTCAAATAAGAAATCTGACTTTGTTAAGTGCTTGCTTTTCACAATTTGAAGATTTGCATGTTTTTTGGTTATTTAAAGCATGAAGGAAAGCAACAACCATGCTTAATTTGACCAAATTAAGCATGGTTGCTTTCTTACATGCTTTAAATAACAAAAAAAATGCAAATCTTTAATTGTGAAAAACAAGCACTTAAGCAGTGAGATTTCTTTTATGATCTCATCCTCTTTGAGAAAAGCACAAAAAAACACATTTGCTTTTTGAAAAGCGCGATTCCTTTTGTGATGAAGATGTCTTTTATAAAATAAGTTCATCACGTGTCTCATCAAAAGCAATCATTAAATGATCATAGTCCCCCACCCCTGCACCCCTTTTTCCCCTCCCAAATATGTTACTGACCATCTCTTTCCTCCCAAAAGTGCCACATGTGTCACCAACCACCCATCTCCTCCTCTAAATTGAGAAGGTCTAGGGAAGAGTTGTATTCCAGAATACAACCCCTCCCCCCTCGCCCAACCCCCGGCCTTGCATCCCCCCTTTTTCCCTCCAAAATGTGCCATTAACCACCCATTTCCTCCCAAATGTGCCACCAACCACCCATCTCCTCCCAAACGTGCCACCAACCACCCATCTCCTCCTTGCTCCTCCTCTAAATTTTAGGAGGTGCAGGGCAGAGTTGTATTCCAGAATACAGCCCTCCCCTAGAGCTCGAAAAAATGCAAGATTTGGAGTCACTATCTCATTTTGAGTTCCGGAAGCCGCCTCCTTCCTGTATTTTAAAATGCGAGCTCTAGAGAGTCACTATCTCATTTTGAGTTCCGGAAGCCGCCTCCTTCCTGTATTCCAGAATACAGCCCTCTAGAGCTCGCATTTTAAAATACAGGAAGGAGGCGGCTTCCGGAACTCAAAATGAGATAGTGACTCCAAATCTTGCATTTTTTCGAGCTCTAGGGGAGGGCTGTATTCTGGAATACAACTCTGCCCTGCACCTCCTAAAATTTAGAGGAGGAGCAAGGAGGAGATGGGTGGTTGGTGGCACGTTTGGGAGGAGATGGGTGGTTGGTGGCACATTTGGGAGGAAATGGGTGGTTAATGGCACATTTGAGAGGGAAAAGGGGAGGGGGGAGGGGGTGTGGGGATGCTTTTTTTTGTTGGGGGGGCAGGGGGGATGGAGGTACAGGCCATAAATGGGAGGGGTGGGGGTGTGGGCGGAAGGGGCGAGGAATGGAGGGGGTTGAACAAGTTGGGGGGGGGATGGCAGGGCACGGTGGGGTTGCAGAGCTTTTTGGGGGGGGGGGAGGGAGGGAGGTGGGTTAAGTTGGGGGGGAGGGGTGGGGAATGGAGAGGGTGGGACAAGTGGGGGGGCGGGGGGAAGGGTCGGGGCAGGTGGGAATACGGGGGTGCCGAGTTTGTTGGGGGGGTTGAGGAGGTGTGAGGGGGGGAGGGGAGGCAGTGTGGTGCTGGGAGCGAGCCCTGTGAGAGGGGAGCAGGCCGAGGGCAGAGGGGGGTACAAGGAGCAGTTGGGGGGGCGCAAGGGGAGAGGAGGTGCAGTGTGGATTGTGGGAGGAGGGGGTAGGGCGGTGGGGGTGATGTGGGGTGGGCGGAGGGAGCGCAGGGGGGGGTTGGTGTGGTGGGGAGCAGGCAAGACTTTGATTTTTAATGAGTTCATAAATTTATATTACAAAAGATATATTCATCACAAAAGCAACTGATCTTTCCAAAAAGTAAATGTGCTTTTCATGATTTTCTCGAAGAGAATGAGATCAAATAAGAAACCTCACTGTGTTGAGTGCTTGCTTTCCATAATTAGTGATTTGCATGCTTTTTAGTTATTTTTAGCATGCAGAAAAGCAACCATGCTTAATTTGGCATGGTATGCTATAAATAACCAAAAAATATGCACATCTTTAATTGTGGAAAGCAATCACTTAACAAAGTCAAATTTCTTATCTGAAAATAGATTCTTCATTAGGATCTCGTCCTCTTAGAGAAAAGCAAAGAAAGCACATTTGCTTTTTGAAAAGCACTTTTTGCTTTTTGGAAAGCACGATTGTTTTGGTGATGAAAATCTCTTCTCTAATATAAATTTATCAAAGATCTTGTCAAAAGCGGTCATAAATAAAAAAAACATGTGGTGAAAAGTATAATTGATGATGTTCAACCCCTGTCCCACATTATCTAAAGATATTTTTTTGTTATAACAATGTTTTTGTAGTATTTACTTTAATTATAGAGAAGATATCTTAAGAAGATGTGAACATCTTTGTTTTTTAATTTTTAAAAAATAACAATCATTTTAATTCCTAAAATTTTGATTTAAATTGAACTCTCCATTGATTTGGTAATAACAAATGATTGTTTTAGACCAAATTTGTAAGCTTTTTTAAGATGAAAATTAATATTTGTCATGAAAGTGACCAATTTTGAGTGGAGTTTGGAACTTAAAAAAGTGTCTGAGCAATTTGAAACAAAAATGTCACTAAAACTGTCTAAAATAAGGTTACTAATTTTTTCCCACATAAATTATTAGTTTTTTTCACATTTTTAGGTGATTTTAGGTTGTTTTTTGGAGGGACCAAAACTACACATCATGCCCTGTTGTATTTTGAAACGACCGGCTGTTTTGTGTTCATTACAATTTATGTGGATGACTTGATTGTTGGGAGTGATAGTGGAGAGAAAGTTGAGTGTGAAATGTATCCTCACGCAGAAATTTGGCATGAAGGATTTGGGTAATCTGAGGTACTTCCTTGGCATTGAGGTTATTAGGACGACCAAGGGCATATGGTTGTCACAAAGGCAGTATGCATTGGACATGCTATCCAAATATGTTATGGCTGGTTGTAAGCCAATTTCTATACCATTAGATTTAAATGGAAAGTTGAGTGTAGTTGCGGGTGAGATTTTGGAGAACCCCACTATGTACAAGAAGATAGTGGGTAGCTCAATCTACATGACAATCACCAGGCCAGATTTGAACTATACAATTGGATTGTAAAGTCAATTTATGTAGGTTCCTCGGAAGCCACATTTGGATGGTGTGAGACGCACATTGCACTATGTGAAGTCTATAGTAGATTATGGTCTCTTTTATGAGGCTGGTACAGAGTTGCAAGTGTTTGGATACACCGATGCAGATTGGGCTAGTAGTATCATAGATAGGAGATCTACCAATGGATTTATGTTTTCCTTTAGGAGTGGTGTTGTGACATGGAGTAGCAAGAAGTAGCCAATAGTTACCTTGTCGAGTACGGAGGCAGAGTATAGGGGTGATGCAATGGCAGCATGTGAGGTAGCTTGGTTGCGTAAGGCACTTGGTGATTTAGGGCTGCAGGTTAACAGATAGGTTATCTATTGTGACAACCTTAGCAGTATACAATTGGCAAGGAATCGAAATTTTCATGCACAGACCAAACACATAGAGGGCCACTATCACTTCATCAGAGAGAGGGTCTAAGCCCTAGGAGCATAGAAGCTTTGTAGATTTCAGACTATGCTTGGAGTCCTAAAGATGGAGTTGAGATTGAGGGAGAGTGTTGAGATGTCAAGCTCAACATGAGCTAACACTTATGATATACATGGGTGATCGTTTATGCCACTTACATCACTGGCATGTTTGGTAGGATGCTGACATAATAGATCTTCACTAGTGATTCTACAGTTGGACTACACCAGCTACTAGTCCACCACTGAGTTATGGCATACTAATATTGCCAACTCGCTCACTTAGCGTGTTCACATTATAAACCGCATGTACATAGTACTTTAGTACTTATGTTGTATTTCCCTTATCTTTTGGTAGAACCCTTTTGTTGTGAAGAAGAAGAAGAGAAAATTTTCAACCTCTCATCTTGTGTGTTTTCTTCTAGGGTTTGTTTGAGTGTGTGTGCTTGCAAGAGCTCAAGCTCTCTTCCTCCCTCCATCTTTTCAGTGTGGGTAGCATAGCCATGATCATATACTAATGCTGAGACAGACTAGTTTCTAGTTTGAGAGTGTTATAGAATCATTTGTGAGCAGTGAGGCTAGTATTGTTGGATGGTTGTTATATGTGGGAGATGCCCTACAACATTTGGGAGTGTAGACTTGCCTATATTCAACACTCGTGTTCATTTTTTAGTGCATGTTTTCTTCCTATCGTACAAATTATGGAAGTATGGAATGACTTTCATGAATAAGAAATTACATTCTTACTTTGCTTGGGCTATTTAGTTTTGCAAAGTTCATGTCCTTGTAGAGCCTACTAGTTGTTGTAAGGCACTAGGAAATGAGTGGAGCATTATCAATATGAGATGGGGTTACTACATGGTTAAAGTGAGAAGTACTTCACTCTAGACAATCATGGTTGCTTACTGTGTCATTGGATCCAATGTAGATTTACAAACCATGATTGTGTTTTTTTAGAAAAGGAATACTAAGATGGAGAGCTTAACAGAGTCTCCTAACGTGTCTGGTGAGTTTAGGGCTAAACATGGTGGTTCAAAAGAGTAAACTCAAGGTTTGGAGCTAATCCAAAGAGATCAAAGACAAAACACAAGAAATTTGGTGTTATTATGAAATAGTTACACTCAAATCTCGAACTTGATGCTAGCACAGAGTGCCCAACAGTTAACTTGATCGTTCTATTGTCAGGCATGGCTAGTTGTAGTCATGCGCACTTTCTAGTAATCATCACCTTCCTCGAAAGGATTACTGATCTGGAGTGATTAGATGAGGTTTCTACAAGAAGAAGAGTGAGTGTTGATCCAAAGTGATCATATGAGTCTCTTGGGTTATGTACTGAGATGGAGTGCTCACCTTGTGTCAAATGGGGGTGATAAATTTATCGAACCAAAAAGTGGTAGTTTAAAATAAATGATATTGGGTGTTGGCTTTCAATAATGAGCTCAAATTTTATGGAAAGTCACAAACCTTAGGTGTTTGATATTCTAGATATAGCCCTGAACTTGTCAATTTGGTGTGGCCAAATTACCAAGAGTGGTAGGTGTGAAAGTGTTTTCACACTATGCGTAAGCATGGTAGGTAGCCATGAGATGGATCCACAAAGTATGGGCAAATACTTGAAGGACTTTGTTATTTATATCCACACTGAAGCTTGAGTCTCAGGCTACTATCATAACCTAGTTAGATGTTGAACAATAGAGTTCAAAGATTGACATAGTTATTGATCCAATGACATTGAGCTAATAGGGATTTGGTGCTAAAATTCCCTAACTTGTGTCGTAGTGCCAAGGGTTTCAAGTCAATCAAATGAGCATTTCGTAGTAAGTGGCTTGAGTATCTTGTAATAAGAGATGGCTCCTTCGCCTCGAATTTCAACTCAGGAAGTGTATATCCATGAGTACGAAGTTATTCAACCAAATCAAGGGAAGGACTTGGAGCTTTAGATAGATAAAGTGGACCTAGTTCAACTTTATCAAGAAAACATCACAAAAAAAAAATCCAACTTGTACTAATTTGTGTTTTGGAAATATTTTATGAAGTTTATATGAGGACCTAGTATTCCTTCTTTCTCATCGATTATAGTTGGGTAGTATATTACCACCTATGGTGGATAGGTAATACATTGCCTCCTTTCTTTCATTTACCTTGAATGATAGCTGATTGAAAAAAATTCTCTCCAAAATCCTATAGTGTTCAAGAGCTGTTGACAATTGCCACATGCGAAATGAAGGAGGAGGATACAAAAAGCCAAGAACTATTTTGGGAAATGCTGAATAGCACAATGGAGCAATGTGGTTATGCACTCGCACACTTCTATGGGTTTATGGTTGATGAAGCAGGGTCAAATTGGTGTGCAGTTAGGACCGTTTTTCAATGGGGGTCCCCACAACATTATGGAGGACAGGGAGCAAACATGCTTATTCCATTGGAAACAAAGTTTGATGAAGTATGCTAAACAATGCGTGAAGGCAGAAAGTCGACAACACCATATTGACTTGTGTGAAGAATGGAGATTGGCAACCAATAAGGAGTCAGCTTTCTTAAAAAGTAAAGAGATTCGTGAGTGGTGAAGAAATGGACATGTTCATGAGGGAAAACTATCAGTAATGGATACATGGATGAGTTGGTGGGAAGTACGAATAGCACATTAGGGCAACCTCATGTTAAGGGTGAGAAATTTTATGGAGAAATGATATGTTGTATGGATGTATTTGCATTGGAGTAAAATTTGTGAATTCATGTATGAAACCTCTTGTGTGCAGGTGGTCTTAAGCTTGGTGGATTTAGCACAAACCCCTCGAACAAACTTATTTGAAAGTGTGCATGGGAGTTGGCTTGCTGGTGAAGGATATAAGGAAAAGGTTAGCTTGTATGATGCATACATTTCAGATATGGCAAACGCTTTACTACAAAGTGCAAAGCAAAGCTTTCAAAAGATCTCTTAATCTCTAAGGAACTGAACTTCAAGAAGGTATAAACTAGCACTTATTTCTTATTATTTTGCTTTAATTTGTGAATTGTATTATCTAATAGATAGTGCATTTCCTTTTCTAGATAAAAAGTCAAGTGATATGCTATTGTTTAAGTTTTTACAAAGAAGTTGAGCCGATTAGGGGTACCATATTTTTTATAAGATGTTCAATAAGCCATAATTTGGATTATGCAAAGATAATTGGATTATGAAATGTTTAATAAGCCATTGGATTATGCAAAGAAAATTGGTCAACACAATGATTTTCTAGAGAGGAATATCTTCATAGATATGTATTGTCAAGCAACCAAAGTGATTGCAGGAGTAGACATGTAACAGGCATGTATCTACTCATGGTACTCTCATGGTTTGGGAGTGGTACTCTCATTAGTGCACGTTACTCTTGATTTTCTAGAAGTGCATAGACACTATACATCGCATTGTCACTGTCTATGTGGAAATCATCTTCATTGCAAGATGTGAAACTGTTCTTGGAAGAACGCAGGAACTTTTGGACAAAGGAAAGTGTAGCTTTCCTTAGACTATGTGTCCAGGTTGATTGAACTTTACCACATTATAGAACAATTTGCTAAAGACTTGTAACAGTTGCGCAAATTTGTTAAATTAAAGTCCATGTGGTTTTTAACCACACTAGAATGGCTACCTACCACCACAGTCGTTTGACCTGAGCACCTCACCCTTGAACCCCGGCATTAGGGGACATGTAAGATTCCTTTCTCCAGCTTTTGAGATGTAACGGAGTAAGAACCTCCCCTTCTGATCTTGTAATTATTCCCCTCTCTGAAATAGAAGAAAGATCCTATTTTGGCTTGGAGAGAGAAAATTTCTAGAGGGAGGTAATCCAAAATTGAGATATTTTTGGATATAAAAATCCTCCCAGTGTCTAAAATGGTTTCCCTTCAAATAGAAATTCAAAAAGAACTTTCCAATGTGCATTTGAAATTAATTGAAAATATGTATAAAGGACCTTAGCCTAAGGGTCTAGATTTTCAGAAATTTTTGGATTATGGTCCAATTAAGGTTCTTATGGACCAATTGGATTAATCCAAGTGTGGGGAGGAGATAAATCTAATGAATAAAAAAAAATATCCAAAAATGAATAAATGCCCACATAAGATGAAGAGTTGACTGAGTACAACGTTTATTAATAAAAAACTATGAGATAAGTTACTAAAAAAATGAGATATTTTGGTATAATGATACATTTTTGACACCTTGGTAAGGAGAAGGGGGGACTTCAAGGAGGCACCTATTTCACACATGTGGTGGAGTTTTTAACTCAAAAAAATTGTGATATTTTTATCTCTCCTCTCTCTTGGATCAAACCAAATCAAAATGGAGCCAAACTAGGTCCAAATCTTGTCCAAATTCAGCTAAACTGAACCTGGAAAATTCTAGAACCTAGTTGGACTACTTGGTTAGAGGCCTCCCTCACCTATAAATAGATCCTTAGTCTTTTCTAAAAAAATCTGTGAACTATACCATGCCAATATTATACTAAAATAATGATATTTTTTATTATCCCTTAAAAATCCTCTACTTTTGGAGAGAGTGGAGCCTCTCTCTCTCTCTCTCTCTTCAACCATCCTTGGAGCTTTCCTTTCAACACACAAACCAACTGATTGGTTGGGGGCTTCTTCTATGATAGAGAAGCAAGCAAAAACAAGAGGTAAAGTGTGATTTTATGGTTTTTTCTATACTATTCTCAATGTTTTCACTTCTCAACCCCTCTCAAGCTTGAGAAATTTCTTAATTAAATGTTTATTGTGAGGTCCCCCGCCCGCTCTAGGGCTCCTGCTGCCTGCAGGCGGAAGTGGCATCGGCCTCCCGCGGGGTGGGGTCCACACACTCGGGGCCTCGCCCCGCAGATGTCTGGGAGGCTAGCTCGGGCGGCCCCTCGCCCGGAAGGCACGGGCGATTCCGCCAATTGGGAAAAATCTTCTAACGGGGAAATTACTCTAACGAGTCAAGTCTTAACTAGATAAACTGATCTGACCAAACCTGAAGTCACATGGTCAGATTAAGAAGAGACTTGCACTTGGTCCATGGAATCACCGCTTTTTTCCTCATTTACAAGGCACAGCCGATGATCCCCTCCCATAGAACAAGGTCTTCTTAAGATTTAAAACTAAATAACGTAACTAATCGTATCTAGTTTTTTTTTCCTCAGGAATCCTCTGATCCAGCGTAACCCCATCCGGCCCATGGGTTAGCCAACCACCCGACCACTGAATTGGTGGGATTCCTTCATAAATATTTCGTTGGATTTTTGCTTGGGTACCGAGGAAAAGAGTTCCCAGGCTCCCTAGCCAATGATTCATGCAAAAATCAAGGTAGGCATACCACGTACACACCCAATATGAAATTGCCATTTATAATAGATTCGACTGGCTTTATCCCCTGAACGCTCCGTTGAAGACCAGCTGGCCAACCAACGAGATCTAATATCAAAATTTGGTTCCCAAAAATCTTTCCTTTTTGTCTATCCAAAATCTTCCTCGACGTACACATGGGTGTCCTAGCAACAACCGTGAGCCCATGCATCGCCTGGTCAGAACCCTCTAAGATCCTCCTTAGGTGTCCTAGCACTTCACTCAGGGACCGCTTCGTCGGTCCTCGCCCATCGTACTGAAAGCACACCATTTTAACCGTACCGAGGCAGGTCAAGACCTCGGCAGGCTTTGCCGCGAGCAACGTCCCTTGACGACTCCCCGCCAACAGCTGTTCCAACAATGAACCTCCTCTTAGAAAAACATAAGCCAAATGCTTCCTCCAACATTCTGGCATAAAACAGTCCTTTGAATGAAAAATCAGAGGTTCCAATGCAAGTAAAATTCCAGTTTGAGATCGGTTCCGAAAATCCTTTTTCCATAATTCCCAGTTTCATAATGAGGATCCTTGATCTCTCATGAGGGTAATCTACCCATCATTTTGTCCATTTGTCCAACTAGATTCTTGGTGAGTTTGGTCAAGGAAAAACTAGATTAGTTTCGGTAGTCAATTCTTTGGATTTAGTAACTGGAATTGGTCACGAAGTTTTTGTCTGATTCAGACGAGATTAGGACAATTAGGTTTACTGTCTGTCCTTCACGTAGTCTAACCAAATTCATTCGGTTTAGTTCTGCAAGGATTCCCTTCAACTAAACATCTAGATTTTGGGTAAATATCAATTTAGTGATTTCACTAATTAAATATCCAAAGATATTCCTTCTCCCACATAATTTCTCAATCTTAATTCATTAGGTAGAATTATGATGGAAATTCATCTTTTAATTAAAATATCAATACCTATTTTTTTAATAAACTTGAAATCCTTCTTTTTCTCATTTCAATGAGTGTAATCCAATTGTCATGGGAATTCCTCTTTTACTATAAATTAAATCTCTCTAAAATTCTTTTTTAAAAATTACATAAAAATATCCATTAATTCCATTAAGCTAAAAATCCCACTTTTCTCATTTAAATATTTGAATTCCAATATGGTGGGAATTCCTCTTTCATCATTTAAATTTATCTATACAAAAAGATAATTTTAACTAAATTTTCTCTTAAAATTTAAATAAAAATCTTCATTAATTCTTTTACACTAGGAATTATACTTTCCTCATTCAAATATTTGGATTCCAATATCATGGGAATTCCTCTTTCATCATTTAAAATTTATCTATGCAAAAAGATAAATTTAACTAAATTTTCTCTTAAACATTAAATAAAAATCTTCATTAATTCCTTTATACCAGGAATTACACTTTCCTCATTTAAATATTTGGATTCCAATATAGTGGAAATTTCTCTTTCATCATTTAAAATTTATCTATGCAAAAAGATAAATTTAACTAAATTCCTTTCTTAATTTTTAAATAAAATATACATTATTTTAGCATTCCAATTTTTTGTCTTAATTCATTAGAATACATGGATTTCCATTGTCATGGTGGGGATTACTCTTTTAACATAAAAATGAATTACTAGAAATTTCTCTTTTTTCTAATTTATTATTTATGCATAAACATAAAAATCAATTCTTTTTTTTCATTTACAATGAGAATCATTTAATTAATCTAGGATAATTAATCCTAGAATATGGTAGGAAGTCCTCTTTTCATAATATAAATGAAAATGATTTATGTGTTTATTTTTTAAGAATTTTGCCATAGCTCCGCTGTTGCTATTACTGATAATTCTCAATAAATTTGAAAGAATAAAGTTTAGTATTATTCATGTGATTAGAATAACCATAATTGGATCATTATCCAATTATGGATTGATTCATAATTTTACCATAAATTAAATAGCATAAAAGTATTAAAAAGTCATTATTTTGGCCTCCAATTAGACAAGCATAGAAATTACTTTTAGATTAGAGAAATGCTTCATGAGAAGCTTCATTTGAATTGAGAATAGGTCATAGGAATTACCATTCTTTGGGGGAGAGAGAGAAATCTTAATAAAACCATTATAAATTAAGCATAAATGAAAATTTATGTGTTTCTTCATTACAATACATTAAAGAACTTCAATAGTATTCAAAAGCCATTCAAATTAATGCTTCTCAAGCTTGAGAGGGGTTGAGAAGAGAAACATTTGGAGATTTAAGAAAAAGAAGACAATAATCCACACTTTACCTCCTAAATTACTTGATTCTTTGATCACAGTAGAGGCCCCCAACCAATCAATTGGTTTGGTATGTTGTTGGAGTCTCCAAGGAAGATTGAAGAGAGAGAGAAGCTCCAATCTCTTCAATTTGTAGAGGGTTTTTAGAGGATAATAGAAAATAAGCTTAACTTAGAGTAATACCGGCATAGTTTAGTTCACAGATGAGAATACAAAAGAATGAGAGTCTATTTATAGGTGAGGGAGGCCACTAACTGAGTCCAATTGAGTTCTAGAATTTTCTAGCTTCAGTTGGACAAGTTTTGGACTAGTTCGGCTCCCTTTTTGATTTGGTTTGATTTAGGAGAGAGGAGAGATAAAAATATCCTATTATTTTTGAGTTTAAAACTCATCCACACATGTGAAATAGGCGCCTCCTTGAAGGGCCCCCTTTTCCTTACCCATGTGTCAAAAATGAATGATTACTCCAAAATATCTCATTTTTTATTAATACTTCATAATTTTTAACTAATAAACCTAATACTTAGTCAACTCTTCATCTTATGTGGGCATTTACTCATTTTTGGATATTTTCTTTTATTTTTTGGATTTATCTTGTCCCAACACTTGGATTAATCTTATTGGTCCATAGGAACCTTAATTCGACCATAATCAAAAAAATTTCTAAAATCTTGACCTTTAGGCTAAGGTCTTCTAAATCAATTTTTATTAATTCCAATTGCACCTTGGAAATCTATTTTGATTTTCTGTTTCAGGGAAATATTTTTTTGATATTTGAAGAATTTATTTATCCAAAAATATCCCAATATTGATTTAGCACTCTCTAGAAATTTTTATCTCACTAGGCCAAACAAGGAAAAATAATATTTTCTTGCATTCAAAAACATAGAATGATTACAAGGGATTGAAGTAGAGGCTTAATCAATATTTAGCCCGAGGAGGAATCTTACATTTATAATGCAAATCAAGCTTTTCTTAAGTGTTGTAATGAATAATTAAGAAAAGTTTATATTTATGCTTAAATTAGAATGCTTTTATGATTATCTCTCTCTCCCCCAAAGAATGGTCATGGGCTCATGGTAAAAACTTTACAAATCAACTCAGAAGTGAGCGGAGTTTAGACATTTGGAATGTACTCTTTGAGACCTTTCCAATGATATATAGCATGACAAGCAATTTTGCATATTCAAGAAGTCCCCAAATTTGATGATGACATGGCATGTAATGTACCATGTAATCACTAAATTTGGAAAATTCTTGAATATACAAAATTGCATGTCATGCTATGTATCATTATTAGAAAGGTCTCGAAGAGTAGATTCCAAATATCCAAACTCCGGTCAGTTGATTTATAAAAATTTCACCATGAGCCCATTTTGTAGAGAGAGAATGTGTAAAAATTCTTAAAGGGCCCAATTTGAGTCCATAGCCAAGGAGGGCTCCTATTATATAGATATATGAGGCACTTAACAGTCTGCTCTGATAAAGTGAATGGTTAAATGGTTAACCTATATTCTAGAGACTAAGCTCAGCACCTATCTCTACTGGTGTAGCACAAATAGGCTTATAGTCCTTCAAGACCAAACCATGTAAGCAAGCTCTATAGTCTAGAGACTAAGCTTAGCACCCATCTCTACTGGTGTAGCAAATAGGCTTATAGTCCTTCAAGACCAAACCATGTAAGAAAGCTCTATATGTTCTTTGACTATAATAGCACAATACCATCATCATGCTATATAAATTATATGTGCAAATAATAATGCAATGAGCCCAAATCTGTCATGTCAAATGACACATGTAATTCAAACTTGAAGGCTGAAATCTTCTCGTTAGGGCCTATGAGCAACATGTCATCAATATATAAAACAACGAACAAAAAACAATCTTTACTGATCACATTACATAGAGGGTACTCTCAATTAGACTGTTGCAAAAACCACTTACAACCAAGTATACGGTTATCTTATTGTAACATGCTTTAGGAGCCTACTTAATGCCATATAAAGATCTCATAAATCTTTTCTAATTATTCTATATACTTCACATACTTCAACTACTTTACCTCTTTAGTGACACCACCTGGCATGCACTTTAACTTTCCTTGGATCATGTATCTTCACAAACCATAAGTACTCAACAATTGTACAAATTCCCTTGATCCAAATGTAACAACTATCATCATCAGGCTAATGGGCAAGCTGAAAGTACTAACAAAACATTGGTTGAAATTTTGAAGAAGATAGTGCCAGACAATCAGAAGGATTGGGATGACAAATTGGACTCAGCATTATGGTCTTTTAGAACAGCCTTTAAGGTAACAACAGGGATGACACCATTCCGATTGGTGTATGGATTAGAAGTTGTGGTGCCTATGGAGTTTGTGGTGCCAAGTCTTAGAATCACAGCTGAGAAGATGTCTTCTAAATTGTCAGTTCAGCACAGGAGTAGATATCTGATACAATTGGAAGAAGACAGGTTGGTGAGTTCATATATTACTGAGGTGATCCAGAAGAGATGACATGCATGGGTAAGTATGAATGTCAAATTTAAAGTGTTTCAGGTTGGTGACTGGGTGATGGTGTACAACTCTAGATTGGGACCTCATCCAGGGAAGTTGACACTTAGATATAAAGGACCTTATCAGATTGTGGAGGATTTGGGCCAAGGAACCTTTATTGTTGCAGATGTCTTTGGAACAACGGTAGAGAAGCCAATCAATGGTTTTAGGCTGAAGAAGTTTCAAGGGAAACCACCACATCTTGATTGGCCAGTTTCAGCTTTGGTGCATGTTGAGAAAGTGAGATCCGACTCACCAAAAGTTAACAAAGCACAGAGGTGGATGTTCTTCAGGCAGAACATAGGTGTTGAGATGATGGCAAAAACCTTAATTGTTGGCATAGGGTGTTTTGATCAGTTGTTACAAAGAAGGAAATTTGCTGAAGCTTTTGTCAGGGTTGGTTTGACTGAATTGTGCTGTGTCGAAAATCGCTTAGTCGGACTTTACTGGCTCGGAGTTTTTAAAATTAATATTTTTTCCACAAGACTCCAGTTGGGGACTGCATGCCCAGTAAGAGTGATGATTATTTTATGGAGGTGTGTGTGGAGATCTTACGTTAGGCGAGTTGGCATGAGTGTGAGCCATCACGTCTTCGTTTCCCTCATGCATCGCCCTTTCTGTTTTTTGTCTGTGTTTTCAGAGCCCTTTCAGTCTCCCATGCCTAAGCCGAAACCCCTTGCCACCATGCGACCTCTTCAAGATGAGGAATCGCCAAAAGTGTTGAAGACGAGGCTGCGTCGCAAGGGAGCTAGTGCGCGGGTGGAGGTGCCTAGCTCTGACGAAGACTTGGAGGGTTCGGCGGATGAAGAAGCTAGCATGCCTACAGTTATGTCAGCTGGCAAGATGATGCAGTCCTTAATGGACCCATACATGGACTTCAAGGTGGAGATTGATATTCAGGTAGATAGGAACGCCACTTGGTTGCAAAAAATTGGATTGCACGACTTTGCTACTTTGCCATGGGATGAATGGAGGAATAATCTCTATGCAAAGTCACAGGTGGAGATTTTGAGAAAAACAAAAGGACGGCTTTCTTCAAAGGTAGTTTTAACTCCTGAAATTGTTGCTGAAGTGTTTAAGTTGCCCTGTTTTTCACAAGGTCCTATACCTAAGTGCACTGAGGACTCTTTGAAAAAGGAGTTTGGTCCTCACGAGGGTGGAAGACAATATTATATGCTGAAGAATGTCAGTTATGCAAGAAGGGAGCAACTTAAGTGGTATTTGGAAAGGCTGTGTTTTCTTCTTAAATTTGATTATATGTCAAAGGAGAACTATGCTGCTTTATGTTGGGCTGAAAAGGGTGAACAGGTCAGTTGGGCACATTGGTTGTATGAGAGGATGTACAGTGAAGTGTTTGTGTCTGACAAAAGGAAGACTCAGACTAACAGTAGGCTTTGTGCTTACCTGGCAGCTTTGTTTTATTATGCTCAGAAAGTTGATGCAGGGGACGTGATGCTGCTCGACAAGGATAAATATTTGGGCGGTGAGCAATCTCAGCATGCAGAGCCGCAGGTTTTGCAAAAATCAGAGATGTCTGATTTGTCTAACATGTGGAAATGCATGCTTTGTCTTCTTTCCAAATTGACATGCTTCACATACTTTTTGCATACCATCAACCTTAAACTTAGGTAGCCTTGTCACAATTTCTTCAATCTGCATAGACTTCATTCTTTGCACATTTACATGCCCAATTCTCTTATGCCAAATGTTTGTATTTGCAACAACTCCTAAATCCTATGTAAACATTGGAACTTTCACTTTAGGCATATTTACATTTAGTGTAAACATTCCGCCCACTTTATTACCTTTTGCAACCAACCTACACTTGTCTTTAAAGTCTTTGACATAACAACCATCAGGGGGGTAAAGTGCACCTGCAAACCCCCCTCAATCATCTGGCCCCAACAGAAACCAGATTCTTTGTGATATTGGGAACGTGAAGAAGTACATCTGTAAGATACTTCACCTTACCATCTTGTATAGACAATGGCACATTTCCAACATGGGCAATTGGATGAGTAGTATCATCCCATGTTTCAGCAAAACCTGGCTTTTCAGGATTTTTCATATTCTTGAACCACTCGCCATGATTGATCATGTGGTTTGAAGCACCTGAATCCACATACCATACATCATCATTGCATGCGGATACATCATTTTTCGACACAGCATTAAGCACATGCCGCATAACAAACAACCTTTCATTGTCCTCATTACTTCAGATAGAGGACATAATTATTTTGCTGCACTTTTCCACTTCTCATCTCATTTTTCTTCTTATCGCAATCTGCCTGCACATGCCCAGATTTGCCACAATAAAAATGACCTTGTGTATCATTTTGCTGCCTTTGTCAATTTCCACGATCTCTTTGACTCCCCCTACCTTTGAACTGGCCTCTTCCACTTGTGTGTTGTTGTTGTGATTCATGGGATTGTTGTTGTGCTGACCATAATTTTGATTACCTGTTCGGCCACCACCTTGGCCATGGCCTTGACCTCTACCTCGTCCTCTACCTGCACTTGTGTAGAAGGTCTATTGCTCCGAATTGCCTTTGTTTTGTGAAGACTTGTCTTCACCCAAACTCTTTTCTTCAATGATCAACATGGACACCAAATCTGTAAAGTTGGAATGTTCTCCCGATTTTGAATAGACGTCTTGAATGCCTTGTATTGTGGCCCCAGACCACGTAGACATACTTCCACCTCATCATCATCATCAACAACAGAAACACTAATAGATGTAAGGGATTCCACAATGCCCTTGATATTCAAGGCATAATCATTCATAGACATGCTTTTCTTTTCCATAGTATGAAGCTTATTCTTCAACTGAATCTTTTGTGCCTTGGTGTTAGTTTCATACAACTTCACCAAGGTGTCCCATGCCTCCTTAGGTGACTTGGCATCCTGTATATGCCCAATCATGGTGTCCCATATGCTAATTGAAAGCCAATACATGAATTTCCTTGCTCCTTGATTCAAATCCTTGTATTCTTTTACATCTACAACATTTAGATTAATCTAAGGTATCTCTGGTGCCTCCTCATGTTCACCTTCAATGTAGTCCAAATATCCTTTTCCTAGCAAGAAATTTGTTAATCTAAACCTCCAAGCATGAAAGTTGTTCTTGTCAAGTTTCTCTGCAACAATCTGGTTAATTCCATCATTTGACATCTTTTATGCAACACAAACTCACCAAAAACAACACTCTTGTTTAACCTGTACAAACTGTTGTATTCTCTACACAACGGTACTATACTGCATCCAAATTGTCACAACCAATGATCTCAATTTGCATACATACACCCAATAGCACCTGTAAGACCTCTTTGCAGTACACACTATGTTTGCACAACCAAATGTCCTTCCTGTAGTTCCAACTTACATAATTCTACAGAGAATCAACACTTACCTGCAGGGCACGTGAACGCCTGTGAACTGAAAAACAGAGGTCAAGATGCGCCTGAAACGCATTTTCGTCCGTAAAATTTTTATCCAAAGAACTTTTATTGTTTCCTTGTAGCTTTTCTCCTGCGTAGACAACTTCTCAATTGGAGTTTGTTTTCTAGTGCCTCCCGAAGAGCTCCCGACAAGGGTGTAGTAGCCAACACAAATGGGGAAGAGTAGGTGAAGCTCTTACCCTCATACCGCTTCTTGGCTTGAGATCTTGCAAGGACACACACACTCACACAAGCCCTAGAAGAGAACACACAAGATGAGAGGCTGAAAATTTTATCTTCTTCTTCTTCACAACAAAAGGGTTCTACCTAAAGATAAGGAAAATGCAACATAAGTACTACAGTACTATGTACATGCGGTCCATAATGTGAACACGCTAAGTGAGTGAGCTAGCAAGATAAGTATGCCATAACTTAGTGGTGGACTAGTAGCTGGTGTAGTCCAATTGTAGAATCACTGGCGAAGATCTATCATGTCAGCATCCTACCAAACATGCTAGTGATGTAAGTGGCGAAAACGGTCACCCATGCATATCATAAGTGCCAGCTCATGTTGAGATTGACATCTCAATACCCATAGCTTCTTCAAACTTTGTGGTTGGAATTCTTCCCAACAAAAGGCTATAAAGTGAGTCTTAATCTTATCTCAAACACTTGATTTTCAGATGTCTCTGTCCAGTTGAGACCTAGCACTTGTCTGTGTCCAGTTGAGACCTAGCACTTGATTTTCGGATGTCTGTGTCCAGTTGAGACCTAGCACTTGTGTGGTTATGGACCACCTAGTCGGCTCAGACCTAACTAATGCTATTATGCCCAACAAGATAAGCCAATGCTAACACGTTACGCTACTGATCTGCCTAGGTTAAGGGAGTTGGTTGCAATGGAGCTATAATTAGTGCCTGCATCTAGAGAGAGTCTTAACATAGCTCCCAATCCTATTTCTGGAAGGGATTACTTTTGGATAGGATTGGTTGTGAACACAGATACGAGTTAAAAGACATGTTCAAAATAGAGAGAGAAATGACACAACTTGAGAATCAAATAGGTTGCACAGAACTACTAATGAAGACAACACTAAAAATCTCTTGTGTTATTGAGTAAGGCTGATACCTTATATCCCACACCTTCTCTCTACTCTCCTTTTCTTTTACATTCGCTTGGGTACTACCCGTTGGCAAGAACAGTTACAAGTTTGTTACAACAAGAAAGATCCGGAGTTGTTGCCTAATGGATAAACTTGGTGGCAGTCCACTCTTAGGTACCTGCCGACACCTGGCGATCACGGTGGATGTTGCGCCAGTAGCGAAACCCACATAATTTCCTGTCTTGGCCTCCAGCTGCTTCCTTTCTCTGAAAATCCAAAAACTTAATTTTCAAAATTTGGTTCTAACTTCTACGGCCTATTCTAGCCCCATTCTTCCGGTCCTTCCTCTGTGGCAAAGCCCCCAGACACAAATTTGATTTCTTTTTCGAGGCTATACCTGGGCTCAGAATCCCTCCTCCTCTTGCTTACTCCTTCATGGCCAACCCCTACCCTTTCATTTGCCCTCTAGAACTGCACATCAATGGGCTTGGTGTGGGAGTACTTCTTCCTAGCTCTTTCCATTTCCTTGATAGCCAACCTTGTAGAAAAACCGTGTGGCTCTGTTAGCTATGGGAGGATGGCTGCATCTTCAAATACTATCTGCTCTGGCTATTTTGGCCCCCTTCTTCCTCCTTGGTTCCACTTCCACCCATAGGGTGGTCTCCCTGTTGGCTCCGGAAGGGTTGTTCTGCGAGTAAACTCCGTTGGCGAGGGAGACTAGCAGTTCCACCCTGTGCGTGAGCTGTTGCCTACTAACCCAGGTTCGAGAGTCACAAGATTCCACCATTTCCCCGTACAGCTCAGGATCCGGATAAGGGGATCCTCCTGCGTGCTAATTCTCCTGCCACCACCAGTGAGCTGCTCTTCCCTTGCCTTTCCACCTTCTTGTCCAACTGGTTCATGAATAGAGCAATTTCGTTCTAATTGGACGGTTGCACTGTTCCTGCTTGTCTTGCAGATTGGATCAGACTCATTATGTGCCTGAGAGTTGTCTCCTTGTAGAACTTGGAGTCTCCTTGCCTTTTCTTTTCTTGAAACTTCTATTGCATCTCCTCCTTTTTTTTGCCTTTTCTCTTTTTTCCCACTCTTGGAAGTCTTCTATCATTATTTCTTTGTTTTGTATTTCTATGGCATGAGCTTTTCTCATTGTATCTATCTGTTCTTGCCTCTTTTTTAGATTGGCATGAGATGTCATCAGAGCGATGTTCAACTCATTAACCGTCATTTTGCTTTCGTTATCTCTTGTGACCCTTCCTCCAGTTGTTCCTACGTCCTTGTTTAGGGCCTTGATAGTCTCCCCATCTTATCTTTCCTGTTCTTTGTACTCCTAAATCAATCCTCTATATTCTTCAAGCTGGACCCTCAAGGTCGCTTCATCCTTAGCCCTCTCTTCTAGCCTTTTGGTTTTGCTGCCCAAGCATGCTCTCGTAGCTCGTCACTAGGGATAATATCCATTGATGTTCCTTTGTAGATCATGATCTCTTTTCCTTTCCCCTCGGAGTGCTTTTCCAGTTTCTTGCCACTCTCTTTCAACAATGTGAACCTCTTTTTATAGCTTTCCACCTCTGTTTCCAGTTGTCTAATCTTTGTCTGTAGCTCCTTCTCTGCAGTTGTCTCTCCTCTGCTGTGTCCTACCTCCATGCCCTTCTGGGTGCCTCCAACACTCTTCCCATCTCCCACTAATTGTATTCTTGTTGGTTCTATAGTGGTAGGCTTTTTGGACCCTTTGTTCGGATTCTTGTCTTGAGTCTACAGGGGAGCAATTTTCTTGCAAGTAGGTGTGGGGGCTTGCATGGCTACTGTTGACTTCCTTAAATACTCCTCGCACACCTCCTTTATTTCTTCTAGACCATAATTCTCCCATTGCTCCATCTTGTGCACCTCTAGCTCATAGACCTCTGAAAACTCTTTCGCATCTAGCACAGCTAGTCGGGGGCTTCCGCCTTCACTAGTTCCACCTTATCCCTATCTGCCCTGGCCTAGACATCTCTAACGATCCTTAAGTGTTCTTCTCTAATCATAGTTATCTTTCCTTTGGCCTTGGCTTGGCTTTTAGCGATTATGTCCACTTGTTCTTCTTGTAGCCTCTTGTTTGGTTATTCTGTTTGGGCTAGGGCTTCTTTACGGACAATCATCTCATGTTTCCTATCTTCATCTGCCCTCTGCAGTTTTTCTAACTACCTTCTCATCTCCTCCTCCTAGGTTGCTTCTTCCCTTCTTCTTCTTAGCTCCTCCTAGAGCGGCGCCTATTGACTTCTTAGTTCCTGAATGGTGGCCTTCTTCTTCCTGACTTCAATTTGCAGTGTGGTTATTTCTTTGGCCCCATTCAGCATGCACGTTTTGCAGATAATTTAAGTTCCCCTGTACCCACTGTGCATCAATGCTTTTTGGTGGGAAAACGGTAGGACTGGTTTTGGAGGCCTTTGCTTGTGTTTGCTCTAGGTGGATGGGCCCTGCCATCATGATGCCCTTATGTTCTTGTTGAGTTTCCTGGGTGGTGCTCTCTTGCTGTATCTGCAGAGCAGGCATTGTGCCGTGTGTGCTGAGATGGCTTTCTGTTGCTACTCTCCTCGAGCATTTGTGAAAGGATAGACTTTTTGATTCCGAAAAAGTCTTCCTTGAGATCTCTCTTTTCTTTTGTCTTTCCTTTCTTTTCCTTCTTCTTTTCACCAAATTTAAAGGCCCTCTTCCTTTTCGAATGGTGTTTGTCTCGAGCTCCCCTCTTCCTGGGGCTTTGCAGAGTAGCTCCATCCTTGCTTTCCTCGTCCTTGTTTTGGCTTGCTTCCTCCTTGCCACTATTTTCTTCTTGCCCGGTTCTTGCCTAAGCTTCTTTAAACAATGACGTTATGTAGGGACCGATCTTCGTCTTAGTATTTGGGTGGTTGACCTTTCCAATCTGGTCCTTTATGTTGTTATACAACAAAACTTTTACTACCCAGGCCACCTTTGTCCCTACTTCTGTAGCTTTAACCAAGCCATATGCCTTTCTTGACATACAATACGACTTGTGGGTGAGATTGATCATCTCAACCACAAAGCGCATACGCTTTTGCCTGTCCTCATCAGGCGTCTCGGTGATTTTAAAGTCTTTTTCTCTTACTTCCAGGGGACAAACTCCTTCAGAGGTCATCCTTGTCTGTTGCCTTGACCTTGCTCCCACCTTCCACTGGCAGCCTGAATACCTCCGCCATGTAGAGGGGATCGAAGGCCCGCTTCTATCTCGAAGGAAGTGTGATTGTGTTGGTCTTATACAGCTCCTCTAGCTGCTCTACCACTTTGTAGTTTTGCTCGAGCTCCTCCCATGGTAGCTCCGCAAACTCTTTAAGGCCCATCCTTTCCAACAAAAAATAGTTACAAGCATCTCGTGGTGCACTCATTTCGCCACCTCTCCCATGTCCCTCTCTCTCTCTCTCTCTCTCTCTCTCTCTCTCTCTCTCGCAAGCTCTCTCTCTTTTGCTTACCTACTTTGTCTCTTTCCATCTCCTCTCTGTACCCTAAACTTGCTACCCCCTTGTTGTTTACCCCCCCCTCTCTCTCTCTCTCTCTACTTATTGCAAGCCCCTTACTGTTGTTTTATCGACACACACACACACACATACACATACACATACACATACACATACACATACACATACACATACACATACACATACACATACACATACACATGTACCTTTCACCCATAATAGATTCCCAAGCATTTAGAGGCAGATGTAGAAGTTCAGCCTGTGTAGAGGGCTGAGAGTCACGCGTAAAGTTTTTTGCCAATGCAATCAAGGATTATCATATGCAGAGGAAGCAAGAACAACGTGCAAGGATGAATTCTAAGGTACAAGAAGAATGGGAGCACAATGCAAGTCATGGTGCAAACAAGAAGAAGCATCAAAAAATATGCAATGATGTTGTTCAGTACTTTAATTAGCGGACCAAGGGTATAGATGAGAAGACTAGGTTTGATATATTATCTTAGGTTCTCCAGCATTGCTCCCATGAAGGAAATTTTCAAAAGTTTTTTCACTATGGAACTAGACAAGTCTAATAGAGGGCATACGAAATACACTTGATGCACTGAAAGTGCCTAGAAACTCTGAGGAGATTTTTCTTAAAAGGTCTATTCCAATGATTCTTCTGAATGGCACCAGCACAAATACATCCTCTCTTAACATTGCAAATGCTTCAAAGCAGTTGAACATACACATATGTAATTTTTATGCAGCTAGAGAGCATTTGCAAACCTTTGCTGATGGCATTTTGCCATTATCTTCATGCCATGCAAGCCCATATAGTAGGCATAATCAGTGATGAGGTGAAAGAGCTTGTTTTCAATTTTTGGTTAAGCCATACTTGCGTTTCACCCAACAAAAAGGATGTATGTCTCAAGCGCCTTGGCAGTAGAAAATCTTATGTTAAGCATCTGACACACCTTCTCGATCAATCTCAAGTAACAGCAAAAACCCATGCTCCAACACTTGATTTAGTGTGCTTTTAAACATTACATATTCCTTCAGTATAGATTCAGATACTAGATTAGATGTTTCCAACTGGTATACAAACATATGCCAAAATTTTTACTCTTCTATGATTCTATCATCCTTGTATGTGTGTTGTTTCCTTCTTTTATCATGTGTCTATGTGTCTATGTGTATTATGTCTGACTATTAGATTTTTAGTCAGTCAATCTATAGCTCTTGGACTACTTGGGGAAGTTTAGGATTGGAAAATCTAGCAAATAAAAAGAAACCATCCTCCCTCACAAGGCAGGGCATGGTTCTAAACGGTTTTCAACTTGGAGCGGCAATAAACAAAACCAAGAAAACCGGTGTAAAACCAGTACGAGATTGGTGTTAAACTAGTAAGATACCTGATCGAAAACAACTTGTATACACTAAGATAGCAAAAACAAGCTTAATAAGATTTTCACCACCAGTATCATATCGCTCCCAAACCAATATGATACTGGTTATGGAATGATAATTGTATACAACTAACACTACTGATAGGGAAAAGACCAGCTGCTGGTTGAACACTGCTATCATATTGGCTTAGGAGCATGGTCTCCTCTAATGTACTTTGTATTTAGCAAATTTTCTAACAGTTATTATACCGGTTGAACACTAGTATGATACCGAGTAAAGACCGAGTAAAGAACTTGGGGTGGCCATATGATACCAATGTTTTGTACCGGTATGATATTGTTTAGAACATTAGCTCTATGCAACATGCATTAGATATAAGTTAAAGATGAGCTTTGCTTTAGACAACACCGGTGTTAAACCAATAAGATACCGGTTGGCGAACCAGCTGCATACACCTAGGAATTTATAACTACAAAATAGTTTCAAACCAAATGTTTCACTTTCTACGATGGTTTTGTATTACAGGTTGAACTATATTTGTTGTTTAAAGGAGATGCATCCATAGGCACTAACTAGTTCATCAACAAGCTTTCAAGAAATTAAAGCCATACTTTGTGCGCAACCTTAAGGATCGATACACTTGTTGATGCATAACACATGTTCAGATGTCATTCTTAAAAGATACCTTGAATAGATTAGAGGATATACTTTTGGGTTGCATGGCAAAGCATGTCAATGTGATTGTGTCATTTGTAATGAGGGTTCTCAGCCAAGTGGGTGCAACGCTACAAAGAAGTCCTACAAGAGCATCACAAGCGCATGGGAGTCCATCTTATGTCCCAAAGCTGAAGGTACTATTTTCCATGCTTTGAAGTGTCTGATGGGGAGTTGCATTGTATGTGGTCCTCAAAACATAGCAGTTTGTCCAGTTGAATTTGCATATGTTGGTCGGCTTGTCACTGTGAAGATCTTTCAGGACAGACTGTGGAACCACTGATGATGGCAAGACAAAGAAGAGGAAAGAGTTAGTACACAAGGAAATGTCATGCAAGGCACTAATCAAATGTTCAATGGCTAGCTTGGAAAGTTTATCAAACATAATTTTGTATACAGGTGGCGAGCTGAGCAATACAAAGAATGCTTGTTCAATTTTCTCGAAGATGTGGTAATATCTGTTGTAGACTTTACTGGGCATTACTGTTTTAAGAAATAAAATGAGATACAATCAATGCACTGGTATTCAAGCCAAGTGTCCATATTTGTGCATATTACATACTTTCACATTGAAGGTGACATCCACAAAACGATTGGATTATGGTCCAATTAAGGTTCCAATGGGCCAATAAGATTAATCCAAGTGTTGGGATGAGATAAATCCAAAGAATAAAAGAAAATACCAAAAAATGAGTAAATGCTCACATAAGATGAAGAGTTGACTGAGCACAAGGTTTATTAGTTAAAAATTAAGAGATATTAGTAAAGAATGAGATATTTAGAAGAAATGATACATTTTTGACACCTCAATAAGGAGGGAATGCCACATCAAGGAGGAGCCTTTTTCTTCATGATTACTTGAGTTTTTTAATCCAAAAAATGTGATATTTTTCTCTGTCCTCTCTCTTGGAACAAACTAGATCAAAAAGGGAGCCAAACTGGTCCAAATCTTGTCCAAATTAAGTCAAACTGAAGCTAGAAAGCTCTAGAACCCAGTTGGACTTGGTTAGAGGCCTCCCTCACCTATAAAGAGACCCTCATTCCTTTGTATTCTCATCTTTGAGCTTACCATGCCAATATTACCTTAAAATAATCATATTTCTATTATCCCTAAAATTTCCTCTTCTTTTGGGGAGCTTGGAGCTTCTCTCTCTCTCCAACAACTCTTGAAGTTGTTCTTCTCCTCTTGGTGACCAATTGATTGGCTGGGGGCCTCACTGCTAATCAAGAATCAAGCCAAACTTAGAGGTAAGATTAAGTTTTATGGTTTTTTACAATTATATCAATGACTTTCTTCTTCTCAACCCCTCTCAAGCTTGATAAGCTTTCAAAATGATTGTTTTTATTTAAATCAAGCTTTTTCTAAGATTCTTAATGTTTAATTAGAATTAAGTTAATCTTTATGCTTATTTGTAATGCTTTTCTTAAGTAAATCTCTCTATTAAAAAGAATAGTCATCTTTATGACTAAATCTTTAGCAAAAAAAGGTTTCTCAATGATAATCTCTTATTTCAAAACTAAACTCTAGGCTTGAAGAGCTAGAGATTAAGAATTGATATTTTCATGATTTTGTATCAGTAAAAATAATGGTTATTTCTTTTTTAGATTGTTTATGAGTAGATAAAAATTACTTTAACTCATTCTAAATGAGAAAAGGATTATCCTAACAAATTGGAAAAAGAGGAATGTTTAAATTAGCTTAATTAAAGGAGAATAATCATAATTATGCTTATAATTATGGTTAAAATTATGATATGACTATATAGTTTAAATTTAAGCTTAAAAGAAGAACTTATATCACATTTTCATTACAAGTTTTTCTTGGGGGGTGCACTATATGGAAGCCCCTCCTACGACGTGCGTTCAAGGGGTATTTAAAAAACCCCTTATCTGTGAATTTTGAGCTGATAAAACTACCCCTTTTTCTTTATAGACTTACGGGTTTTTTTCCAAAGTACAATTAAAATACCCCTCTTGTAATTGTATTTCTGTAAATTTACCCAATATTTTGGATTAAAAAAACCCCACCTAATGATCGCACGTGGTAGACTTACATTTTTTGAGGTGCACCCCCCGAGCAAGTTTTTATTCTTTTAGAAAAAAAATTGAGAATTTATCAGTAATAGCAGCGACGCTGTGGCAAAATTTTTAGAAAAAAATACATATCTTATTTTTATGCATAATACTAAAAGAGGAATTCCTACCATGTTGTAGGTTTAGAAATTTTAAGCAAAAAGAATAATTTTTATCATATTCATGAAAGAATAATTTTTTATATTTATGCATAATTATTTAATTAAGAGAAAAGAGGAATTTTTAATTTATTTTATATGCATAAGAATTTAAATGTTAAAAGAGGAATTTCCATGACATTCGATATTCAATCATTTAAATGCTAAAAGAGGAATTTTTGGCATATTCCAAAATATAGATATTTTTATTTAATATAAAAAGAGAAATTTTCATGGTATTTAAGTAGAAAAAGGTCTAAATTAATTTTGATAAAAGAGTAGTTTTCATCATAATTCCACATAGAAAATTAGGGTATACTAATGTTGATAATTAACTTAGTGAAAAGAATATTTTAAGATATGTATATGTGAATAAATTAACAAATTGATATATACCCAAAATTGGTTTAGTGGAAGAAGAGTATTTTTATAAAATCCCGATATTCTCGTATAGAACTATTTCTTAATTCTATTGTGGTTAGGAAGGAATGAAACTCATAAAGTTAGAATTTTTCTTATGATTAGAAGTTCCATTAATCTATTTGAAGAAAATCCTTAGGAATCAAAGCTAGAAGTAAACCGAATAAATTTTGGTTAGACCACGACGGTGAGAATGGCAGCTAGTAAATTACTTGCCCATCTCTCGAATCTGAATCAAGCAAAAACCTCGTGAACAATTCCAAATCTTGACACAAAGAATAGACTACCGTTGAATTAGAGTAGTTTTCCTTTAACTGAAATCACCAAGAATCAAGTTGGAAATTCAGTCAAATGATGGGTAGATTACCTTGATGTGAGATCAATGATTCTCATTAAGAAAATTTGGATTGTGGGAAAAAAGGGTCTTGTGGAATCAAACTTAAACCGGGAATTCTACTTGCATAGAACCTTTGTTTTTTAAAAGGACTGTTTTACGCCAGAATGCTGGAGGAAGCATTTGGTTTGTGATTAACTAAGGAGAGACTCGTTGCAACAGCTGGTGGGGAGTCGTCGAGGGATGTCGCTCAATGGCAAAGCCTGCCGAGGTCTTGACCAGCCTCGGTATGGTTAAAATGGTGCGCTTCCGATAATGATGGGCGAGGATCGACGAAGCAGTCCTTGAGTGAAGTGCTAGGACACCTAAGTAGGATCCTAGAGGGTTCTGACCAGGTGATGCACGGGCTGCTGCGGTTGTTAGGACACCCATGTATACATTGAGGAAGATATGGATGAACTGGAAGGAATTACTTTTGTGAACTGAATTTTGATATTGGATCTCGTTGGTTGACCAGTTGGTCTTCAACAGAGAGTCCGGATGATATATTTTTGTAAAACAATGGACTCAATATTTTGGAGGATTATGATCAGTAATACTATGATTTTATTGAAAGATTGTTTTAAAGATAGCCGAATTTGTTAAAATGGCAATTTCATATTAGGTGTGTAAGTGGTATGACTACCTTGAATTTTGCTTGAAGCGCCGGCTAGGGGGCCTGGGAACTCTTTTCCTCTCGGTACCCAGGCAAAACATAACCAAATTTTTATAAAGGAATCCCACCAATACAATGGATGGGCGGTTGGCTAACCCATGGGCCGATTGGGGTTAGGTTGGATTGGGGGATTCCTGCGATTAAGTTACGTTAGTTAGATTAAGTCCTAGGAAGACCCTTGTTCTGTGGGAGGGAATTAGCGGCGGCGGCTGTGCCTCGCTAAAGGGGAAAAAAAGTGGTGATTCTATGGACTAAGTGCAAGTCTCTTCCTTGATCTGGCCATGTGGCTTTCGGGTTTAGTCAGATTAGTTTGGTTAGTTAAGACTTTGACTCAATAGATTAATTCTCCCGTTAGATGATTTTCTAGGTGGAATTGCTCGTGCCTTCCGAGTGAGGGAAGTGTTTTCGGGTTCGGTTTCGGAGGAACCGTTGGGCTAGTCTGTCATCTGGACATCCATGGGCGAGGCCCCAAGTGTGGATCCTTGCCTCACGCGAGAGGCTGATGCTCCTTCCGTTGCCGGCACCCTAGAGGGGGCATCGCGGAGGGGGGGTGGGGTCTCACAAAGCAAAAATGCCTTTCTACTTTGTTTCTAGGTACACTGCCATCACAAGGTTGCAAATGACTTGGAATTTCTTTGGCTATGGTCATGGAAAGGGAGAGCACGATGGTGTAAGGGATGTGGTGGAGGGAGCACTAACTCATGAACAACTCAAGACTAATGGTGGTAAGCTCCAATGTGTAGTTGATGTGCTAAAGCTTTTGCAAGAAACGCTCACCACTGGAGCCGAGTCCACATATGCATCACAAACTCAATATATTAGTAGAGTCCTTTGGGAGATAAAGTTGGGTGATATAGATAGATATGAGGCATGGAATGCCAAGGCTGTAAAAACAAACACAAGATCCCTACATTCAATCTTTGCCTACTCTCAGCATGATCCAACAACATTGAGGGTGCGTTGGTTATCATGTTATTATAGTAATTGTATGGAACACTTATGGCATAGATGCAACAATCAATCTCATATTCATAGCTGGGACTACATTTCCCTTGAACCATTGGTAGATGGCATTGAAGACAATGTTGACATTGACGTTAACATCACAAACATTGAGGAGGCCACCTACGACGGGCACCATGATACCCTTAGTGATGTCCTTCTTGTAGGAGGAGACAATTTCGCGGTGATTAGCTGAAAAAGGAAATCCAGAGAATGTGGACTTCTACATCTTGAAGTGCACAAAGGAGAAAGAGCTCGACAAGAGACTTATAAAGGACGGATGGGGGAATGCCATTGCACGAGGTTGTTTTACCGTGAAAGAGTTCTTCTATGCACCTAAAGATGAGCAAACCTATGAGTTGTGGGATTACAAGTCGGAGGCCTTGATAGCAACACATCTTGTACGAGCAATCAAATTTCCAATGGCCAGTTAACAAAAATCTGTTTGTCCTATCCCCTAAGGTACATGAAGCTGTGTACAATAGTATGCCATTCATTTTTTAGCATACTTGTTAGATACAAAGCTGCATAAAACAAGTAGTAGGGGCATCTTTACGCTTGACATCCATGCCCCTGACCAAACACCCGCAATGCAAACTGTTTATCCACCACTAGCACCACTTTCTTAGCATTCAATGGCACATTATATCAACCACAAAACCTAGAGAGTACTTTCAATGCAAATAAAGGAAATTTTGCATTTTCTTTTGAGAACTCTTTATGAAATATAATGATTTGCGCATCAAAATTATAATCACCATGATTCAAGTCAACTTACTATCAATTATAATGTCATAAAGTGTACATGCCTTTTGATGATTCAAATGTCTTATGTATTCAACGAGACCAACATCCTTTCGATGACCTATTGATTTTGAATTGCTAGCACCGGATGATCTTGAGCCTCCTGCTCTCTTTAGGAAATCATCATCATATACAAAAACCTGCAAGCAATGTAATACGTTTAATTGACAAAATACACGTAAAACGAATACTAATAGCTTAAGAAATTTTTGGTACTGTTACTTGTTGATTTTCATCACCCTCAAGCATTTTTCTTGTCCAAAGGGATCGTCGACTTACTGTCTTCATGTACAATAACTTCTATATATTTGCCCATAACTGCCAAACCAAGATGGTGTGCAATTATTGTAGCCTCCTCCTCGGAAGGCAATTTGCTTTCATATGTCCTAGCTTCATTGAACATGTCCCTTAATATCTCCTTGCCAGGTAGATACTTGGAGTCCTAGATTGCAGGATCAACTAGGAGGTGTTTGTCAACTCCTTGCTCTACCCACCCCATGTCTGCTTCATTGTAATTTGCTAAGCAACCAAACAATAGTCTTCATGAATATTAAAATGATGCATAATGTCTGATAATAATACATAATCACATTGGTCTGCCATAGTAAAGCTAGGCAAAGAAGGAAGTGACAAGTCCCCTTGTTCATTCTCATCATGAGGTGGATTGGCTTCCAAAATGGGATTATACTCATGGGTGGTGTTGCATCGACATCGAAAAGGGATGTACTAGTGGGGAATGTTTCCTTTTTGGCCTCTGCTCTCTCCTCTGGTGGATTGGTAGCCACATCTTCTTCAACTCCATCATCCTCGATTGGCACTTGATTGCTTGGTAAATCTGTTGTCTGGGGCTCAGAGTCTTCAATCAGTAAGGAAATGTAGAAAACAACAAAATCCATAATTATATTGGAGAAGGCAACACTTCTTTGAGCATTATGGGCATTTCTTGTCTACTTTACTGCCGTAGTTGGGGATCTTTTTAAGACAATGGTTGAGCCTTCTTTTCATGACTTTGTTTGTTGCAAAATCAGATGGATGAACATATCACTTTCACATCGGACGTCACGATGTTGCCAGAAACTATCTGTTCGTAATCTTGCTCTCGACGATCACCAAGAACAATCCTAGAAATCTTGATAATGTTCTCAAAAAAAGGAAATTTTGCATTGAACATTACAAACAATTTAGGAGCACGATGGTGGGCATGCGCATTGTATAGGAACATTATAACTTTTTTGCACAAGACTCTTTCGCCTCGTCACCAGATTCCAAGAGAATGTCCAATTCAGGAGCCGACATGCCTAAAGAAAAATTTTTGTCGATTAGGACAGGCATGCTTAATATACAAGGGGTCAATACCAAGCAATAAGGGGCTTAGGCGATGCATGCGAGCACCTTGTCACTTAGTACTGACCACAAAACAAAAGGATACAAAAGGGGTCATTATCAAGTGATTAGGGGCTTACGCGATGCCTGCAAGCTCCCTACCGCTTGGTACTGACCCCTTTTATATAAAAGGATAGACATGGGGGTAAACACGAGGCCATATGGATCATGGGGTCAGTACCAAGCAGTAGGGGGATTATGCGATGTCCGCTAGCCCCTTACCGCTTGACCCAAATAACAAAATGGAAGACCCCAAAACAAAAGAAACAAAAGGGGGTAAGTATCAAGTGATTAGGGGCTTACGCAATGCCTGTGAGTTCCCTACTGCTTGGTATCGACCCCTTGTGTATAAAAGGAGAGACATGGGGGTAAAGACGAGGCCATATGGATCATCGGCGGGTCAGTACCAAGTGGTAGGGGGATTACACGATATCCGTGAGCCCCTTACCGCTTTGTAAGTACTGACCCAGATAACAAAATGAAAGTCCCCAAAACAAAAGAAAACAAAAGGGGGTTAGTATCAAGTGATTCTGGGCTTAAGCGATGCCTGCAAGTTCCCTACCGCTTGGTACTGACCCCCTATGTATACAAGGAGAGAAATAGGGGTAAATACAAGGCCATATGGATCATGGGGTCAGTACTAAGAGGTAGGGGACTTATGTAATGTCCACGAGTCCTTGCTTCATATTGACCCAGATAATAAAATTAACGAAAAGGGGATCGATAAGAATAAGCTATAAGGCACTACAAGGATACCTGCTTTGGCGATGGTGGCATGGGAACTTGACACCATAGAAATGGCAAGCCATAGGTTAGATGATGGTGATGGCAATGGATGACACAAAGGGCAGAGAGCTCGATGCCAAGGGTTTAGGAAGGGCAAAAAGCTCGATGTCCCCAAGGAGATTCGAGCCGTTTTAGACCCACATGGTGGTCTTAGCACCACGCGTGTGGTGTGTCCTATTCATAAGTGGCACTATAAGGTCTCACATATTTATAAGCCATTTTAACCTTCATATAAGGCCACCAAAAAATTGAAGGATGAATTTTTCAAAATCCCCTTGTAATGCCTAGGTAAAAAATGACATAATAGAATTAAACCTTCAAATAAAAGTTTCATCCATGCCTTTGAAAATGAGCATGCATCACAGTTTAGCAGGTTATGGTTCATTAAAACATCATATAATTTTTTGTTTCTATAAGGTCATTAGAGACAGAGCATAATTCTTTTCTTTCTATAAGGTTGTGTGTGTGTGTGTTTAGAATGAATATTGTAAGCGTTTAATTAGAGAGAGAGATACAAAGAAATTATGCCTGCAGATTTGACTAAAAGCCTCAGTTTGCTTGCCTACAGATTTTTTGTTTCTATAAGGTTGTTGGAGACAGAGCAGAATTTTTCTCTTCTTGTAAGGTTGTGTGTGTGTTCAGAATGAATATTGTGAGCATTTAATTAGAGAGAGAGACAGAGAGAAAAGCATGCATGGTGGCGATTTGATAGAAGAAGAAGAAGCCTTTTCCTTTGCCTTGCGACTGCATCTGCCCCCTCATCGACCCCCCAAACTCAGACAACACCATCACCTCTGCATCCATCACGTCTGCAGCAGCAGCCAGCAGGTATTTTGAGATTTTTTGACCTAAACATAAGGGTTTGTTTTTAGGTCAATATCGTGTGATAATGGGTTCGTAGGCACTCTGTGAGCCCTTTATCACCTGGTAATGACCTTTTCTTAATGTATTATGGTATGTTAGGGTTGAAAAGATGCAGGGGGGAAGAGAGCTTGAGCTCTTGCAAGCACACACACACTCACAAAACCCTAATAAAGAACACACAAGGTGAGAGGCTGAAAATCTTCTTCTTCTTCACTCAACACTCAACACACCATATACAAGATAAGAGTACACATAATATGAAAGGTACTCAACCAAATACATACAAGGGTTCTCTATAGTGTGAACCCAACAAAATGAGCTGGCGCTATAACTATGCCAGTCTCTAGAATGGCTGTCACACAGCCTGTCATCCCACTGGCCGCATATCACCCATGATCTCACCAACCATGCCAGTGGTGTAAGTGTGGGACCTATCCCCCAGGCGGGTCGTCAATGTCCACCACCGCCTCACTAGATGAGCTCGATATCTCAACACTCCCCCTCGAGCTCACTAGATGAGCTCGATATCTCAACACTCCCCCTCGAGCTCAACTCCATCTCATGTACACCAAGTGAAGCCCTGAATCTGCGAAGCTTCTCTGTACCCAATGCTTTGGTGAAGATGTCAGCTACCTGATCCTCTGTGTGCTGACATAAACAAGGTCAAGGTCTCCTGCCAAGACCTTCTCTTTGACAAAATGGTAGTGGACCTCTATATGCTTCGTGCGAGCATGAAAAACTTGGTTCCTGGCCAACTGTACACTGCTAATGTTGTCACAGAATATGACAACTTGTCTATCCACACTGATAGACCCAAATCTACAAGTAGCTTTCTCAACCAAGCTACCTCACATGCTGCCATAGCAGCTCCTCTGTACTCGGCCTCTGTACTGGATAGAGCAACCGTAGGCTGCTTCTTGCTACTCCAAGTCACAGCAGCACTCCCCAAAGAAAACATGAAGCCATTAGTAGATCTTCTATCTGAGATACTACCAGCCCAATCAGCATCTGTGTACCCATGTACACATATCTCTGTCCCAGTCTCATAGAATAGTCCACAATGTAAAGTAGACCTCACATACCTCAGTATGCGTCTCAATGCATCCAAATGCGGTTTCTGTGGAACCTGCATAAACTGACTCACCAACCCAACAGCATAGCTCAAATCTGGTTTGGTGATCGTCATGTAGATCAAGCTTCCTACTATGCGCATATACATAGTAGGATCCTCCAAAATCTCTCCTGAATCTGCACTCAACTTGCCATTCTGATCCAATGGCACGGAAATAGGCTTACAGCTTGTCATACCATACTTGGACAACATGTCCAAGTCATACTGTCTCTGTAGTAATCTAATACCATGTGGTGACCTAATCACCTCAATGCCCAAGAAATATCTGAGCCTCCCCCAGATCCTTCATCTCAAACGTCTGTCTAAGCAAGATCTTTACATCAAAGATCTCTGCATCATGGTCCCCCCCATAATGATCAAGTCATCTACATAGATGACAACAAGCACAACCCCTCTATCACCATGTCTCACATACAATGAGAAATGATCAAGTCATCTACATAGATGACAACAAGCACAACAAGCACAACCCCTCTATCACCATGTCTCATCATGGTCCCCCATAATGATCAAGTCATCTACATAGATGACAACAAGCACAACCCCTCTATCACCATGTCTCACATACAATGAGAAATGTGCTTGTTGTCATCTACATAGATGACAACAAGCACAACCCCTCTATCACCATGTCTCACATACAATGAGAAATCTGCATTGGCTACATGAAAGCCAATAGTGACAAGATATTCAGAAATCTTGTCAGACCATGCTCTTGGTGCTTGTTTTAAGCCATACAAGGCTTTCTTCAACCTGCAAACATGCTTGGGGTGACTCACATCCTCATAACCACGTGGCTGTAACATATACACCTCTTCCTGCAAATCCCCATGCAAGAATGCATTCTTTACATCCATCTGATGTAAAGACCATTGCTTTGATGTAGCCACTGCTATCACAACTCTCACTGTTGCCATCTTGGCAAATGGGCTGAAAGTTTCCTCATAATCAATGCCATATGTCTGCGCATACCCTTTGGCTACCAATCTAGCCTTGTACCTGTTTATGCTTCCATCACTGTTATGTTTTACTTTGTACACCCACTTGCATCCAATGGCTTTCTTTAGGCAATTGCACTAAATCCCAAGTCTCATTTCCATATAGTGCATCCATCTCCTCATCCATAGCTTTCTCCCAACACACATTTCCAACAGCCTCATCAATGCACGTGGGCTCAACAACCTGCACAACTTTTGCCATATATGCATAGTGATGTGCCACATAACCATCATATGTAAATCTCTGCACAGGGTTTTTCACTCTCCCAGATCTTCGCAGTTTTTCATTCATGGCTTCCATAGCCCTCTTTACAGCAGGTGTTCTCATAGCTGGGATCCCAAGCTCCTCATCAAGGCTCATCTCTGAGCCACTAGACTCTCCATCAACATGAGAATGCCCTGCAGAAATGTCAGGCATACTAAGGGGCTCAACCACTTTCTCTTTGCCTTTACGTGATGTACTAATCACATTTGCAGGATTGGTATTATGACGCAGCCTGCCACTCCATGGTCTATCAACAGACCCACTAGATGAGGACTCTCCTGGTCCACTCAAAGACTGTGATTGCTGACCTGCATTCTGAGCAACCACACTTCCACTCACATCAGCCCCAATAGCTTCTTTTTCAGTAGCATACCAGCTGCTCATCTCATCAAAGACAACATCCCTGCTTACCCTCAACTCACGTGTAGCAGGGTTATAACACCTGTATCCCTTTTGCTCAAGGGAATATCCAATAAACACACATTTTTCAGCTTTTGGATCCAGCTTAGTTCTCAGCTCATCTGGCACATGCACATATGCAATGCATCCAAAAACTTTTAGATGAGACAAATCAGGTTTTCTGCCAGTAAACCTCTCCTCTGGAGTTACATCATGTATGGCTGTAGTTGGAGTCCTGTTCATGATGTATACTGCTGTAGAAACAGCCTCAGCCCAATAGCAATGCGGCATATTCTTCTCTTCCATCAATGCTTGCGCAATCTCAGCAATGTGCCTGTTTTTTCGCTCAGCAACTCCATTTTGTTGCGGAGTGTATCTGCATGTAAACTGTCTCCGAATACCATTCTTCTTCAAAAATTCAGAGAACTCATTGGAGAAGTACTCTCCCCCTCCATCTGACCTTAGGCACTTTACACATTTTCCTGTTTGCTTTTCAACCAAAACTCTGAAATTTTGAAAGTGAGTGAACACCTCACTCTTCTCCTTCATGAAATATACCCACACTTTCCTTGTGTGGTCATCAATGAATGTCACATAATACCTGCAGTCTCCATAGACATGGTCTTCGTAGGACCCCATATATCTGAATGCACAACATCTAGTGCATTTTTGCTCACATATCTATTACGTGGAAATATATGTTTTGTTTGCTTTCCAAATTGGCATGCTTCACATATTCTCTGCATACCTTCCACTTTAAATTTTGGCAGCCCTGTCACAATTCCTTTAGTCTGCATAGACTTTATTCTCTGCACATTCACATGTCCAATTCTTTTATGCCAAATGTCTGTGTCTGCAACAATTCCTGAACCATTTGCAAACATCGCAGCACTCATTTCAGGCATGTTTACATTCAACGTAAACATTCTGCCCACTCTGTTGCCTTTTGCCCAACCAACCTGCACTTGTCTTTAAAGTCTTCAACATAACAACCATCAGGGTTAAACCGAACCTGCAAACCCTGCTCCATCATTTGGCCAACTAAAACCAGATTCTTTGTTATGTTCGGAACGTGAAGTATATCTGTAAGGTACTTCACTTTGCCATCCTGCATAGACAATGGCACATCTCCAACATGGGCAATTGGATGAGTAGTGTCATCCCCTGTTTCCACAAAACCTGGTCTTTCAAGGTTTTTCATCTCCTTGAACCACTCCCCATGACTTGTCATGTGGTTCGAAGCACCTGAATCCACATACCATACATCATCTTTTTGTGTCATCTTTTTGTGCTGCTTCAACATTTTCAGACATGGCATTCACGACATGCTGCATAACAAACAACCTTTCATTATCCTCATTGCTTCTGCTTGAGGATGCATAGTTGTTCTGCTGCACTTTCCCATTTTGCATGTCAGCCTGCTTCTTATAACATTCTGCTTGCACATGTCCAGGCTTACCACAATAAAAGCATTCACGTGCATCATTATATTACCTTTGCCAATTTCCACGGCCTCTTTGACTCCCCCTGCCTTTGAATTTGCCTCTTCCACCTGTGTGTTGTTGATGTTGTTGTTGTGTATTCTGGGACTGTTGTTGTTGCTGCTGCTGGCCATAATTCTGATTACCTATTTGGCCACCTCCTTGACCGCGTCCACGGCCTCCTCTACCTCATCCTCTACCTGAACTTGTGTAGAAGGCCTGTTGCTCTAAACTGTTTTTGTTTTGTGAAGACTGTTGGTCTTCACCCAAGCTCTTCTCTTCTATAATCAGCATAGACACCAAATCTGTAAAGTTGGGAATATTTTCCCGAGTCTAAATAGACGTCTTGAATGCCTTATATTGTGGCCCGAGACCACATAGACAGACTTCCACCTTATCATCATCATCATCTACTGACACACCAATAGATGTAAGGGATTCCACAATACCCTTTATCTTCAATGCATAGTCATTCATAGACATGCTCTTTTTCTCCACAGTATGAAGTTCATTCTTCAACTGTATCTTACGTGCCTTGGTATTTGTTTCATAGAGTTTTACCAAGGTGTCCCACGCCTCCTTGGGGGACTTGGCATCCTGAATGTGCCCAATCATGGTGTCCTGTATGCTAATGGAAAGCCAATACATAACTTTCCTGGCTCCTTGGTTCCAGTCTTTTTAAACTCTTTCACATCTGCAGGCAGTCGGATTTCCGGTATCTCTGGTGCCTCTTCATGCTCACCTTCTACGTAGTCCCAATAGCCCTTTCCCATCAGGAAATTCGTCAACCTGAACCTCCAAGCATGGAAGTTATTCTTATCAAGCTTCTCAGCCACAATCTGGGTTATGCCATCATTTGACATCTTGCCAGACACACAATTTTACCAAAAACAACACTCTGGTTTGTCCTGCACAAACTGCTATATTTCTGCAGCGGTACTGTAGTACTCTCAAATGTCACAACCAGTGACTTCAATATGCATACATACACCCAATGGCAACTGTTGACCTCTTTGCAGCACCCACAGTGTCTGCACAGCCAATCTGTCTTCCTGCAGTTCTTAAAACAGAGTTCTGCACAGAGAATCGATGACTTACCCGCAGTTCTCGAAATCGCCTGCTTTCTGAAAAACGGAGGTCCAGACGCGCCCAAAACGCGTTTTCGACCAAAAAAAATTCTGTCCGCCGATAGGACAGTATAGTTGCCCTATAGCTTTACTCCTGCAAAGAAAGCTCCTCAATCAGAGATCGTTTGCTAGTGCCTCCTGTAGAGCTCTCGACAAGGGTGTAGTCACCAACACAAATAGGGAAGAGTAGTTGAAGCTCTTACCCTCGTACCACTTCCTGTGGTCCTCTTGCTTGTAGCTCAGCCCTTAGCATGAACCAGGCTCTGATACCATGAAAAGATGCAGGGGGGAAGAGAGCTTGAGCTCTTGCAAGCACACACACACTCACAAAACCCTAATAGAGAACACACAAGGTGAGAGGCTGAAAATCTTCTTCTTCTTCACTCAACACTCAACACACCATATACAAGATAAGAGTACACATAATATGAAAGGTACTCAACCAAATACATACAAGGGTTCTCTATAGTGTGAACCCAACAAAATGAGCTGGCGCTATAACTATGCCAGTCTCTAGAATGGCTGTCACACAGCCTGTCATCCCACTGGCCGCATATCACCCATGATCTCACCAACCATGCCAGTGGTGTAAGTGTGGGACCTATCCCCCAGGCGGGTCGTTAATGTCCACCGCCTCACTAGATGAGCTCAATATCTCAACAAGGGTAATGTTGCTAACATGTTTGCACCAAGTGAGGCTCATTGGCATCCTAATGGCCCATATCTCTTGGTACCAAACCCCCTTAGGGTTATGTTATTCATGGGGTCAGTACTAAGCGGCACGAGTCTCGTTGGCATCCTTAATACTGACCTCCTTTTAAGATTATTTTTCTCAAGGGGTCAGTAGTACCAAGAGATAGGAGGCTCGTGGGCATCGTACTGGCCCCATATCCCTTGGTACTGATGCACTCTGTGAGCTCTTTATCGCTTGGTAATGATCCTTTCTTAACGTATTGCGGTATGTTAGGGTAATGTTGCTAACAGGGTCTGCACCAAGCGATAGGAGGCTCATTAGCATCCTACTGGCCCATATCACTTGGTACTGAACCCCCTTAGGGTTATGTTGCTCATGGGGTCAGTACAAGGTGGCATGAGTCTCGTTGTCATCCTTAATATTTACCCTCTTTTGAGATTATTATTCTCAAGGGGTCAGTACCAAGAGATAGGAGGCTTGTGGGCATTGTGCTGGCCCCATATCGCTTGGTACTAACTCCCCTTGGGATAGGTTGCTCACAGGGTCAGTACCAAGTGACACAAGTCTTGTTGGCATCATGCATGCCCCATATCGCTTGTTAATGATCCCCTTTTGTGGTCATTTTTCTCACAAGGTCAGTACCAAGCGATGAGAGTTTCGTTTACAGGAACCATTTTGCTTGGTATTGTCTCCCTTTAGCGGTCACTTTGCTCACGGTGTCAGTACCAAGAAATAGGTGGCTCATGGGCATCGTGCTCGCCCCATATCACTTGGTACTAACTTCCCTTGGGACACGTTACTCTCACGAGGTTAGTACTAAGCGACAAGAGTCTCATTGGCATCCTGCAGGCCCCATATTGCTTGGTATTGACCCCCTTTTACGGTCATTTTTCTCATGGGGTCAGTACGAAGTGATGCGAGTTTCGTTGGCATCCTTTAGGTCCCATATCGCTTGGCATGAGTCTTGCTGGCATCCTTAATACTGACCCCCTTTTGAGATTATTTTTCTTAAGAGGTCAGTACACCAAGTGATAAGAGGCTCGTTGGCATCCTGCTGGCCCCAATATCGCTTGGTACTACTGACCCCCCTTCGGGTCATGATGCTCACAGACTATACTATAAGATCTTGTTAGTGTGGGTCAGTACCAAGCAATTAGTGTGGGCTGGCATCCGTCTTGTCTGTTATCGCTTTGGTACTATTCCCAATAATTTTTTGGTTGTCATCTTATACTGAGGTTATTTATTAGATGGCACATACCAAGCGAACTTCTTGAAGGGTAGATACAAGTGAAAGGCCTATGGAGCCGCTTCACGTGCAAGGTAGGAGGAGAAGATATCAAGCTCACATAACAGTTCTGTGAGAGCTTCAACATATTGTGCGACATATGCAACTTGCAGTAGCCAAGCTACCATTTCAGAGGCTTGTGTGTGAAATTTGTGAACATTGGAGTATTGGCATGTGATGGCAAGCATCTACAGTTTTATGTCTCCACAGGAAATTACTAAAGATTGGCTCATAGAGTTTTTTGAAGATGCATATTTCCTCGCTGCCCATGCCCATAGGCTTACAAGGGATTTTGATACACTCCGTAGATTGAGGTACAAATATGACCGTTAATTAGCACCTATCTTTGTTAGCGATCGTCGCATGCTTGAGATCCTGATGGTCCTGTCCCTCCATCCTCGTGCAAGGCTAGTTGAGGACACCTGTGTTGGTCATGACAGGAACACCCGCTCTTGGACTCGACGAAGAGCAAAAGCACAAGCCGCATCAAGATGTTGCACCAGAACCTCACGCACAACCCCAACTGCAGGCATAACCACAACCAGAGGCACAACCAAAGGCAGTCACATACATAGTCGTGAATGTATCACTATGGTATGTTTGCATAATTGTGCTGTATTCTATTTTCTAATTTTAATTCTATTTTTCATAAATCCTATTTCTATTTTCTCACAAATCCTAATTCTATTTTCCATTCATTGTTGCCTACAGGTATTGTCTCTCACTTCTACCAGAAGAGATACAAAATAGTAAATATGTTATGGCAATTGCAAAATGAGGGGACATCATTTTTGGACCTAATGGCCTGGTTTTAGGAGGTCAACCTTGATCGGGCGCAAATTATTGTCAGGCTTATAACAAAATGTGAGTTTTGTGTTAAGTTATGAACTGACAACATTTTTATTAGGTAATTTGTATGTTTTTTTATAACACCTATGTCCTGCTTGTTTTTTTAGCGCACATTGGAGTTTTCTTCTTTACGACATTGAACAAAATACATGTTACTTTGCAAACTCTGTGTCTAGATATCATGGTCGCGTTAGAGAGTAAGTCCCTATTGACATTTCCCTCTTCCACAATCATGTAGATATATTTATTGAAGTAGGATAAATTGATGCTTTTTTTGTCGACCTTTCAGATGTGCTCGAAAGTTTGCATCAGTTGTGGAACACCTATTATTGGAGCCTAATCTTATTGAGACCATGAGATATCAAAGGATAAAGGTGTTAGTCCAGCTAAGTGATAATAGCTGTGGATGGAGGACATGCCTTAACACATTTCTTTTACTAGAAAAGATTTTTAATATTCCTGATGTAAGTGATGTTTATAATCTATGTCTCCATCACCTAATGTAGGTTTCTAACAAAACATTTTTCTTTGTGTACAGGAACTTAATCTGCACAAATATACTCAATTTCATGCTAAACAATTCAGGATAAAAGCTGTACAAAGAATTATTTCAGCGGTGCATGATCGTGCAGAAGAAGAGATAAGATGGGCAGGAGATTTGGCAAGGGGAGCCGAAGAGTGTAGGCATCACCAAGAAGAACAATACCAAAGGGAAGGTCAAGCCCACCAAGCTGCTGTTGACAAATTTGAGAGGTGCATAGCTGAGGTGGATGAATGGGTGGAATCCAGGAGACAAGTTGAGCTGGAGGCTTGGAGGCAAGAACAGAAGGCCAATAGGAGGAAAGCAAAGGAAAGAATGTGGGAAGAAATGTCAAGAGAGTAGAAGAGAGCAGTCATCCAAGGCCAATCCAATCACATTCTTGTTCACATTCATCACACAGACACCTCCCTGCCATCGCCCCTAAAATTAGCCCATGTATATATACACAGAGTGACAAACATGTATATTTTTTGGAATATATGAATATTGTTGTCTCTTCTACAATTCTATTTGTGTGTTGTTTCCTTCTTGTATATGTTGAAATTTGAAAGAAGACCATAGAGGGATACTAACAAAATGAAACTTGAAATATATTAATCACAGGAGATCATTGGAGTAAGAAAGAGGAGTGTTCTTTACAGATGGCTGCAAACATAACTTGCGCCCTTTAGGTTTTGAGGTTCGACCAACAAAATTGTTGGCTTCTTTTAGCCTAGTAGTAACTTCGTTCTCATTCTCACATGATGCTTGCTCATCTCTAACTCTGAATTCTCTATTCTTACCCTCTACAAACCCAAATGCTGTAGTTGTTTTTGTTGATTTCTTGGGCAATAGAATATCTTCTTTTGAGTGCACACTCCTTGAGGGCGACATAACATCAGTATTTCTCTTCTTCTTCTTCTTCCTCTTCATTAGTTGGTGCAAGGTCACATCCAACGAAGCTTCTTTAACTATAAGAAAAAGAAAATATAAGTGGCTAGTACTAGGGACTGTGGTTAGGTCTTTTTAGATGACTCATAAATAATGCTCACCTTGATCATTAGAACTCTTCCTTTTTGGTTTCCTAGAACGCGTCACATGGTTAGTATAATCTTGCCCATTTGGAGAGCTTCCTTCTTGCCTCACGGGTGACAGTTGAACATTTAGCACACCCTGATAACCCTTCTTCTTTAGCGTCCTAGAATGACTCACGTGATTAGTACATGCTTGCCCCGGTTTTGTGCTTGTAGTGTGATTGTGCCCACTTGGAGATCTTCTTCCATCATGCCTCATAGGTGATAGCTCTCCTGCACTCAACTTAGTTCTCGGAGTGGTGCTCTTTGGTTCCTTGTTGAAATCGCCCTCCCCTTCTTCCAAGCCAACAATGATAACACTTATTGAATCAATAGTGTGGTCTCATCATGTGAAAGCATGATGATGGAGATCGAAAAACACTCACCAAGCGTTCTTCCCACACCAGACATTTACAATGGGGTTTCCTTTGCTGTAGGAAGGAGAAGCCTATGCTCCACAACCTCACTCAGATTAACATATTCATGTCTTACTTCTGCCCCTCCTTCCCTACTAAAAGATGGTGTTGAAGTGTAGTCTGCACATTTTGAATTCATTGGTAGTAGCACATCTTTCAAATGATTAGAAGAAGACATACACAAATTGCTTTAACACATGGCAATTCATCTATGAATTTAGAGGTTAGGAGCAAAGCATGCGATTTGCAACATAGAACTTTACAACAACTAGTATGGTTTGTCTAACTGGTGGATTCCACGTTTTTAACCATAGGTTTCCAATCGGTTGATAACCATATAATAGGATGTGAGGGTTTACAGCCCAATGGTTAAAACCACTTTATAAGTTGACAAACTGGTTATATAAACATTGGTAGATAACTTAAAAACATTGGTTAAAACTTTACCTAGGTTTCCAACCGGTTGATAACCATATAATAGGATGTGAGGGTTTACAACCCAATGGTTAAAACCACTTTATAAGTTGACAAACCGGTTATATAAACATTGGTAGATAACTTAAAAACATTGGTTAGAACTGTTTATGAATTGGGCCACTTTAATGGTTTTTAATCCTTGTTTTCCAACCCCTTTGAAACCAGTTTATGGGTTGGAAGGGTTTATAACCACCACTGGTTGTTGACAACGAGTGGTGGTTATAAACTGGTTTGACAACCAGTTTATAAATTGAGAGCATGACAAATGGCAACTGGCTACCAACTTGTTGACAACCGCTAGACAAGCAAACACACTCTCCTTGTCTTTGAGATATTGAGCTCAAGACCACCAACATATGTGGAGCTCAATTATTAGCAGGTTGATGAGCGATTAAAGAGAGAGAGAGAGAGAGAGAGAGAGAGAGAGAGAGAGAGAGAGAGAGAGAGAGAGAGAGAGAGGGAGAGGGAGAGAGAAATGAAATGATATATTAACGTCTCTAAGAGGCCATAATGGCCTATGAGACCAAAACTGAGAGTACATCTGAAGTTGATGTCTCATCAAAGAGAACAACTAAATGAGACTAAAAAGTACAATAAACTGATTGTCCTACAGTTTATAAGAACAGAACTGTAAGACTCCAGGATGATACTGAGTAGAAAATACTAGAAAATACTAAAAATGTATATCAGGTAGATCCATGTATGCTGATCAGTTTAAGTGTTGCCCTCTCCTTAGATCAAGTATCTCTGCCATGGGGCTGTCTACAATGGATGTAAGATTCCTCCCTCCAGCTTTTGAGGAGGTGTACAGGTGTAAGAACCTCCCCTTCTGATCTTGTAATTATTGTTCTCTTTGAAATAAAAGAAAGATTTTGTTTTACCATGTTTTAGCCTAGAGAGAGAAAATGTCTAGAGAGAGGTAATCCAAAATTGAGATATTTTTGGATATAAAAATCCTCCTAGTGTCTAAAATGGTTTCCCTTGAAACAAAAATTCAAAAAGAACTTTCCAATGTGCATTTGGAATTAATTGAAAAGAAGTATAAAGGACCTTAGCCTAAGGGTCTAGATTTTCAGAAATTTTTGGATTATGGTCCAATTAAGGTTCCTATGGGCCAATAGGATCAATCCAAGTGCGGGGAGGAGATAAATCCAATTTATAAAAGAAAACCCCCAAAAATGAGTAAATGCTCACATAAGATGAAGAGTTGATTAAGGACAAGGTTTATTAGTAAAAAACTATGAGTATTACTAAAAAAAAGAGATATTTTGGGTACAATGATTCAATTTTGACACCTTGGTAAGGAGAAGGGAGCTCTTCAAGGAGGCGCCTATTTCTCTTGTGTGGTGGAATTTTAAACTCAAAAATATTGTGATATTTTTATCTCTCCTCTCTCCTAGATCAAACCAAATCAAAAGGGAGCCAAACTAGGTCCAATTCTTGTCCAAATTCAGCCAAACTGAACTTGGAAAATTTTAGAAACTAGTTGGACTTGGTTAGAGGCCTCTCTCACCTATAAATAGATCCTTAGCCCTTTGTAAAAAAATATGAGAACTATACCATGCCAGTATTATACTGAAATAATGATATTTTCTATTATCCTCTAAAAATCCTCTACAAATTGAAGAGATTGGAGCTTCTCTCTCTCTTCAATCTTCCTTGGTGACTCCAACAACATACCAAACCAATTGATTGGTTGGGGGGCTCTACTCTGTGTGATCAAAGAATCAAGTAATTTAGGAGGTAAAGTGTGGATTATTGTCTTCTTTTTCTTAAATCTCCAAATGTTTCTCTTCTCAACCCCTCTCAAGCTTGAGAAGCATTAATTTGAATGGCTTTTGAATACTATTGAATTTCTTTAATGTATTGTAATGAAGAAATACATAAATTTCCATTTATGCTTAATTTATGATGGTTTTTAAGCATTTCTCTCTCTCCCCCAAAGAATGGTCATTCCTATGACCTATTCTCAATTCAAATGAAGCTTCTCATGAAGCATTTCTCTAATCTAAAAGTAAATTCTATGCTTGTCTAATTGGAGGCCAAAATAATAGCTTTTTAATACTTTTATGCTATTTAATTTATGGTAAAATTAAGAATCAATCCATAATTGGATAATGATCTAATTAGTGGTTATTCTAATCACATGAATAATAATAAACTCTATTCTTTCAAATTTATTGAGAATTATCAGTAATAGCAATAGCGAAGCTATGGTAAAATTTTTAAAAAATAAACACATAAATCATTTTCATTCATAACATGAAAAGAGGACTTCCTAACATATTCTAGGATTAATCATCCTAGATTAATTGAATGATTCTCATTATAATCATGGAAAATTTGATTTTTATGTTTATGCATAAATAGTAATTAGAAAAAGAGAAATTTCTAGTAATTTATTTTTAATGTTAAAAGAGGAATTCCTATGACATTTGGAATTCCATCATTGAGATGAGAAAAGAGAAATTCCTAGCATATTTAATGAATATTTTAATTAAATTCAAAGATAAAATTTAGATAAATTTATTTTATCTATGAGAAATATTAAATGTTAAAAGAGGAATTCCTATGACATTTGGAATTCCATCATTGAGATGAGAAAAGAGAAATTCCTAGCATATTGGAATTAATGAATATTTTAATTAAATTCAAAGATAAAATTTAGATAAATTTATTTTATCTATGAGAAATATTAAATGTTAAAAGAGGAATGCCTATGACATTTGGAATTCCATCATTGAGATGAGAAAAGAGAAATTCCTAGCATATTAGAATTAATGAATATTTTAATTAAATTCAAAGATAAAAATTTAGATAAATTTATTTTATCTATGAGAAATACTTAAATGTGGAAGAATGGATGTGGATGTGTATGTGGAAGAATGGATATGGATGTGTATGTGGAAGAATGGATGTGGATGTGTATGTATGTATGTGGAAGAATGAATGTGGATGTGTATGTGGAAGTATGAATGTGGATGTGTATGTGGAAGAATGGATGTGGATGTGTATGTGGAAGAATGGATATGGATGTATATGTGGAAGTATGATTGTGGATGTGTATGTGGAAGAATGGATGTGGATGTGGAAGAATGGATATGGATGTGTATGTGAAAGAATGGATGTGGATGTGTATGTGAAAGGAGGTGATGTCGATGTGAGTGAATGGATGAGATGTGAATCCGGATGTGAGTGAGTGAGATGTGATGTCATATGAATCGGATATAAATGAATGATATGGGATGTGAATGGATGAGACATGATGTGATGTGAATCGGGATAAGAATGAATGAGATGAGACGAGGTGTGATGTAAATTGAAATAGATGTGAATGAATGAGGTGTGATGGGATGGGAATATGGGTTGATGCGAGTGGATGAGATGTGATGAGGGTAAATGGGGAAAGATGTGATGAGATGAAAAATAATGTGATTCGATGAGAATAGGAATACACATGAATTGGATATGGATTAAGTAATGTGGATAGATGTGAAAGACGAGAGTTCATTATAGAAGCTGTATTTAAGACCTATTTTTAAATGACTGTTTTATGTCAAGAATGCCGGGGAAGCATTTTGACCGTGAATTGATGTGATTGGATGAGAATAGGAATACACATGAATTGGATATGGATTAAGTAATGTGGACATATGAACAACAATGTGAAAGACGAGAGTTCATTATAGAGAAGCTGTATTTAAGACCTATTTTTAAATGACTGTTTTATGTCAAGAATGCCAGGGAAGCATTTTGACCGTCAAGGTCGTGGAGATAAAGTTGCAACAGCTGATGGAGAGTCAACGGAGGACGTCTCGCGTAGCAAGGTCGGCCGAGGTCTTGACCAGCTTCGGTTCGATTTAAATGGTGAGCTTCCGATACAGTGGATGAGGGACCAAGGAAGCGGCCTATGAGTGAAGCGCTAGGTGACCTGCGAAGGATCCTAGAGGGTGCTGGACCATACGGTGCTTGGGCTCTAGGTCGCCGAAGATACCCACATGTGCGAAGATATTGGAACAAGGAGTAAGAGGTGTTTTCTGAATTTGGGCATGGATCTGGTTGATTGACCTTGCTGGTCCTCAACGGAAGAGTCCATGGCTCTTTTATATGGATCCGTTGGTTGATCTTGCTGATCTTCAACAAAGATTCCATTTTTGATATGTGAATATATTGCCGGTTACTATGAGCTAGGAACTATCGAAAAGGCCCCTGAGTGGACAGGTGGTGAGCGTTCTGGTTGCCAATGATGCCATAGATACACCGATGATTAGAAATAAGGATTCAACTGGAGATTTTGAGGATTATGATCAATGACACTATGGTTTCATTAAATGATTGTTTTAAAGATAGCTGAATCTGTGAAAAAGGCAATTTCATATTGGGTGTGTAAGTGGTGTGACTGGCATTAAATTTGCATGAATATCCGGCTAGGGGGCCTGGGAACTCTTTTCCCCTGGTACCCGGGACAAAACCTAACCAAATTCTTAATTGGATCCCATCACTATAGTGGTTGGGTGGTTGGCTAACCCATGGGACTGGATAGGCTGGACTGATGGATCTGTAAAATGAGACTCAATTCTGTTATAGTATGATAGATGAAGTAAATCCCGGATAGTAATTGTTCTATGGAAAAAGAATCAACGGTTGTGCGTCTCGATGGGAAAAAAAGCGTTGGTTTCTATGATCCAAGTGCAAGTTTCTTCCTTGATCTGACCAAGTGACTCATAGGTTTGGTCGGATCAGTTTGGTCAGTAAGACCCTGACTACGTTAGAGTACAAATATCCTGGAGGAATCGCCTGTACTTTTCCGTAGGGGGAAGTTTTTCCGGGTTCGATTTTTGAAGAACCAAGGGATTAGTCTCTTGTCCGGATATCCGTGGGCGAGGCCCCAAGTGAGGGATCTTGCCCGCGCAAGAAGTGCTACTTCCGCTGCTAGCACCCCCAAATCCGTTGCACGGAGGGGCCAGGGATCTTTCAGTTGGTATCAGAGCGAATTGACTAAAGTGGATCAACCGAGAAGCCAAAAATGTCAAAAATTTGTGAAGCAACAGTAAAAGGTTAGAATTGTGTGATGAAATTCATACAAATTAATATTCAGAGAGTGAAATTCATAAATTGGTAATTAGGTCTTCAGATGGAAGTACCGCAATTGTATGGAATCCCTGACTTGCTTGAGGCCTAGACATGATGGTATTTACCTTATAATTCCAAGGACCGTGACTACCCGTATATACTGAGGGTATAACTGCAGCTCTTTATTGGCAGTATATACGAGTAAATCTAAGACCTTGAAATTATAAGTAAAAATGCTATCCAGATGATGAATTCAAATGTGGTTGATATGATTTTAAAAACTATGGTTGAGAACTGATGAGTTGATTTGGATTCTGATTGAAAAATGATTATTCCTGAATTTTGGTTGAAAAGTGATAAGTTGAGGAAAGCCACAATGAGGATGAATGGGACGAGTCCTTGTGATGATGTTCGTAACTCGAATGATGATAATGACTTTAGTAAATTACTATGAGATTAGTCGATTGTGCTGTCGGATTGTTACTGTTAACACTTGACCCGGTGGATCAAGTTAAGGGATGAGAAATTAAAAACCTGCATAACTGAAACTTCCATGGAGGAATGTTCAGATGGAATTTTGGTTCTGATGGACCATTATTGTGTTAAGAATATGAATGATATGTTCTGAATAAATTGTTATTTGATAATGAGTTCTATATAAGGGATCATTATCCCATGATTCTGTGGAGAGTTGATGTTGCGTGACGAGTGAAGATCAATGCAAGGATGCAACAAAAAGATACTTAGGGCTCTTGTAAAGAGTTCCAAGTTGTAGATGAGTGTGGGAGTGGGCTTGACAATAATCCCACATGGGAACTTTTGGGAGTTTAGAGTTTTTGTATAAAAAGTGGCTCATTTGAGAGCTTATGGACACATTGGGCAAACTCATGTTTGAGCTCTCTTGAGACTAGCTCTCCCTCTTTTCCCATAGAGGTGCAAGCTCTTCTCTCTCCCCATCTACATTGTTGTAAGTTCTATTTTTGTTAATTCAATGCAATGAGTTGATATTTGTCTCTCTTCTCTTGTCAATTCTCTAGTGTGCATGTTTCTTATTGATAGCTTCAAGGTTTGTGTGCATGCTAGGGAAATGAGTATTTGAGAATGAAGAATGCTTTGATCTTGTGTATGCAATAGCTAAGCTTTCTTCTTGTTTGGATGCATGGATGAGTGGAATGTGGAGTGAGTGAGTATGGCAAGATTGAGCTTGTGTGTGTGTTAAGTCTATGTCAATAGTAGTAGTATTCTTAGCATTCTCTCCATCAATTGGATAAGCTTTTGTGCACCGGTACGGGTTGAATCCCTAGCTCCGAAAGGGATGCAAATCCCATTGGATTGAGCTACATGTGGATCATACTACTCTTGCTACAAGTGAGAGAGTTTTCCGTCTCTCCAATTGACCAATCTAAAGAACCCTAGAATCAGTTGGATCTAAAGTCGGATTTGAATTGTAAATAAAAGGACTTAACAAGAATTTTCGTATTGATAGGATCATGGATCGAGGTCGTCGTGGTAGGAATGATAACCCCCAACCGATGAGGAAGAGCTCGACTTGGATGTTTGTAAAACTCTTCATAGATTGTAGCCTGGACCTTTCAAGGGTGAAGGGAAAAACTTGGGCGAGACTGTGGAGAAGTGGATCGAAGCAATGGAAGAGTACTTTGATGTCACCGGGTACAATGAGAAGAGCAAAATGGCTCTTGCAAGGCTGAAGATAGTAGAAACAACTAGAGTAGCATGGAGAAACCACTGCGAGACAAACTGTGTGGATCGAAACACTCAGACATGGAATGATCTCAAAATTTATCTAAGGAAGAGATTCTATCCTCTCGACTTTTTGGAAATAAAGATGAATGAATTCTTAGAGTTAACCCAGGGGAGCAGAACTATTGAAGTATATCACTCGCTCCCCTCCTCAAATACTCGCCACCGCTGGATGAAGAACAGCTGATGGCCAGGTTCATTCGGGGACTGGACGAAACCTTGAATATCATAGTGAAGAATGCCAAGCCAGTTTTCATGGCTGAAGCAGTGCAGATGGCGAAGGATTTCGCCAAGGCCTTTGATGTCAAGGTTCCGCCGAAGCCAGCACCATCACCTTTCAAAGGGTTTTTAGCTCCAGAAGGTGATTCCAACCTTTCACCGTCTAAGAGATATAAGGGTCAAGCCCACGATATGGGAAGTTCTAGAATGGAAGAAATGTCCTTTTCCCGGATCTCAACCCCTTGGAATTCAACTTCAGAAGTTCCACCCTTAAACAAGGGAGTGAAATGCTATAATTGTCAAGGATTTGGACATCGCAGTATGGATTGCCCAACTACTTTTGGAACAGAGATTTCAAGGTGGGAAAATCAGGGAGGATCAAGATTCCAGACTCCAGCTCCTTCCTTCCAGAGTAATCATTTCTTTCCACCAAAGTCAGAGAAATCCTAGAGGTAGACCAACGCATAGTTTTAATCCAAAGTAATGCAAGACCTTCGCCTCAGAATAGGGGAAGTCAAAGAGAGATGTTCCCAAATCGGCCGTCCACTTCCAAGGCAGTAACACTGGAAGTGATTGAAGAAGAAGAAGAAGATGGAAGTGATTGAAGAGAGAGAGAGAGAGAGAGAGAGAGAGAGAGAGAGAGAGAGAGAGAGAGAGAGAGAGAGAGAGAAGGGCCACCTTTGTGTCTTTGCCCCGTTGCCCTTTGAGTTAGCCATCGCTGAAGATGCAAACATGTTCTCAAGCAGCTATCAGTGGGGGAGAGGAAGAGAGAAGAGATCTACTGACTCTGAGTTTTTCGAATGAGAGGGTACATAGAGAATGCATACAAAAAATAATAATTACCCCCCACTTTCAGTTATCCCCCCCCCCACTATCTTTTCAGTTATGTACATTTTCTTTTCTTAGTTTTCAAAATATTTTCATTTTTTTTCCAATTCAAAGTTCATTTCCAAGTTGCAAACCACAACCCAAAAACCACTATTTCTACTGGTCCAAAGTGTACCACCTTACCATGCATCCACCCTAGTACACCAAACAACTATTTGGATGGGCCTCATCAATATATGCCAATTTCTCTCTAAGATCTTTAATCCTTATGAGAAACTCATCCATTAAATCTCCCTATTTCATATGCTGGGACTCTAATTGCTTATGTTGTAAGCCATGCGTGCCTTGTTATGCACCTAGTAAAGCACACAAAAATAAATTAAAATTACTGAATCTTTAACTAACTGGTGGTTTGTATAAATTGGACATGTATAATAAGTGTGATGTCGCTGGTTTGGTTGACACTTCTACAATCAAAGATGACATGTTGTGGCATGTTAGGTTTGACCACACTTCTATTGGTGGTTTGATGCATTTGTAGAAACAATGGTTGCTAGAGGATCTTCCTCAACTTGATCCACCACCAAGATATATTTGTGAAGGATGTATTCTTGGCAGATAGAGCTGATGATCACAAATTATAACTCATACATAATAATGTGTGTGGTCCAATCAGGACTACTTCTATGGGATGGAACTTATATTTTGTTACATTCATTGATGACTACAGCAAGTATGGCTAGTCTTACCCTATGAATGAAAAATAAAAGGTATTTTCTTACTTTCAACACTTTGTTGCTATGGTTGAAAATGAAATTGGCTTAAAAGTTCAAACTCTTTGTTCACAATAAGGTGGGAATATATATCTAATACATTCAAAGATTTTTTGGCACAAAAATACATCAAGCATCACTGTACAACTCTTTACACACCATAAACAAATGGTGTTGTTGAGAGATTAAAGAGGACTCTCATGGAGATGGTTAAATACATGGTTAAAGGTCGACAGCTTCTACACAAGTTTTGGATGGAAGTAGTTCTTTGTGCTACATACGTGCTGAATAGTAGGTGCCCCACTTAAGCTTTGAAGACTATCATCCCTTATAAATCTTGGTTTAATAGAAAACCTAAGGTTGAACATAGACATGTTTTTTTATTGTTTGGTATATGCACATATGCTAGCACAAAGCAAAACTAATCTTGATAACAAGGCAGTGAAATGAATTTTTGTTGGTTATATTGCCAAAAGCAGAGGTTATCATCTCCACAATCCTCTCACAAAGAAGATTATTATTAGTAGGATGTTGTTTTTACATAGGATTCTGTCTATCCGATGGATGGAATTCAATAAGCGTGCTTATGCTAATTCTTTGGAACATGTTTGATGGGTTATTTACATGTGCTAGTATCTATACAGATTTTACCTATTAATCCTTGTTTGTTGATGCACCAACTTTAGATCAATTGGATGATGTAGTAAATACTAAAAGATCAATAATCAATGAGTTTAGGTTTATTCCTAGATCGGTTAGAAGCACCTTCTAGGATAGAAAATTGTCTACTCCTTTACAGAGTAGAACTAGATCCAGTGTGAGAACCACAACAAATATTTCTGAGTTTGCATTTCTTAGTTCTCTACATGATGTAGATGAACCTGAGTCTTTTGAAGATCCAAATTGGGTAAAATACTACAAGATGAAATACATACCATTTAGAAAAATAGTACTTGGGATTTAGTGGATGTACCGCTTGGTAAGAAAGATATTGGTATTAAGTAGGTTTTCAAAGTTTAGAGAAAGGTAGATACATTTTTTAATTGATTCAAGGCCAAACTTATTATTTAGGGGATGAACTTAGGAGGATTATTATTTTGTCATATGATATGTAACCTTAGGAAAATCAAATGTGACTTCTGGGATCTTAGGAGGGGTTGGAATGTCTTTTGGCATTGGATATAAATCGGCAATTATGTTTGTGCGCAAGAAAATGAAAATGGTAGACGAATGTAAGCAGAACTGTGTTTTTGGGCAATGAAGAAGTCAGAATTTGGCGGATGGCAAAATATCAGACCATCATGGGGAAGAAATTGGGGTCAGCAACAACAAAGTTGGCCACAACAACAGAATTGGCAACAACCACCTGATTGGAATCAGCAGGGCTGGAATCCGCAGGGTTGGAATCAGCAAGGGTGGAATCAGCAGGGACCTAGTGAGCAGTTACCTCAGTTACTTGCACCACCTGCGCAACAAGGAGAAAAGGATAAAGCACCACAAAGTAATTTGATAGAAGTAGAGATTCCTCACAGGATCATGGGACAAATCAGGTATCGGCGGATTGTTCTCCTGAATGTGATTGTTCTCAATGTCGGCTAGAGGATCCGGAAGTGATGGTTGTTACACGTGCTAAAGCAAAATTAAAACCACCTTTGGATTGGGAAGAGCAGAAGGATGTTCGTGATGAGGCAGCATAAGAGACTCTGAAAGCACAAAAAGAAGATCCGATTCCGAAGGGAAAGGCGAAGTTACTGCAGAAGGTGGAGAGTAATGGGGAAAAGTCAGAAGCATTGTTTCAGGAATTGTTAAATACCCCAATGCATTTCACATTGGATCAATTGCTTTCGTTGGTCCCAATATTCAAAGAGCGATTTTATTTGGCTGTTTGCGAGGAAGTCAAAAGTTCCAATAATTTTAAATGAATTGGAGCAAAGTGTGAGGAGTTATCAGATCAGTCCGATGATGTGGATTTTACTGTTCCAACTATTCAACTAGAATTTGATGATTGAATGTTTTTGGATGTTTTGCTAGATGGCGGTTCTGGAGTGAATATTTTGTTAGAAGCTAAATTTTTGACGTTGAAAAATGCAAAGTTGGAACCAGGACCATTTCAAGTGAGGATGGCGGATCAGCGAAGGGTTCAACCAATTGGAATGCTTAGATGCCAATCTCTCAAAGTGCATGGATTGCAGTTTCAAGCAAATTTTGTTGTCTTAAAGATGCAAGATGCAGGAGGGAATTCCTATACAATGTTGTTGGGAAGGCCATGGTTTAAAATAGCAAAGCTCAAGCAGGATTGGGAAAAGAATGAAGTGATATTGAAAAAGGGGAAGAATTTGGTAAGACTTCCGATGGGTTCTAGGAAGAAGTTGTTGATGTCATTGAAGCCGATGATGGCTGAGACAATCAATTTGGCAAAAGAAGTCGAGGATGATGAAGAGGCTAATCCGACTGTAGTTCCTGGGTAAGATTCCTCCCCCAACCTCTCAGGATGTCCAGTATCTTCCCCTAATCAAATCCCTCTTCAGAAATGTGAGATCCCTGTTCCCACTGAGCAATGGATTCAGGATACTAGCAGCGGAAGTAGCACTTCTCGCGTGGGACAGGGGTCCCACATTCGGGGCCTCACCCATGGATATCCGGATAAGAGACTAATCCGTCGGTTGTTCCAAAACCGAACCCGAAAAAACTTCCTTTATCGGAAAGCACGGGTGATTCCACCAGGATAACTTTTTACTCTAACGTAGTCAAGATCATTTCTGATCAAGCTGATCCAATTGCATCTACAAGATACTTGATCAGATCAAGGAAGAAACTTGCACTTGGATCATTGGGATCAACGCTTTTTTTCCCATTCAAGAGGCACAGCCGTTGATTCCTATCCATAGAACAGTTACTATCTGGGATTTACTTTATCTATTGAATAACAAAAGTTGAGTCTCGATTTACGGATCCATCAGTCTAGCCTAACCCCATCCAGTCCCATGGGTTAGCCAACCGCCCAACCACTGTAGTGATGGGATCCAATTAAGATTTGGTTAGGTTTTGTCCCGGGTACCAAGGAAAAGAGTTCCAAGACCCCCTAGCCAGAAGTTCATGCAATTATAAAACTAGTCACACCACTTACACACCCAATATGAAATTGCCTTTTTACAGATTCAACCAAAAACAATCCTTTAATAAAACCATAGTATCACTGATCACAATCTTCTAATTTATCCGGTTGATTCAATTTCCCATCATTCCTTCATCAGAGTATCTATGGCATCATTGGCAACTAGAACGCTCACCACCTGTCCACACAGGGGCCTTTTCAATAGTTCCTAGCCCATAATACTCGGTAATATAATCACTTATCAAGATGGACTCTCGTTGAAGATCAGCAAGATCAACCAACAGATCCATATAAAGAGCCATGGACTCATCCGTTGTTGAGGACCAGCAAGGTCAGTCAACCAGATCCATGCCCGGTTTCAGAAAACAACTCTTACTCCTTGTTCCAATATCTTCCTCGACGCACGCGTGGGTATCCTGGGCGACCCAGAGCCCGAGCACCGTATGGTCAGCACCCTCTAGGATCCTTCGTAGGTGACCTAGCGCTTCACTCATAGGCCGCTTCCTTGGCCCCTCATCCACCGTACCAGAAGCTCACCATTTTAATCGCACCGAGACTGGTCAAGACCTCGGCCGACCTTGCTGCGCGAGACGTCCTCCATTGACTCTCCGTCAGCAGTTGCAACTTTAACAGTTAGGTCTCCACGACCTTGATCACAAGACGGTCAAAATGCTTTCCCAGCATTCTTGACATAAAACAGTCATTTACAAACAGTCACAAAATACAGTTTCTATATCGAATTCCATCTTTCCACATTATCTCTCCTCAATCCACATCACTTATTCCACATTCCCTTCATATGTACTCGTTCTCATCCATTCATTCATGTCAATGACACATTATTTCCCATACACATTCACCTTCATTATTCTTCATACACATCCATGCATACATCCATTTTCACATCCTTACTCATACATCCACATCCACATACATACATCCATACATACACATCCACATGCATACATCCACATCTACATGCATACATCCATACATACACATCCATATGCATACATCCACATCCTCATTCGTACATCTACATCTACATGCTCATTCACATCCATACTCCACATACATACATCTATTTTTTTTTCCTTCCCATTCATATAGCCCCATACGCCTTCACATCTATTCTTTTACATCACATCCATTTTCACCTTATGACAACCCATATACATCTTATCTCATCACATACACTTCTTATCTCATTCCATACACATCTTAACTCATCTTATCACATCTTAACTCATCTCATATACATCTTATCTCATCTTATCACATCTCTTACACTTCCTATCACATCTTAACTCATCTTATCACATCTTAACTCATCTTATCACATCCTAACTCATCTCATATGCATCTTATCTCATCTTATCACATCTCATACACCTCTGATCACATCTCATACACCTCTTATCACATCCTAAATCCTCTTATCACATCCTAACTCATCTCATATACATCTTATCTCATCTTATCACATCTCATACACCTCTTATCACATCTCATACACCTCTTATCACATCCTAACTCCTCTTATCACATCCTAACTCATTTTTTTTAATGCATACCTGTATGCAAGAATTTCAATTGTGATAAAAGTAACACTTTTACAATAAAATAATCATTTTTTTGGTAATATTTTTATAATAAAATAATAATTTATTTATTTTTTTCATTTCTATGCATGAAATTCAATATGATAAAAATAACTTTTTATAATAAAATAATCATTTTTTTCTTTACAGTTTTATAATAAAATAATAAAATATTCATCTTTTATGCATACCTCTATGCATGAAATTCAATTATGTTAAAAGTAACACTTTTATAATAAAATATTTATCTTTTATGCATACCTCTATGCATGAAATTCAATTATGTTAAAAGTAACACTTTTATAATAAAATATTTATCTTTTATGCATTCCTCTATGCATGAAATTCAATTATGTTAAAAGTAACACTTTTATAATAAAATATTTATCTTTTATGCATACCTCTATGCATGAAATTTAATTATGCTAAAAGTAACACTTTTGATATAAAATTTTATCCATTATGCATACTTCTATGCATAAAATAAAAATGATAAAAGTAATACTTTTGATATAAAATTTATCCTTTATGCATAATATAAAAATTCAATTTCCTCATGATTCTAATGAAATTCTTTCAATTAATCTAGGATGATAATTCCTAGAATATGGTAGGAAATCCTCTTTTCATGCTTTGAATGAAATTATTTTATGTGTAAATTTTTATAAAATTTTACCATACTATAACTGATAAATCTCAATTATTTAAAAAAAAAATAAGGCTTAACTTTAAGGGAATGATTAGAATGATCCCTAATTGGGTCATTAACCCTTAAAAAATTAATCATGGAATACATAAACTAAAAGCATAGATTAAAAAAACCATTAATTTGTTCTTAAGCATAGATTAATCTTGGATTAAGGAAAATCTTTATGAAAAGTTTCATTTGGATTGAGAGTGGGTCATGAGTATGACCATTCCTTAAGTGAGAGAGAGAAAAAACCATTAGAATTAAACATAAATAGAAATTTATGAAATTCTTTACTATCATTAATCAATTAACTTCAATAGCATTTAAAAACCATACCAATTAAGCTTCTCAAGCTTGAGAGGGGTTGAGAAGAGAGAAACATTGAGAAATTATAGAAAAAATCAAAATTCACCATACTTACCTTACAAATTGCTTGCTTCTTTGTTCACGGTAGAGGCCCCCAACCAATCAATTGGTTTAGTATGTTGATGGAGCCACCAATGGGGATTAAAGAAGAGGGAAGTGTCAAAAACTAGTGAATTATTAAAGAATTCACAGTTCTTGGCTTAGGTGGAGTAGAGTAACAATGCATAAGACACTATATTTTTTTCAACAAGGGGAGGCTTCTATTTATAGGAAAATTTGAGCTCCTAACCAAACAAACTGATTCTAGAATTTTCCAAGTCAGTTTGGTCACTTTTTGACAATTATTAGGTCAGTTAAGCTAACTTTTTGGAACTAGACTTGAATGAGGAGAGAGGAGAGATGAAATATCTCAATTTTTATGAGTTTAAAACTCATTCAACTCATACTGTTCTATAAAATCCTTCTTCACAGACTCGCTTGCATCTTGAAGGTGAGAAATCATCATGGATAAAACTAATTCCTGTTGCCAAGCCATGAAGGAGATTAAGAAAGAAGGAGATCGATGGGAGTAAGATTACTGTGATTGAGCGACAAGTAAAAGTTACGACTTATATAAAGGAAGGAGCTAGCGTAACTTAGAAGCCAACGATAACTTGCCACTGAAGTTTTACCGTCTTTCCATGATTTGGGTTTGGCACATTTTTCTATAGAAGGCATTAAGAACTTTGAGATGAGGAGATAAAAGAAGTTCGTAGGCTAAGTTACCTACTTTCTTTGGTCCACAATATCTGGGGGATAACTTCTTATACTTCCCAAGAGATAAAGAACTTCTTTTGGGCTGTACTCGAATGAAGACTAAAACCTTGATATCCAAAATATCGATTCTCACTTCAGAACTCATCGTTCATAATCCTTAAAACAGGTGGGATTCTTGAGAAGTATTCTGGGGAAAGGTTCTTCCTTTTTTAAACAGAATCTTTCTTTTATTTTAGAGAGGAAATAATTATAAGATCAGAAAGGGAGATTCTTAAACATGTATACCACGAAGGCTGGGGAGGAATCTTACATTCTACCCCACTTAAAAAAGTGCGAGATGTCCTCATCTCGCAAGGTAGAGGACAACTCTTTTTCTTAAGATCCAATTTTATTCTGGGGTTCCTTATATTCTGGTCAACCCAACAGAATACTGGGATAAATATCCCTTATATAGAACTCATAATTAAATAACAATTCATTCAGATCTTATCATTCATATCTTTAACATGATAATGGTCCATTAGACCGAAAAATTTCCTTCTGAACATTCCTCCACGGGAATTTCAGTCAAGCAAGTTCTCAATTTGTCATCCCTTAACTTGATCTACCGATCAAGTGTTAACAGTAACAATTTGACAGCACAACCCACTAATCTCATAGTGATTTGCTGAATTCATTATCATCATTCTAGTTATGAATATCATCACAGGGACTCGTCCCATTCATCCTCATTGTGGTTTCGCTCAGCTTATTACATTTCAACTAAATTTCAGAAATTATCATTTTTCAATCAGAATCCAAATCAATTCATCAATTCTCAAACAGAATTAAAAATCATATCAATCACATTCGAATTCATCATCTGGATAGCATTAACGCTTATAATTTCAAGTCTTAGATTTTCTCGTATATACTGTCAGTAAAGAGCTGCAGTTATACTCTCGGTATATACGATAGTCACGGCCCTTGGAATTATAAGGTAAATACCATCATGTCTAGGCCTCAAGCAAGTCAGGGATTCTATGTAATTGCGGTACTTCCATCTGAAGACCCAATTACCAAATTACGAATTTCAGTTTGAATATCAAATTGTATGAATTATATCACACAATTACAAATTTTTTTGTGCTTCTTGACAAATTTTTGACATATTTGGCTTCTCAATTAATCTTTATTAGCCAATTTGCTCTGATACCAACTGTGTGATCCCTGTTTCCACTGAGCAATGGATTCAGGATACTAGCAGCGGAAGTAGCACTTCTCGCGTGGGACAGGGGTCCCACATTCGGGGCCTCACCCATGGATATCCGGATAAGAGACTAATCCGTCGATTGTTCCAAAACCGAACCCGGAAAAACTTCCTTTATCGGAAAGCACGGGTGATTCCACCAGGATAACTTTTTACTCTAACGTAGTCAAGATCATTTTTGATCAAGCTGATCCAATTGCATCTACAAGATACTTGATCAGATCAAGGAAGAAACTTGCACTTGGATCATTGGGATTAACGCTTTTTTTCCCATTCAAGAGGCACAGCCGTTGATTCCTATCCATAGAACAGTTACTATCTGGGATTTACTTTATCTATTGAATAACAAAAGTTGAGTCTCGATTTACGGATCCATCAGTCTAGCCTAACCCCATCCAGACCCATGGGTTAGCCAACCACTGTAGTGATGGGATCCAATTAAGAATTTGGTTAGGTTTTGTCCCGGGTACCAAGGAAAAGAGTTCCAAGACCCCCTAGCCGGAAGTTCATGCAATTATGATTCAAGATAAGAACAAGTTTTAAACTTTATTCATTCTTGGAGCATATACAGTAAAGATAGAAGAACTCTTTACACTTCCATAAGCCTGTCCATCATATGGTCACAAAAGCAGCACTCACAAGCTGCATAAGTATAAGGTAACTCATCTATGGGAATAATTCTGCTGGTTATTGCCGCACCTATCTCAGTGGTATGAGTTGATCTAACAAAAGGACCTCTGAGAGGCAAGCCAAAAACGGGGTAAAGGCATATCTTTTGATGAGGAAGAAAACACGCCAGTAAGAAGACCCGCTCAGAAAACCCAAGATGCCTTGATCTCATGACGCAGTAGTATCGAGGACCCAAACCCAAGGCTTCAATAACCATGGCCAAGCAGACATTGTTACGAAAGTGCTGCTGACCCCAGGGTGTTACCCTAGTTATGTCTTGATAGGTCCGCCATTTGGTCTGAGCTACAGAAGTTCCCAAGTGAGGGAAAAGTGAGCGCCCATAATGTTCTATAAAATCCTTCTTCACAGACTCGCTTGCGTCTTGAAGGTGAGAAATCATCATGGATAAAACTAATTCCTGTTGCCAAGCCATGAAGGAGATTAAGAAAGAAGGAGATCGATGGGAGTAAGATTACTGTGAGCACAAGTAAAAGTTACGACTTATATAAAGGAAGGAGCTAGCGTAACTTAGAAGCCAACGGTAACTTGCCACTGAAGTTTTACCGTCTTTCCATGATTTGGGTTTGGCACATTTTTCTATAGAAGGCATTAAGAACTTTGAGATGAGGAGATAAAAGAAGTTCGTAGGCTAAGTTACCTACTTTCTTTGGTCCACAATATCTGGGGGATAACTTCTTATACTTCCCAAGAGATAAAGAACTTCTTTTGGGCCGTACTCGAATGAAGACTAAAACCTTGATATCCAAAATATCGATTCTCACTTCAGAACTCATCGTTCATAATCCTTAAAACAGGTGGGATTCTTGAGAAGTATTCTGGGGAAAGGTTCTTCCTTTTTTAAATAGAATCTTTCTTTTATTTTAGAGAGGAAATAATTATAAGATCAGAAAGGGAGATTCTTACTCCTGTATACCTCGAAGGCTAGGGAGGAATCTTACAAGAAATATAAAAGATCTTGTTTCTACCAGTTTTGGCCTAGAGAGAGAAAATGTTCCAGAAAGAGAATATTCAAATTTTAAATATTTTTTATAGAAAAATACCTCATCTTATTAAAATAAGTTCCCCTGAAACAGAAGTTCAAAAAGATTTTGAGAAGGTGCATTAGAAATTAAGTATAATCTGTTCAAGAGGCATTATCCTGGGGGTGAAGATTTTTTTTGAAATTTTAAATTAAGGTTCCTATGGACCAATAAGATTCATCCAAATGTAGGGAGGAGATAAATGAAGAAATAAAAGGAAAATCTCCCAAAAATGAGTAAATACTCATATAAGATAAAGAGTTGACTAAGGACAAGGTTAATAGTTAAAAAAGGGAGATATTTAGAAGTAATGATGCATTTTTGACACCTCTGCATGGGGGAATTTCCCTCATGAAGAGGGGGCCTATTTCACATGCTTGAATGAGTTTTAAACTCCCAAATAATGAGATAATTTTATCTCTCCTCTCTCCTATTTCAACTAGATCCAAAAAGTGAGCAAAATTGACCTAAAAATGGTCAAAAATTGACCAAACTGATCTAGAAAATTCTAGAATCAGTTTGCTTGGTTAGAGGCTCACTTTTTCCTATAAATAGAAGCCCTCTACTTTGTTTAAACTTAATAGTGTTTTTGCACTGTTACCCTGCCTCTCCCAAGTGCCAAAAATAATGAATTTTACTCATAATTCATTAGTTTTTGACCTTCCCTCTTCCAAAAGATTGGTGGCCACTCTTGTCTCAAACAAGAGTTGAACCCTCAAACCATCAAGCCAAAGGAAAGCTCTCACAGTCTTTAGTAAGTTGGTGATTCTTCTCTTTTTACACTTATTTTATGGTTTTTATGGTTTTAAATAGTTTTTATGCTCTATGTCTTCTCTAAAATTGCAAATAATGTTATGCCTCATTACAAAAAGGCATTCCCCTCTCTTCTCTAGTAAAACCAACCATTCTCTATCCTAGGTGAATGGTTAATGATTAAAGTCAAGTTTTTTTATAATGTTTGTCTTAATTAAGTAGAAAAATGTTTACTTTAGAATAATTTCAATACTCTTGGTGCACTTTTAATTAGTTTTAAAGACTTAAAAATTAAAAAATGGTCAGCCATACAAAGGAGGTTATGGCAAAATTTTTGGAAATTAGTGAAATAAATTTCATCTTTTATTATTCTAAAAGAGTAATCCTTATGGTTTCTATATTCTAAAGTATCATTTTCATGCATAGAAGATGCATTTTGATTATTTGTATAAAAGAAAATTAGTATTATTATAAAAGTATTACTTTCATTATATTTGATTTTTATGCATAAGAGATTATTTTTTAATTATAAAAGTGTTACTTTTATCATATTTGATTTTCATGCATGGAGGTATGCATAAAAGATTATTATTTTATTGTAAAAGTGTTACTTTTATCATATTTGATTTTCATGCATAGAGGTATGCATAAAAGATTATTATTTTATTGTAAAGTGTTACTTTTATCACATTTGATTTTCATGCATAGAGGTATGCATAAAAGATTATTTTTTAATTATAAAAGTGTTACTTTTATCATAATTGATTTTCATGCATAGAGGTATGCATAAAAGATTATTATTTTATTGTAAAGTGTTACTTTTATCATATTTGATTTTCATGCATAGAGGTATGCATAAAAGATTATTTTTTATTATAAAAGTGTTACTTTTATCATAATTGATTTTCATGCATAGAGGCATGCATAAAAGATTATTATTTTATTGTAAAGTGTTACTTTTATCATATTTGATTTTCATGCATAGAGGTATGCATAAAAGATTATTTTATTATTATTATAAAAGTGTTACTTTTATCATAATTGATTTTCATGCATAGAGGTATGCGTAAAAGATTATTATTTTATTGTAAAAGTGTTACTTTTATCATATTTGATTTTCATGCATAGAGGTATGCATAAAAGATTATTATTTTATTGTAAAAGTGTTACTTTTATCATATTTGATTTTTATGTATAAATGGGTGCATAAAAGATATTTTTTATATTAAAAGTGTGATTTTAATCATAAATAATTTGATGCATAAATAGGATGCATAAGAAAAATTCTTTTATTCTAAAAGTGTAATTCCTACTAAATTGGATTTATGAACGGAAAGATGCATAAAGAATTTATTTTAACCCAAAAGAGTTATTCTCATCAATTTTGATTTTATGCATAGAAAGATACATAAAGAAATCTATTTTTAGTTCAAAAGAGTTATTCTCATCAATTTTGATTTTATGCATAGAAAGATGCATACAGAAATCTATTTTTAGTTTAAAAGAGTCATTTTCATCAATTTTGATTTTATGCATAGGAAGATGCTTAAAAGATTGATTTTTAATTCAAAAATATCATTCTCATTTAAAATGAATTTATGCATAGGAAGATGCATAAAAGATTGATTTTTATTTCGAAAGTGTTAGTCTCCTTAAAATGGAATTTATGCATAAATAGATGCGTAAAGAAATCTTATATCAAAAATAAGAATTCTCTTGTATTCTATAAATAGATATGAGGATGTGAAACGAATCAAATAGAAGAAAATGAACGAGGAATAGATGGAGATGTATGTATGTGAAAGAATGGATGTAGTTATATGTATGTGAAAGAAATGATGTGAATGTGAATGTGGAATGTGGAAGTATGAATTGAAATGATGTGAATGTGAATGTGGAAGTATGAATTGGAATGTGGATATGGATGTATGAATGTGGAATGTGGGTATGGATGTATGGATGTGAATGTGAATGTGAATGTGGATGTATGTGAATGTGAATGGGGATATGGATGTTTCTATGGAATGTGGATGTGGATGTATATGAATGTGAATGAGGATGTGGAATGTGGATGTGTATGTATGGATGTGAATGTGAATGTGGATATGGATGTATGGATGTGAAAGTGAATGTGGATGTATGAATTGGAATGAGGATATGGATGTATGAATGTGGAATGTGGGTATGGATGTATGGATGTGAATGTGAATGTGGATGTATGAATGTAGATGTGGATGCGGATGTAGATATGGAATGTGGATGTGGATGTATGTGAATGTGAATGAGGATGTGGAATGTGGATATGGATGTATGGATGTGAATGTGAATGTGGATATGGATGTATGGATGTGAAAGTGAATGTGGATGTATGAATGTGGATGTGAAAATGGATGTATGGATGTAGATGTGAATGTGGATGTACGAATGTGGATGTGTGTGTGGAATAAGGAATGCAAATATGAATGTGAATGGATATGAAGTCGATAAGAGCGAATGGATGAGATGAGATGTCATGTGAATCAGAATGTGAATGAATAATATAAGATCTGAAACGAATGAGATATAATGAGAAATGGATGTGATGAGACGTAATGTAAATTAAGAAAGATAAGAATGGATGTTATGTGAAGTGAATGAATCTGATGCGATGGGATGGAAAATGATGTATCTGGTCAAGAATGGATACACATATGATTTGGAATTGGATTAAGTAATATGGATTGATATGGAATATGAAAAGATGCAGGGGGGGAAGAGAGCTTGAGCTCTTGCAAGCACACACACACACTCACAAAACCCTAATAGAGAACACACAAGGTGAGAGGCTGAAAATCTTCTTCTTCTCTACTCAACACTCAACACACCATATACAAGATAAGAGTACACATTATAATATGGAAGGTACTCAACCAATACATACACGGGTTCTCTATAGTGTGAACCCGACTAAATGAGCTGGCGCTATAACTATGCCAGTCTCTAGAATGGCTGTCACACAGCCTGTCATCCCACTGGCCGCATATCACCCAAGATCTCACCAACCATGCCAGTGGTGTAAGTGTGGGGCCTATCCCCCAGGCGGGTCATCAGTGGCCACCGCCTCACTAGACGAGCTCGATATCTCAACACTCCCCCTCGAGCTCAACTCCATCTCATGTACACCAAGGGAAGCCTTGAATCTGCGGAGCTTCTCTGTACCCAATGCTTTGGTGAAGATGTCAGCTACCTGATCCTCTGTGCTGACATAAACAAGGTCAAGGTCTCCTGCCAAGACCTTCTCTCTGACGAAGTGGTAGTGGACCTCTATGTGCTTCGTACGAGCATGAAAGACTGGGTTCCTGGCCAACTGTATACTGCTAATGTTGTCACAAAAAATGACAACTTGTCTATCCACTGATAGACCCAAATCTGCAAGTAGCTTTCTCAACCAAGCTACCTCACATGCTGCCATAGCAGCTCCTCTGTACTCGGCCTCTGTGTACTGGATAGAGCAACCGTAGGCTGCTTCTTGCTGCTCCAAGTCACAGCAGCACTCCCCAAAGAAAACATGAATCCACTGGTAGATCTTCTGTCTGAGATACTACCAGCCCAATCAGCATCTGTGTACCCATGTACACATATCTCTGTCCCAGTCTCATAGAATAGTCCACAATGCAAAGTAGACTTCACATACCTCAGTATGCGTCTCACTGCATCCAAATGCGGTTTCCGTGGAACCTGCATAAACTGACTCACCAACCCAACAGCATAGCTCAAATCTGGTCTGGTGATCGTCATATAGATCAAGCTTCCTACTATGCGCCTATACATAGTAGGATCCTCCAAGATCTCTCCTGAATCTGCACTCAACTTGCCATTCTGATCCAATGGCACAGAAATAGGCTTACAGCCTGTCATACCATACTTGGACAACATGTCCAAGCCATACTGTCTCTGCAGTAATCCAATACCATGTGGTGACCTAATCACCTCAATGCCCAAGAAATATCTGAGCTCCCCCAGATCCTTCATCTCAAACTTCTATCTAAGCAAGATCTTTACATCAAAGATCTCTGCATCATGGTCCCCCGTAATGATCAAGTCATCTACATAGATGACAACAAGCACAACTCCTCTATCACCATGTCTCACATACAACGAGAAATCAGCATTGGCTACATGAAAGCCAATAGTGACAAGATATTCAGAAATCTTGTCAGACCATGCTCTTGGTGCTTGCTTTAAGCCATACAAGGCTTTCTTCAACCTGTAAACATGCTCGGGGTGACCCACATCCTCATAACCAGGTGGCTGCAACATATACACCTCTTCTTGCAAATCCCCATGCAAGAATGCATTCTTTACATCCATCTGATGTAAAGACCATTGCTTTGACGCAGCCACTGCTATCACAACTCTCACCGTTGCCATCTTGGCAAATGGGCTGAAAGTTTTCTCATAATCAATCCCATATGTCTGCGCATATCCTTTGGCTACCAATCTAGCCTTGTACCTGTTTATGCTCCCATCACTGTTATGTTTAACTTTATACACCCACTTGCATCCAATGGCTTTCTTGCCTTCAGGCAATTGCACTAAATCCCAAGTTTCATTTCCATATAGTGCATCCATCTCCTCATCCATAGCTTTCTCCCAACACACATTTCCAACAGCCTCTTCAATACATGTGGGCTCTACAACCTGCACAACCTTTGCCATATATGCATAGTGATGTGCCACATAACCATCATATGTAAATCTCTGCACAGGGTTTTTCACTCTCCCAGATCTTCGCAGCTTCTCATTCATGGCTTCCATAGCCTTCTTTACACCAGGTGTTCTCATAGCTGGGATCCCAAGCTCCTCATTAAGGCTCATATCTGAGCCACTAGACTCTCCATCAACATGAGAATGCCCTGCAGAAATGTCAGGCATACCAAGGGGCTCAACCACTTTCTCTTTTCCTTTACGTGATGTACTAATCACATTTGCAGGACTGGTATTGTGACGCAGCCTGCCATTCCATGGTCTATCAACAGACCCACTAGATGAGGACTCTCCTGGTCCACTCAAAGACTGTGATTGCTGACCTGCATTCTGTGCAACCACACTTCCACTCACATCAGCCCCAACAGCTTCTTTTTCAGCAGCATACCAGCTGCTCATCTCATCAAAGACAACATCCCTGCTTACCCTCAACTCACGTGTAGCAGGGTTATAACACCTGTATCCCTTTTGCTCAAGGGAATATCCAATAAACACACATTTTTCAGCTTTCGGATCCAGCTTAGTTCTCAGCTCATCTGACACATGCACATATGCAATGCATCCAAAGACTTTTAGATGAGACAAATCTGGTTTTCTGCCAGTAAACCTCTCCTCTGGAGTTACATCATGTATGGCTGCAGTTGGAGTCCTGTTCATGATGTATGCTGCTGTAGAAATAGCCTCAGTCCAATAGCAATGCGGCATATTCTTCTCTTCCATCAATGCTCGCGCAATCTCAGCAATGTGCCTGTTTTTCCGCTTAGCAACTCCATTTTGCTGCGGAGTGTATCTGCATGTAAACTGTCTCCGAATACCATTCTTCTTCAAAAATTCAAAGAATTCATTGGAGAAGTATTCTCCCCCTCCATCTGACCTTAGGCACTTGACATATTTCCCTGTTTGCTTTTCAACCAAAACTCTGAAATTCTGAAAGTGAGTAAACACCTCACTCTTCTCCTTCATGAAATATACCCACACTTTCCTTGTGTGGTCATCAATGAAAGTCACATAATACCTGCAGCCTCCCATAGATATGGTCTTTGTAGGACCCCATACATCTGAATGCACAACATCTAGTGCATTTTTGCTCACATATCTGTTACGTGGAAACACATGCTTTGTTTGCTTCCCAAATTGGCATGCTTCACATATTCTCTGCATACCTTCCACTTTAAATTTTGGCAGCCCTGTCACAATTCCTTTAGTCTGCATAGACTTCATTCTCTGCACATTCACATGTCCAATTCTTTTATGCCAAATGTCTGTGTCTACAACAATTCCTGAACCATTTGCAAACATCGCAGCACTCCTTTCAGGCATGTCTACATTCAATGTAAACATTCTGCCCACTCTGTTGCCTTTTGCAACCAACCTGCACTTGTCTTTAAAGTCTTCAACATAACAACCATCAGGGTTAAACCGAACCTGCAAACCCTGCTCAATCATCTGGCCAATTGAAACCAGATTCTTTGTTATGTTCGGTACATGAAGTACATCTGCAAGATACTTCACTTTGCCATCTTGCATAGACAATGGCACATCTCCAACATGGGCAATTGGATGAGCAGTGTCATCCCCTGTTTCCACAAAACCTGGTCTTTCCGGGTTTTTCATCTCCTTGAACCACTCCCCATGACTCGTCATGTGGTTCGAAGCGCCTGAATCCACATACCATACATTATCTTTTTGTGCTGCATCAACATTTTCAGACATGGCATTCACGACATGCTGCATAACAAACAACCTTTCATTATCCTCATTATTTCTGCTTGAGGATGCATAGTTGTTTTGCTGCACTTTCCCATTTTGCATGTCAGCCTGCTTCTTATAACATTCTGCCTGCCCATGTCCAGGCTTACCACAATAATAGCATTCACGTGCATCATTATATTGCCTTTGCCAATTTCCACGGCCTCTTTGACTCCCCCTGCCTCTGAATTTGCCTCTTCCACCTGCGTGTTGTTGTTGTTGTTGACTCTGGGACTACTGTTGTTGCTGCTGCTGCTGGCCATAATTTTGATTACCTGTTCGGCCACCTCCTTGACCGCGTCCACGGCCTCCTCTACCTCGTCCTCTTCCTGAACTCGTGTAGAAGGCCTGTTGCTTTGAACTGTTTTTGCTTTGTGAAGACTGTTGGTCTTCACCCAAGTTCTTCTCTTCGATAATCAGCATAGACACCAAATCTGTAAAGTTGGGAATGTTTTCCCGAGTCTGAATAGACGTCTTGAATGCCTTGTATTGTGGCCCGAGACCACGTAGATAGACTTCCACCTTGTCATCATCATCTACTGACACACCAATAGATGCAAGGGATTCCACAATACCCTTTATCTTCAACACATAGTCATTCACAGACATGCTCTTTTTCTCCACAGTATGAAGTTCATTCTTCAACTGTATCTTGCGTGCCTTGGTATTTGTTTCATAAAGCTTTACCAAGGTGTCCCACGCCTCCTTGGGGGACTTGGCATCCTGAATGTACCCAATCATGGTGTCCTGTATACTAATGGATAGCCAATACATAACCTTCCTGGCTCCTTGGTTCCAGTCTTTAAACTCTTTCACATCTGCAGCAGTCGGATTTATATCCGGTATCTCTGGTGCCTCTTCATGCTCACCTTCTATGTAGTCCCAATAGCCTTTTCCCATCAGGAAATTCGTCAACCTGAACCTCCAAGCATGGAAGTTATTCTTATCAAGCTTCTCAGCCACAATCTGAGTTATCCCATCATTTGACATCTTGCCAAACACACAATTTTACCAGAACCTGCACTCTGGTTTTTCTGCACAAACTGCTGTATTTTTTGCACAGCGGTACTGTCGTACTCTCAAATGTCACAACCAGTGACTTCAATGTGCATACATACACCCAATGGCAACTGTAGACCTCTTTGCAGCACCCACAGTGTCTGCACAGTCAATCTGTCTTCCTGCAGTTCTTAAAATAGAGTTCTGCAAAGAATCGATGACTTACCCGCAGTGCTCGAAATCGCCTGCTTTCTGAAAAACGGAGGTCCAGACGCGCCCGAAACGCGTTTACGGCCTAGAAAACTTTGTCCGATAGGACATTATAGTTGCCCTATAGCTTTACTCCTGCGAAGAAAGCTCCTCAATCAGAGATCGTTGCTCCCGTAGAGCTCCCGACAAGGGTGTAGTCACCAACGGTCCAACACAAATAGGGAAGAGTAGTTGCAGCTCTTACCCTCGTACCGCTTCCTGTGGTTCTCTTGCTTGCAGCTCAGCCCTTAGCATGAACCAGGCTCTGATACCATGAAAAGATGCAGGGGGGAAGAGAGCTTGAGCTCTTGCAAGCACACACACACACTCACAAAACCCTAATAGAGAACACACAAGGTGAGAGGCTGAAAATCTTCTTCTTCTCTACTCAACACTCAACACACCATATACAAGATAAGAGTACACATAATATGAAAGGTACTCAACCAATACATACACGGGTTCTCTATAGTGTGAACCCGACTAAATGAGCTGGCGCTATAACTATGCCAGTCTCTAGAATGGCTGTCACACAGCTTGTCATCCCACTGGCCGCATATCACCCAAGATCTCACCAACCATGCCAGTGGTGTAAGTGTGGGGCCTATCCCCCAGGCGGGTCATCAGTGGCCACCGCCTCACTAGACGAGCTCGATATCTCAACAGAATAATGTGGAATGACGAGAGTTCAATATAGAAATTGTATTTGTAAACTGTTTGCAAATGACTGTTTTATGTCAAAGATGCTGGGGAAGCATTTTGACTGTCTTGAGTATGTGGTCGTAGAGACCTACCTGATAAAGTTGCAATAGCTGACGGAGAGTCAATGGAGGACGTCTCGCATAGCAAGGTCGGCCGAGGTCTTGACCAGCCTCGGTTCGATTTAAATGGTGAGCTTCCGGTACGGTGTGGATGAGGGACCAAGGAAGCGGCCTATGAGTGAAGCGCTAGGTGTCCTGTAAAGGATCCTAGAGGGTGCTGACCATACGGTGCTCGGGCTTTAAGTGGCCGAAGATACCCACACGTGCGTCATGGAAGATATTGGAATAAGGAGTAAGAGTTGTTTTCTGAAATCGGGCATGGATCTGGTTGATTGACCTTGCTGGTCCTCAACGGATGAGTCCATGGCTCTTTTATATGGTTTTGTTGGGGTTGATCTTGCTGATCTTCCACGGAGATTCCATTTTGTTATATGAATATATTAGAATAAGGAGTAAGAGTTGTTTTTTGAAATCGGGCATGGATCTGGTTGATTGACCTTGCTGGTCCTCAACGGATGAGTCCATGGCTCTTTTATATGGATCTGTTGGGGTTGATCTTGCTGATCTTTCATAGAGATTCCATTTTGTTATATGAATATATTGCCGGTTACTATGAGCTAGGAACTATCGAAAAGGCCCCTGAGTGAACAGGTGGTGAGCGTTCTGGTTGCCAATGATGCCATAAGTACACCGATGAATGAATGATTAGAAATATGGATTCAACCAGAGATTTTGAGGATAGTGATCAATGACATAATGGTTTCATGAAAGGATTGTTTTAAAGTTAGCTTATGCTGAGAAAAAGGCAATTTCATATTGGGTGCGTAAGTGGTGTGACTAGTTTTATGTTTGTATGAACTTTCGGCTAGGGGGCCTGGGAACTCTTTTCCTTGGTACCTGGGACAAACCTAACAAAATTCCTAATAGGATCCCATCACTATAGTGGTTGGGCGGTTGGCTAACCCATGGGACTGGATGGGGTTAGGCTGGACTGATGGATCCGTAATTTGAGACTCAATTTCTATTTAGTTCGATAGATGAAGTAAATCTCGGACAAAAATTATTCTATGGAAAAAGGATCAAGGGTTGTGCCTCTCGCCGATGAGGAAAAAAGCTTTGGTCTCTATGATCCAAGTGCAATCTGTCCCTTGAATCTGACTATGGAACTTACCAGTTCGGTCAGATCAGTTCAGTTAAGTAAGGCTTTTGACTACGTTAGCGAAAAGCTATCCTGGTGGAATCACCCGTGCTTTCTGGGCAAGAGAAGTTTTTCCAAGTTCGGTTTGGAAGAATCGAGGAATTAGTCACTTGTCCGGATATCCGTGGGCGAGGCCCCGAGTGTGGGACCCTGCCCCACGCAAGATGTGCTACTTTCGTTGCTAGCACCCCGAATCCGTTGCGCGGTGGGGACAAGGATCCTACAGTTGGTATCAGAGCTATTTGGCTAATGAGGATCAACCAAGAAGCCAAATATGTCAAAAATTTATCAAGAGGCACTAAAAGGTTGTAATTGTGTGATAAAATTCATACAATTTGATATTCAAACTGAAATTCGTAAATTGGTAATTCGGTCTTCAGGTGGAAGTACTGCAATTGTATGGAATCCCTGACTTACTTGAGGCCTAGACATGATAGTATTTACCTTATAATTCCAAGGGCCGTGACTACCCGTATATACCGAGGGTATAACTGTAGCTCTTTACCGGCTGTATATACGAGTAAATCTAAGACTTGAAATTATAAGCATTAATGCTATCCAGTTGATGAATTTGAATGTGGTTGATATGATTTTTAAATTCTGGTTGAGAACTGATGAGTTGATTTGGATTCTGATTGAAAAATGATGATCCCTGAAAATTGGTTGAAATGTAATAAGCTGAGCGAAACCGCAATGAGGATGAATGGGACGAGTCCCTGTGATGATGTTCTTAGCTAGAATGACGTTAATGACTTCAGCCAATCACTATGAGATTAGTGGATTGTGCTGGCAGATTATTACTGTTAACTTTTGATCAGTGGATCAAGTTATAAATTAAAAATATGAAAAATTGAAATCCCCATGGAGGATTGTTTAGGTAGAAAAATTCAGTCTGATGGACCATTATTGTGTTAAAGATATGAATGAGATAATTTTGAATGAATTGTTAACAAATAATACGTTCTATATGAGTATCTTTTTCCATGATTATGTGGGGAGCTGACCTATTTAAAGAACCCCTGAATCAGTTGAATCAAAAATCGGATTGAATCATTAATAAAGAAACTTAACAAGAATTTTCGTATTGATAGGAACATGGATCGAGGTCGTCATGGTAGAAATGTTAACCCCCAACTTGATGAAGAAGAGCTCGACCTGGAACATGGATCGAGGTCGTCATGGTAGAAATGTTAATCCCTAACTTGATGAAGAAGAGCTCGACCTGGATGTTCGTAAAACTCTTCATAGTTCGCAGCCTAGACCTTTCAAGGGTGAAGGGGAAAACTTGGGCGAGGCTATGGAGAAGTGGATCGAATCAATGGAAGAATACTTCAATGTCACCGGGTACAATGAGAAGAGAAAAATGGCTCTTGCAAGGCTGAAGATAGTGGAGACAGCTAGAGTGGCGTGGAGAAACCACTGCGAGACAAATCGTCTCAACCGAAATACCCAAACATGGACCGATCTCAAGGCTTACCTCAGAAAGAGGTTTTGTCCCCCAGGCTTTCTTGAAACTAAGATGAATGAGTTCTTGGAACTAAAGCAGGAAAACTGGACAATTGAAGACAGGCTTTCTTGAAACTAAGATGAATGAGTTCTTGGAACCAAAGCAGGAAAACCGGACAATTTAAGAGTACCATCAGGCTTTTGCTCTTCTCCTTAAATATTCCCCTCAATTGGATGAAGAGCAGCTGATGGCCAGGTTCATTCGGGGAATGAACGAGCCATTGGATACTTTAGTCAAGAATGCCAAGCCTATCTCAATGGCCGAAGCAGTAAGAATGGCGAAGGATTTTGCCAAAGCCTTTGATGTCAAAGTCCCAGAAGGTGATTCCAACCTTCCTTCGCCTAAGAGATATCAGGGTCAAACCCAGGACATGGGAAGTTCCAGAATGGAAGAAATGTCCTTTTCTCGAAACTCAATTCCCTGGATTTCAACTTTAGAAATTCCACCCTTGAACAAGAGAGTGAAATGCTATAACTATCAAGGGTTTGGACATCGCAGCATGGATTGCCTAACTCCTTTTGGATCAAGGTTTTCAGAGCAAGAAAATCAGGGATCAAGATTCCAGACTCCAGCCCCTTCCATCCAGTGTAATCACGGTTCTATCCGCCAAAATCAGGGAAATCCCAGAGGTAGACCCTCTATCCAACTTGCAGTTTCAATCCAAAGTAATGCAAGACCTCCACCTCAGAATAGGGGAAGTCAAAGAGAGTTGTTCCCAAATCGGCCGTCCACTTCCAAGGCAGTAACGCTGGAAGTGATTGAAGAAGAAGAAGGAGATAAATGAAGAAATAAAAGGAAAATCCCCCAAAAATGAGTAAATACTCACATAAGATAAAGAGTTGACTAAGGACAAGGTTAATAGTTAAAAAAAGGGAGATATTTAGAAGTAATGATGCATTTTTGACACCTCTGCATCGGGGAATTTCCCTCATGAAGAGGGCACCTATTTCACATGCTTGAATGAGTTTTAAACTCCCAAATAATGAGATATTTTTATCTCTCCTCTCTCCTGTTTCAACTAGATCCAAAAAGTGAACAAAACTGACTAAAAATGGTCAAAAATTGACCAAACTGATCTAGAAAATTCTAGAATCAGTTTGCTTGGTTAGAGGCTCACTTTTTCCTATAAATAGAAGCCCTCCCCTTTGTTGAAACTTAATAGTGTTTTTGCACTGTTACCCTGCCTCTCCCAAGTGCCAAAAACAATGAATTTTACTCATAATTCATTAGTTTTTGACCTTCCCTCTTCCAAAAGATTGGTGGCCACTCTTGTCTCAAACAAGAGTTGAACCCTCAAACCATCAAGCCAAAGGAAAGCTCTCAAAGTCTTTAGTAAGTTGGTGATTCTTCTCTTTTTACACTTATTTTATGGTTTTTATGGTTTTAAATAGTTTTTATGCTTTGTCTTCTCTAAAATTGCAAATAACATTACAAAAAGGCATTCCCCTCTCTTCTCTAGTAAAACCAACCATTCTCTATCCTAGGTGAATGGTTAATGATTAAAGTCAAGTTTTTTATAATGTTTGTCTTAATTAAGTAGAAAAATGTTTACTTTAGAATAATTTCAATACTCTTGGTGCACTTTTAATTAGTTTTAAAGACTTAAAAATTGAAAAATGGCCAGCCATACAAAGGAGGTTATGGCAAAATTTTTGGAAATTAGTGAAATAAATTTCATCTTTTATTATTCTAAAAGAGTAATCCTTATGGTTTCTATATTCTAAAGTATCATTTTCATGCATAGAAGATGCATTTTGATTATTTGTATAAAAGAAAATTAGTATTATTATAAAAGTATTACTTTCATTATATTTGATTTTTATGCATAAAAGTATATTTTTCATTATAAAAGTGTTACTTTTATCATATTTTATTTTCATGCATAGAGGTATGCATAAAAGATTATTATTTTATTGTAAAAGTGTTACTTTTATCATATTTGATTTTCATGCATAGAGGTATGCATAAAAGATTATTATTTTATTGTAAAGTGTTACTTTTATCATATTTGATTTTCATGCATAGAGGTATGCATAAAAGATTATTTTTTTATTATAAAAGTGTTACTTTTATCATAATTGATTTTCATGCATAGAGGTATGTATAAAAGATTAATATTTTATTGTAAAGTGTTACTTTTATCATATTTGATTTTCATGCATAGAGGTATGCATAAAAGATTATTTTTTTATTATAAAAGTGTTACTTTTATCATATTTGATTTTCATGCATAGAGGTATGCATAAAAGATTATTATTTTATTGTAAAGTGTTACTTTTATCATATTTGATTTTCATGCATAGAGGTATGCATAAAAGATTATTTTTTTATTATAAAAGTGTTACTTTTATCATAATTGATTTTCATGCATAGAGGTATGCGTAAAAGATTATTATTTTATTGTAAAAGTGTTACTTTTATCATATTTGATTTTAGAGGTATGCATAAAAGATTATTATTTTATTGTAAAAGTGTTACTTTTATCATATTTGATTTTTATGCATAAATGGGTGCATAAAAGATATTCTTTATATTAAAAGTGTGATTTTCATCATAAATGATTTGATGCATAAATAGGATGCATAAGAAAAATTCTTTTATTCTAAAAGTGTAATTCCTACTAAATTGGATTTATGCACGGAAAGATGCATAAAGAATTTATTTTAACCCAAAAGAGTTATTCTCATCAATTTTGATTTTATGCATAGAAAGATGCATAAAGAAATCTATTTTTAGTTCAAAAGAGTTATTCTCATCAATTTTGATTTTATGCATAGAAAGATGCATACAGAAATCATTTTTTAGTTCAAAAGAGTCATTTTCGTCAATTTTGATTTTATGCATAGGAAGACGCTTAAAAGATTGATTTTTAATTCAAAAATGTCATTCTCATTTAAAATGAATTTATGCATAGGAAGATGCATAAAAGATTGATTTTTATTTTGAAAGTGTTAGTCTCCTTAAAATGGAATTTATGCATAAATAGATGCGTAAAGAAATCTTATATCAAAAATAAGAATTCTCTTGTATTCTATAAATAGATATGAGGATGTGAAACGAATCAAATAGAAGAAAATGAACGAGGAATAGATGGAGATGTATGTATGTGAAAGAATGGATGTAGTTATATGTATGTGAAAGAAATGATGTGAATGTGAATGTGGAAGTATGAATTGGAATGTGGATATGGATGTATGAATGTGGAATGTGGGTATGGGTGTATGGATGTGAATGTGAATGTGAATGTGGATGTGTGAATGGGGATATGGATGTAGATATGGAATGTGGATGTGGATGTATATGAATGTGAATGAGGATGTGGAATGTGGATATGGATGTATGGATGTGAATGTGAATGTGGATATGGATGTATGGATGTGAAAGTGAATGTGGATGTATGAATTGGAATGTGGATATGGATGTATGAATGTGGAATGTGGGTATGGATGTATGGATGTGAATGTGAATATGGATGTATGAATGTAGATGTGGATGTGGATGTAGATATGGAATGTGGATGTGGACGTATGTGAATGTGAATGAGGATGTGGAATGTGGATATGGATGTATGGATGTGAATGTGAATGTGGATATGGATGTATGGATGTGAAAGTGAATGTGGATGTGAAAATGGATGTATGGATGTAGATGTGAATGTGGATGTACGAATGTGGATGTGTGTGTGGAATAAGGAATGCAAATATGAATGTGAATGGATATGAAGTCGATAAGAGCGAATGAATGAGATGAGATGTCATGTGAATCAGAATGTGACTGAATAATATAAGATCTGAACGAATGAGATATAATGAGAAATGGATGTGATGAGACGTAATGTAAATTAAGAAAGATAGGAATGGATGTTATGTGAAGTGAATGAATCTGATGTGATGGGATGGAAAATGATGTATCTGGTCAAGAATGGATACACATATGATTTGGAATTAGATTAAGTAATATGGATTGATATGGAATAATGTGGAATGACGAGAGTTCAATATAGAAATTGTATTTGTAAACTGTTTGCAAATGACTGTTTTATGTCAAAGATGCTGGGGAAGCATTTTGACTGTCTTGAGTATGTGGTCGTAGAGACGTTGCAACAGCTGACAGAGAGTCAATGGAGGACGTCTCGCATAGCAAGGTCGGCCGAGGTCTTGACCAGCCTCGGTTCGATTTAAATGGTGAGCTTCCGGTATGGTGGATGAGGGACCAAGGAAGCGGCCTATGAGTGAAGCGCTAGGTGACCTGCGACACGGATCCTAGAGGGTGCTGACCATACGGTGCTCGGGCTCTGGGTCGCCGAAGATACCCACACGTGCATCGTGGAAGATATTGGAATAAGGAGTAACAGTTGTTTTCTGAAATCGGGCATGGATCTGGTTGATTGACCTTGCTGGTCCTCAACGGATGAGTCCATGTCTCTTTTATATGGATCTATTGGTTGATCTTGCTGATCTTCCACGGAGATTCCATTTTGTTATATGAATATATTGCCGGTTACTATGAGCTAGGAACTATCGAAAAGGCCCCTGAGTGAACAGGTGGTGAGCGTTCTGGTTGCCAATGATCCATAAGTACACCGATGAATGAATGATTAGAAATATGGATTCAACCAGAGATTTTGAGGATAATGATCAATGACATAATGGTTTCATTAAAGGATTGTTTTAAAGTTAACTGATGCTGAGAAAAAGGCAATTTCATATTGGGTGCGTAAGTGGTGTGACTAGTTTTATGTTTGCATGAACTTCCGGCTAGGGGGCCTGGGAACTCTTTTCCTTGGTACCCGGGACAAAACCTAATAGGATCCCATCACTATAGTGGTTGGGCGGTTGGCTAACCCATGGGACTGGATGGGGTTAGGCTGGATTGATGGATCCGTAATTCGAGACTCAATTTCTGTTTAGTTCGATAGATGAAGTAAATCCCGGACAAAAATTGTTCTATGGAAAAAGGATCAACAACGGCTGTGCCTCTCGCGATGAGGAAAAAAGCATTGGTCTCTATGATCCAAGTGCAATCTGTCCCTTGAATCTGACTATGGAACTTACGAGTTCGGTCAGATCAGTTCAGTTAAGTAAGGCTTTTGACTACGTTAGGGAAAAGCTATCCTGGTGGAATCGCCCGTGCTTTCCGGGCAAGAGAAGTTTTTCCAAGTTCGGTTTGGAAGAATCGAGGAATTAGTCACCTGTCCGGATATCCGTGGGCGAGGCCCCGAGTGTGGGACCCAGCCCCACAGAAGATGTGCTACTTCCACTGCTGCTAGCACCCCGAATCTGTTGCACGGTGGGGACAGGGATCCTACATCCTGTAGTTGAAGTAGATGTGGAATGGATTATTGATCGATATGCCTTGCGCAGGAGGAATCAAAGATGGTGTCTAGTCAACCTGTGGAGAACGGTTCAGCACAAGATCAAATGCAGAAGTCAGATAAGGGTGTCCAAGATAACTTGAAGGAGGGTACGGAATGTTTATATGGAGATGTTGCACCAAAGGAGGCAATCAGTCGAGCAGAGTTTTTGTATGACAAGTTGATGGACAAGGTTTCAAGAGTCAAAGAAGATGATCTGCACGATCTAAATCTGGGATCAGAGAAAAATCCAAAAGTAGTCAAAGTCGGTGTCCATTTGGATGAGGAATTCAAGGAGGATTTGAAGGAATTGTTACAAGAATTCATTGATGTGTTTTCTTGGGATTATTTTTGATTTGAATGGTATGGATCCTGAAGTGTATAAGCATCAGATCAATCTAAAAGAGGATGCAGTTCCAGTGATTTAGCAGAGGTATCGGATGAATCAGAATCATGCCAAACAAGTCAAGGAGGAGTTGGATAAGCTTCTGCAAGTTGGTTTCATAAGGCCAGTGGATCAGGCAGAGTGGTTGTCACCAATTGTAGTAGTGCCTAAGAAGTCAGGAAAAATCCATGTGTGTGTGTGGATTATAGAAAATTGAATGCAAAAACCATTACAGATGCATTCCCATTGCCATTTATTGATTCAATTCTAGATGATGTAGTAGGATAGGAGATGTATAGCTTTCTTGATGGGTTTTCAGGGTATAATCAGATCCGGATGGCTGAAGAGGATATAGCAAAGACTACATTTATTATTGAATGGGGAGCATTTGCTTATACAGTTATGAGTTTTGGTCTCAAGAATGGACCACCTTCATTTTCAAAAGCAGCTTTCAAAAATTTTGAGCCATATGTGAGACAGAGTTTATGCGGATCTTTATGGATGACTTTTCAGTGTTCGAAAAGAAAGTTAAGCATTTGGAGTATCTCAGGAAGTGTTTTGAAAGATGTAGAATGTTTAGAATGGCCCTAACTCCACACAAGTGTGCTATTGTAGTTCAAAGAGGGAAATTGTTAGGGCGTATCATCCCGGAAGAACGTATGTCAATTGATGCTGAATAAGATCAATGCAATTCAGAAAGCAGCAGCACCTGACAACTTGAAGGTAGTTTCAAGGTTTATGGGTCAGATTAAATGGCATAATCGATATTTGAGGTATTTGGCGGATGTTAGTGCTCCATTGAGTCATTTGACAAAGAAAGATGTGGAGTTTGTATGGGGTGAGGCTCAGGAAAAAGCATTCCAGATCATGAAGAAGATGTTGGTAGTATCTCCTATTCTCCAACCACCAGATTGGGAGTTACCTTTTCATGTATTTGTAGATGCATCGGATATGGCTGTTGGAGCGGTTTTGATGCAGAGAAGATCCGGGGATGGCTCCAACTAGTCTATTATGCCAGCAGGATGTTGAAGCCAGCAGAGAAGAACTACACCGTTATAGAACAAGAAGCTTTAGGGATGATTTTTGCATTGGAAAAGTTTAGGCATTATCTGTTGTGGGGAACAAAGTAGTCTTTCATGTTAACCATCAGGCGTTGATATTCTTGGTGAAGAAGCCAAAGCTGGAATGAAGACTTGCTAGGTGGATGCTTTTGTTGCAGGAATTCGATTATACACTGTTGCATACTCTCAAAAATAAGCATGCGGTGGCAGATTATCTCAATAGGCTGGAGAATTCACAAGAGACACCAGGAGTGTCAGATCAGTTGCCAAATGCGGAATTGTTTCGGGTGGAAGGTCAGTCTTTTGACAATTGGTATGACCAAATGTTGTAGTTTTTGTGACAAATGGAGTGTTACCTTCTAATATGACAACAACGGATCAGAAGAAGAAATTTGCCTTTAGGAGTAGGCCATTTTTGATTATTGCTGGATCATTATATAGAAGAGGAGTAGATCAAATTATTCACAGATGTGTTCCAGATGAAGAACAAAAGGTGGTTTTGCAAGAGGCACATTGCGGAATGGCTGGAGGACATTTTTCAGGAGAAATTATAGGGTGGAAGATTATGCAAGCAGGTCTATGGTGGCCATTGTTGTTAAGAGATGCACACAAGTTTAACCGGTTAGACCACTCTATTGGTGGGATTCCTTTATAAAAATTTGGTTATGTTTTGCCCGGGTACCGTGAAAAAAAGAGTTCCCAAGCCCCCTAGCCTGTGCTTCAAGTAAAGTTCAAGTAGTCACACCACTTACACACCCAATATGAAATTGCCATTTTAACAGATTCGACTGTCTTTAAAACAATCTTTCAATAAAACCATAGTATTATTGATCATAATCCTCCAAAATATCCAGTCCATTGTTTTACAAAAATTATCGTCAGGACTCTCCGTTGTTGAAGACCAACTGGTCAACCAACGAGATCCAATATCAAAATCTAGCTCACAAAAATAATTCCCTTCTTCCAGTTCATCCATATCTTCCTCGACGTACGCATGGGTTTCCTAGCAACCACGAGCCCATGCATCACCTGGTCAAAACCCTCTAAGATTCTACTTAAGTGTCCTAGCACTTCACTCAGAAAGCGCTTCGTCGGTCCTCGCCCATCATACCGGAAGCGCATCATTTTAACCATACCGACGAGGGTGGTCAAGACCTCGGCTGGCTTTGCCACACGAGTGACGTCCCTTGATGACTCCCTGCTAGCTATTTGCAACAACGAGTCTCTCCTTAGTTAAACACATACCAAATGCTTCCTCCAGCATTCTGGCGTAAAACAATCCTTTAAAAGAAAACATAGGTTCTATGCAAGTAGAATTCCCGGTTTGAGTTTGATTCCACAAAACCCTTTTTTCCACAATCCGGATTTTCTTAATGAGAATCATTGATCTCTCATCAGGGTAATCTACCCATCATTTGACTAAATTTCTAATTAGAGTCTTGGTGATTTCAGTTAAGGGAAAACTATGCTAATTCAACGGTAGTCTATTCTTTGTGTCAAGATTTGGAATTGGTCACTAGGCTTTTACTTGATTCAGATTCGATAGATGGGCAAGTAGTTTACTGGCCGCCATTCTCACAGTCATGGTTTAACCAAAATTATTCGGTTTACTTCTAACTTTGATTCCTAAGGATTTTCTTCAGATAAAAAAACCTACTGAACTTCTAACCGTAAGGAAAATTCTAACTTTATGAATTTCAATCCTTCCTGACTATAATAGATTAAGAAATAGTTCTATATACGAGAATATCAGGATTTTATAAAAATACTCTTCTTCCACTAATCCAATTTTGGATATATAACAATTTGGTGATTTATCCACATAAATGTTTAATCTTTCCACAAAGTTAATTATCAACTTTAAAATACCCTAATCTTCTAGGTGGAATTATGGTGAAAATTCCTCTTTTGTCATCAAAATTAATTAAAACCTTTTTCTACTTAAATTACCATGAAAATTTCTCTTTTTTATTAAATACAAATATCCATTTTTTGAATATGCCAAAAATTCCTCTTTTTGCATTTAAATGATTGAATTCCGAATGTCATGGGAATTCCTCTTTTATCATTTCTTATGCATAAAATAAATTTATCAAAAATTTCTCTTTTTAAATTAAATAAAAATATCCATTACTTTGAATATGCCAAAAATTCCTATTTTTGCATTTAAATGTTTGAATTTGGAATGTCATGGGAATTCTTCTTTTATCATTTAAAAATTTTAATGCATAAAATAAATTTATTAAAAATTTCTCTTTTTAAATTAAATAAAAATATCCATTATTTTGAATATACCAAAAAGTCCTCTTTTTGTATTTAATGATTGAATTCTGAATGTCATGGGAATTTCTCTTTTATCATTTAAAAATTTTTATGCATAAAATAAATTTATCACAAATTCCTCTTTTTTCTTAATTAAATAATTATGCATAAATACAAAAAGTATTCTTTCATGAATATGGTCAAAATTATTCTTTTTACTTTAAATTTCTAAACCTACAATATAGTAGGAGTTCCTCTTTTAGTATTATGCATAAAAATAAGATATGTATTTTTTTTCTAAAAAAATTGCCATAGCTTCGCACTGATAATTTTCAAATTTCCTAAAAGAACAAAAGCTTGTAATGAAAATATGATAGAAGCTCTACTTTTAAGCTTAAATTTAAACTACGAATTTGAATCATAATTATAAATATAATTATGATTATCCCACTAGATTAAGCTAATTTCAACATTCCTCGTTTTCCAATTTGTTAGGATAATCCGTTTCTCATTTAGAATGAGTTAAAGTTATTTTTTAACTACTCAAAAATATTCTAAAAGAAAGCCTAGAGTTTAGTTTTGAAAGAAGAGATTATCTTTGAGAAACATTCTTTTGTTAAAGAATCAGCCATAGAGATGACTATTCTTTTTGAGAGAGAGATTTACTTAAAGAAAGCATTACAAATAAGCATAAAGATTAATTTTATCTTAATTAAACATTAAGACTCTTAGAAAAAGCTTGATTTGAATGAAAACAATCATTTAGAAAGTTTCTCAAGCTTGAGAGGGGTTGAGAAGAAGAAAGTCATTGAGAAAATTGAAAAAAAACCATAAAATCCATCTTATCTCTAAGATTGGCTTGATTCTTTCTTTAGTATTGAAGCCCCCAACCAATAAATTGGTTACTAAGAGGAGAAGAGAACTCCAAGATTTGTTGAAGAGAGAGAGAAGCTCCAAGCTCCCCAAAAGTAGAGGAAAATTAAGGGATAATAGAAAATATGATTATTTTAATATAATACTGGCATGGTATAGCTCAAGGATGAGAATACAAAGGAATGAGGGTCTATTTATAGGTGAGGGAGGCCTCTAACCAAGTCCAACTGGGTTCTAGAGCTTTCCAGCTTCAGTTTGACTCAATTTAGACAAGATTTGGACCAGTTTGGACAAGATTTGGACCAGTTTGGCTCCCTTTTTGATCTAGTTTGGTCCAAGAGAGAGGAGAGAGAAAAATATCTCTTTTTTTTGGATTAAAAAACTCAAGTAATCATGAAGAAAAAGGCACCTCCTTGATGTGGAATTTTCTCCTTATTGAGGTGTCAAAAATGTATCATTTCCTCTAAATATCTCATTTTTTAAAACTAATATCTCTTAATTTTTAACGAATAAACCTTGTACTCAGTCAACTCTTCATCTTATGTGAACATTTACTCATTTTTGGGTATTTTCTTTTATTTTTTGGATTCATCTCATCCCAACCCTTGGATTAATCCTATTGGCACATAGGAACCTTAATTGGACCATAATCTAATTTTTTTTGAAAATCTGGACCCTTAGGTTAAGGTCTTTAATACATATTTTTAATTGATTCCTAATGCACTTTAGAGAATTTATTTTGAATTTTTGTTTCACGAAATTATATTTTAAACATTAGGAGAATTTTTATATCTAAAAATATCTCAATATTGAATTACCTCTCTCTAGCATTTTCTTCTCTCTAGGCAAAAAAAGGAAAAACAATATTTTCTTGCATTCAGAAATAGGGAATGATTACAGGGGATTAAGGTAAAAACTTATTCATTATTTAGGCCGAGGAGGAATCTTACGTCCTCTCCCACTTGAAAAACGTGAGATGTCCTCATCTCGCAAAGTGGGGGTAATCTTTTACCCACTCTTCTTCTTTCTCCCAGGTGGAGTCTTCTAGAGGGAAGAACTTCCACTTGACTAAAAACTCTCTAAGGACTCTGCTCCTGAGAACCTTCTGGCCTTGAGTCAGAGAAATCAATTGTTCATATCAAGCACGTAACTCGGGCTGGGTACATATTTCTTAAGCAAACTGACGTGGAATACATTATGTACCTTGAGATGGGGAGGCAGAAGACGTTTATACGCTAGATCGCCTACTTTCTTTATAACAGCATACAATCCATAGTATTTGGGAGAGAGCTTCTTGTACTTCCCTAAAGATAAGGAACTTCTTTTGGATCGTACTCGAATGAAGACCATATCTAATTCTTCAAACACTCTCTCTGATCTCTTTTTATCTGCATACTACTTTTGCCTATCCTGGGCAGCCTTAATATCTTTACGGATTGATTGCATTTGCTGGTCCATGTCATCAAGCATCTGTCTGGACATCTCGACTCTGATCAATGGGTTGGACCAAGTCAATTGTATAAGGCAATCTTGTCCATAATACAGAGCTTTGAAAGGGCTCATTCCGATGCTTCGATGATAAGAAGCATTGTAAGCAAATTCAACCAGGTGCAAATGGCTTAACCACTTCTGGGGTTCCTTGCCACAGCATGACCGAAGGATATCTTCAATTACCTGATTCACTCTTTTAGTCTCGCCATCTGTTTCGGGGTGATAGGCTATACTGAGATCCAAGAAAGTTCCCACTGCTTCAAAGAATGCAGTCCTGAATTTTGATGTGAACTTCAAATCTCTGTCACTTACTATCCTCTCCTAGGTAAGCCATGCAATATGAAGATCTCTTTGAGGAAAACTCTGGCAACATCCACTGGAATGTAGGTTTCTTTCACTGGAATCAGATGGGAAACTTTGGTTAGTCTGTCAACTACCACAAAAATGGAGTTGTAACCTGCAGCAGTGAAGGTAGTCCAGTGACAAAATCCATATACTGATACATTCCCACTTCATTTGTGGAATGTCTAGGGGCTGCAGTTTTCCTGGCATCTTGACTCTCTTTGCCTTGACTCTCTGACACATTAAGCATTAACGCACATGATCAAGTACATCCTTTTTGAGTCCTGGCCAAAAGAAGCTTTTCTTCACAGACATATAAGTTTTTATAAACCCTGGATGTCCAACTATCAGGCTATCATGGGATTCTCTTAGAGTCCTTCCCTTTATTCCCTCATCATTGGGAATGCATAGCCGATTATTATAATACATGCATCCTTCATCCAATTTGTACCCAAGAACTCGACTCATTTCCTGATGAGTCTTGCTTTCCTGCATCAGAAGGGTAGCAATAGGGGCAAAGAATTTGTCCTGCATGATTCTCTACCTTGCTTCACTGATCACAATGGATTTGACACCAATGTAATTGCAAGCAAGGGGGATTTTCTGCTGAGCGCATCTGCTACTGCATTTTCTTTCCCTGGTCGATACTTGATTTCAAAATTGAATTCCTACAGGGTCTGCATCCATCTCCTTTTGACGCATGTTGAGATCCCTTTGGGTGAAGATCCACTTCAGACTTTGATGATCTGTCATCAAGGTGAACCTCTGTCCCAAAAGATAATGTCTCCACAACTTCAGAGTATAAACTACTGAGAGTAACTCCAAGTCATGGACGGCATAATTTCTCTCATGTGTTCTGAGCTTTTTGGATTCATAGGCCACTGCATGACCTTCCTGCATAAGAGCACCGTCTAAGGCAAAACCACACTGGCATCAGTAACTACGTCAAAAGGTTTGGTAAAATTTGGCAATTTAAGAACATGGTTGGTTACTGTCTTCAGCTTATCAAAGGCACTCTAACACATAGCATTCCACTGAAATAGGGTACTCTTCTTGAGAAGGTTAGTTAAAGGGGATGCTATTTGAGCATACCTGGGCATAAAGATTCCATACCATCCGATTAATCCTAGGAATCCTCTGACTTCTTTTCGTCTTGGGTTCTGGCCACTCTACGACTGCTTGGATCTTTGATCTTTGCGGGGTCAGGAGAAATCCCATCTTTAGACACTATGAATCCCAAGTATTCCACCTGGTCAGCAAAGAAAGAACACTTGCTCTTTTTTGCAAAGAGTTGGTGCTTCCTTAGGGTGTCGAGGACCTTGCGCACATGATCTTCATGATCTGCAGTATTCTTCGAGTATACCAAGATGTCATCAAAGAAGACAAGAAAAAAATCATCCAAGTATTCTTTGAGAATATCCTGCATAAGACAATTAAACGTTGCCGGGGCATTAGTCAATCCAAACAGCATGACCGTGAACTCATAATGCCCATAGCGAGTATCGAATCTGTCTTCGGGATGTCCTGTTCCTTGATTCAAATCTGGTAGTACCTGGATTTGAGATCTATCTTTGTGAACATTTGGGTTCCACTTAACCGATCCTCCAGAAGCTCATCAATCCTAGGGATAGGATACTTATTCCTAATTGTTAATAACTGATTCAATCCTTTGTAGTCAAATACAGAGCCTTAACGTTCCATCTGTCTTCTTCTGAAAGAGAACGGGCGCACCCCAAGGTGAAACAGTGGGTCTGACGAATCCCTGCTCTCTAAATAACAGTTGTCTTAATTTCTCCTTAAGTTCTATGGCTTTAGGGACTGGCATTTTGTATGCACGCTGGGCTACTGGCTGAGCTTCGAGGGGGTTAACTCGATCTCATGATCTACTTCGCGAGTCAAAGGCATCTCAGTCAGCTCTTCTGGGAACACATCTGCATACTCACTTAACCACTTTGATTCTTTAGCCTTGCATTTTATGTCTACCGGATTCATCTTAACGACATAAACATCTTGCCTCTTCCTGAGCCCTTTTAACAATTTAGAAGCCTTCACTAACTGCAGCACTGGGGATCCAAAAATTCTAGTTCCTTGAACTTTATTCCCATGAAGGTTACGGAAAGAAATGGTTCCATTGTGACAATGAATGTCAGCCTGATTCTTATGGAGCCAATCCATTCCAAGGATTCCATGATAGATTCCCAAGGGTAGGACTCTGAACTAGCAATCTGTAATGTTCCCATCTAGACTAAACTGAATAGGGTCTATCACTGGCCAATTCCACTTGCTAGGTTTCCCTGATTTTTTATTTAGGACTAACTTACACAAACATCCTAGGGAAATAAAAGAATGAGTACTACCTGAATCAATCAAAAGCTCTACTGGAGTTTGGAGGACTGAGAATTGACGATTCTGCCCCTGATGTTCAATTGCGGCATAGATCTGTCCTTTTTCTTCCTCCACTTCCTCAGCTATAGTGATGGCTCTAGCTGCTGCAGTCTGAGGTGGAACTCTCTCTCTTTGGTTTCCCCAATTATGGGAGGGAGTTCGGAGACTACTTTGCATGGAGGCTGCAGGCTAAGCTGACACTCTTCTGGGGTTGCCCTGATTTTGGCACGGGGGACCCTGATTGGACTGATACAAAGGAGTTTGTCTCTGAACTCTGGGACCCTGGCTTCCTTGGACCATAGAAGGAGATGGGAAATCTTTGAGCTAGTGCCCAATCCCCTGGCAACTGAAACACTTGTTCTCACTTCGAAGCTCTTCCCTCTGCATTATTGAAAGAGCCGGAGTTCCTGAGAAAGAGCTTCGAGGAAAAGGTCTTCCTTCATTCCTGAAACTTCCTATCCCCAGATTTTGATTGGGACCTTGGTGTCTCTTTGGAGACATGGAAGGTTGGAAGAACTTCCTGGTGTTTGGAATCTCTTGAAGGATGAGGGAGCTGGCTTTGGCAGGACTTTAACGATAAAGGCTTTGGCGAAGTCCTTCGCCATCCTTACAGCTTCAGCCATGGAAACTGGCTTGGCATTCTTGACCAAGGTGTCTAAAGGTTCGTTCATTCCCCGAATGAACCTGGCCATGAGTTTCTCTTTGTCTAGCGGTGGTGAGTACTTGAGAAGAAGAGCAAATGCCTGGTGATATTCTTCAATAGTTTTGCTCCCCTGGTTTAACTCTAAGAATTCATTCATCTTGGTTTCTAAAAATCCAGGGGGACAAAATCTCTTCCTTAGATAAGCTTTGAGATCATTCCAGGACTGGGTGTTCCTATCTAGCTGGTTGGTGTTGCAATGGTTTCTCCATGCCACCTTGGCTGTTTCCACAATCTTCAGCCTTGTGAGAGCCATTTTGCTCCTCTCGTTGTATCCGGTCGTTGTATCCGGTGGCATCAAAATATTCTTCCATGGCCTCGACCTACTTCTCCATAGCCTCACCCATTTTCTCTCCTTCACCCTTGAAGGGACCTGGCTAAGTTTTGTGAAGGGCCTTGCGAACATCGGGGTCAAGCTCTTTCTCATCTGTGAGAGGATCTGGCTATCGGGCCACGGTTTTGCTCACCTCATGATTCTGCCAAAAATGATACATTATTAAATTTTTATTTGATTTCAACGAGATCTTACGACTTAAGAGGTTCAAAAATAATTGCTTAAACAAGATAAACGATCTTATTGGAGATCTATGACATGTCCGAGTAACAGATCTTGCTTCTTCTATTCATCATATAATAAACAATCACTTATATAATAGGGTATGTTCCACAAAACATTTATTTATTTATATAAAGGTTGTAATATGTACATAGAGCATCTCGGCTCCATAAAGTCAAAACCTCCATGGGGGAAATGCATAAGATGGTAATACTGGGCTACAAACATGCCCTGATACAAATGTTCCCACTGCCAAAGGAGCTACTATCTTACTACTTGGGGGATAAAACATCTAAGAAGTCTATAGATATGGCAAGAAAGTCTGAAATCACGAGGCGGGGGGTGATAGAGAATAACACTAGGAATCACTTTTAACCTCAACAGGATCATGGCCAAACAAGATCTTCTCCCTCAGCATCATGCGCTAGTTGCAAGAGGCGTGGACATATTGCCCTGCATTCCACTTGTGCTGCTGTCTCTCCACTGGGTCCGAGAAATATAAATCCTCGAAATGGTTTGTGAGTCCGGCTCGGCTTGTTCGAGTCGTAGTAGCAGAAGAGACGATATGCTCGAAGGCGAAAGAAGTCATATCGTGTGACTGGGTGAGATCGGGAATACCGGATAAGCATGGAACTTCCATCTATAAAACCAAATTATTTGATTTAAAATCTTTATTAATAAAGCTTAAGGAATGAAAATATAATACGTAAATGGTCTTTCTGATATAATTCATTTTTCCTTCTTAGCTTCTAACAAGGCTTTGATACCAGTTGTGAGGTTGTTTTTTATATGCACATTATGTGTGCATATACTAGGAGGCTAACCCACATTAGGCTTGTGAGCATGGGAGCATGGGAACAAGCTCTAGTGGAGCATGGGTTAGGACTAAAAGGGTTAAGGTTAGGGTCAGGCATCCAAGGGTCACACATGGGAAATGGAGAGTCAAGAGTCACTTGAGGGCCCTCTTATATAATAGGGGCATGGGGCACACTCAAGGGAGGCTTGGGGGCTTAGGCTTGTGAGGCCAAGGCTATGTTATGCTCTTTTGTGTAGAGGATCATATCTACTCACCTACCATTTCACACTATAGCTACATGCTATTGGATAGAAGTTATACCTCTTGATGGTATAGGACATCAAGGTAGAGGTATGATGTGTTTCATTATATTTCATGTGTGCATCCCTTGGGCTCGAGGGTGGTCGGGTGGTTGAGTTTATGCCTAATTTATCCATGTTTATGCATAACAATTATCTAGAGATATCTTAGGGTTTTAACAGTGGTATATCAGAGCAATCTCTAGTTAATTGTTGTTGATTTTTTTTGAAGTAATTTTAATATTTACTAATAAAATATTATTTTGTTGATTTGTATTGATGATTTGCACGTGGATCGTCGATATGGAATGCGTGTTACTACAATTCAATGGGGACGAATCGACGTTGCGGGGGAATTCCATGAGTTTAATGCTATTTTTTCGTATTTTTATGGTTTAAAATAAGCATTAATGGAAATTTTTATGAAAATACCACATATTTTACTGTGGATATTTTTGGTAGAATGGATTCCCTAAATTTTTAGAAATTTTAGGAAGTTTTTAGAATATTTTTGCGCATTTTTTATGGTTAAAAATTTATTTTTTATACATTTTTACGGGTTTTTCCACGGGTATGCGATCAAATTTCTGCCGATTTTCTACTGAAATTCAGTAGGGGACAGCATGTTGATGCATGAAATGCTCTCCTGTGTACTTGGGATCCTCTCCGCCTCTCAATTCTGATTTTTCCTTCTTTTTTCCGTGAGAATTTCTCTTAAAAGAGATTTTTTAAATTAAACATTAATCATAATTAATGTTAATTATGATTAAGTAAAGTTTAATTAAAAACTTTAATCAAAAGATTAAAGTTAATCTCCATGTTAACAGAGAGAGAAGAAGGGGAAATTGTGTGGAGAAGATGGAGGAGAGAAGGAGTGGAGATGGCGAGGAGAGTTGATAGTCTCTCTCCCACTCTTTTGCGCACAGGGGGGGCTGCGTAGTAGCCTGACAGCGGAAAAAATTTCCCCCCCTAAAAAATCAAAACCACATAAGCTTAATAACGCTTATAAAATTTGTTTTTTTAATTAAAAAATGAGTTTTTTATTAAAAAAAAGCTTTTGATTTTTTTTAAAAAAAGAGCCTAGAAAAATAGAGAAACATTTGACATTTGGAAAAAAAATCTCAAGAAATTTCTGAAATTTTCCCTCTTGAAATTCTTTTGGCTTTTCATCTTCCGAAAAACCTTTGGCTTTCCGCTTTCTCGAAACCTTTTGGCTTTTCGAATTCCGGAAAAACTTTTAACCTTCCGTATTCTGGAAACTTTTGACCTTTCACATTCTGATTCTTTTTGTCTACCATTCAAATTTCTTTAAAAATATATTTTTTGACCCAAAAATTTAAAAAATCCATTAAAATTGTAAATTTTCATTGGATTTGAGAATTGTCGGGCGGAATTGGAAATTTCATGAACAATGGGATTCTCAGGAAAAATCAAGAATATTCTAGAAATTATTTTTAGAAATCCTAAAAATTGGTATTTTTAAAATATCAATGGTATTTTAGCAAATTTATTTGCTGGAATTTTTTTGGAAAAATATAGGTTTGGAATGCCATAAGATAGGTTTTGTGGAATTCAAAACTTTTGTATTTTGAGGCCTTATAAAATTAGAAAAAATTAGGAAACAATCATGATAATTCTTTTTCGCGAGAATTTAATATTTTTTAGGGTTATTGAATGTTGAAGTACGTTTTCTCGTGGTGACATTAAATAGATGTGGGTTATTCGCATATTATTAATATGATTGTACCTCATATTAGTAGTTATATCTATTTGGATTAATTCTAAATGATGTTTTCATGATTTTTTACCATTGTTTAGTCATTCTTTTTGGACATGTTCCTTTGGATTAATTCTAAATTACGTTTTCATGATTTTTTACCATTGTTTAGCCATTCTTTTTGGACATGTTCCTTAATTTCTTTTGATGGCTATAATCTGCGTTCAAAGTGTGTTTCACCTTTGACACTTTTCCATGATAATTTATTTAGCACTTATGTAAGTGTGGTTTGTGCTTAATTTCTTAAGCTTAAGACAAATTCTATCATGGGTTAGTTGATCTGTTTTGTTTGGTGGATTTTATTGGATGTTTTCCAAGTTTTATATGGACTCATCAGGTTCAGCATAGATCACTTGTGTCTAGGGGTTTTTTAATGAGTGCTACACGCATGTGTTTCGCTTTCTTACTTTGGAGTTTTGCTTGAACGACACAATGTTCATATACTCCGGATTGATGAGTTGGCCACCAATTTTAATGCTTCTTTTGGTATGATTAATGAACATTAGATGGCATGCATTGATTTTTATGATCAACTATGGTTTTTAGATTTGAGGAGCTTCTATGCTTTTATCCATGGTTTTATTAAGGATCTTTTGATCTTTTGGATAATATCATGTGCTTTGAGGGTAGCATTTGCCTTCATTTTTTGCACGTAATTCTGGACTATGTTCCTTGTACTCTTGTACATATTCTAACTCGGATACCTAGTTTCTTATGTATCTAGGTGAGTTATTTTTCTACCCTAACTTTATTGTGTTTTGGGCAATTATCATTAGAAAGGCGCAAATAATTCAAAATTCTTTTCTAATGATGTATTGGAAAAGAGTTATTCCTTGATGTAGTCTCAGGTATATAGAGACAGGTTTTAGTATGCAAAAGTCTGGATAAGGCCATCTTATTCCTTTTATACATGATTTTATTCATATTTCCTGGCATACTAGGGAGTTTTCAAATTGTTAAGGTATGTATGGGTGGTATCATGGTGGTATGGGACGCTAGTGATCCCTCACATATATTATCTTATGGGATAATTTGGGCTCAAGATTGTTGCTTTGCTTACATCACTTAGCATGTTGACCTTAACATTCAAAGACAATCTCATTTTCTAAATTCACTAGAAGTTATACTGTGGGCATTCTCTAGATAAACTTCTTTTATCTATAGCCTGCATGTTTTGATGAGGGTAATCTCATCGTCATTTTCTCTTGTTGAAATCTCTTTCTTTAGAGTTCAAACAAGTTTATCTTGTTGTGTTTGGATAAGGAAATTTGGATTCTTCCTTTGTTGGCATTTCTTTCTCTAGTTCCGTACTTTAGGTGATTTATATAGTCAACCTGATTGCTTACGGATGGTGACTCATCAAGATGCTGATGACTCTCTATATTGATATGGGTAACTCGAGACGTTGATTATTCCATATGTAGATGTGGGTATGTCGGGGCGTCGATGAATCCTTGGTTTCTGCTGTTATAATGCCATGTTTTCCTACTTTATTCCGAATGGTTTACAACGAGGAAATTACTTTGAGTATGAATTGCTCTGATCATCTGTAGTCTGATGGGAAAACAGAGCGTATGAATCAGATTGTAGAGTATATGCTTTGTGCATATGTCTTTAGAAAATCATCATATTAGGAAAAATATCTTCCAATGATGGAATTTGCCTATAACAGTTTTAAGTATACGGCTATTGGTTTTAGTCCGTGTATACTTATGTATGGGTATTAACCTAGGGCACCTATTGATGTCGGTCTTAAGGACATCGAGCTTGATGCATCGAGGGATTTCTTGCGAGATATGCAAGAAATGCTGACCAAAGCTCGAGATTCTATCAGGACTGCTCAGGATAGAGTACGATTTTATACTGATAGGAGATGCTCATCTCGATCTTTTAAACCAGGAGCGTTGGATTATTTTAATGTTCCTAAAGATTCTCAGACTTTGTTAATAAAAAAATGCTCGAATTTATCTCCTAGATATTGTGGTCCATTTTTGAGTTATACACATAGGATTGGCACAGTTGCATTTGAACTTAAAACTACCTCCAATTGTTACAGTTCATCCATTCTTTCATATCAATAGATTGAAAGGGAAACTAGGAGATGAGGATAACACAGTTACTCCTCAAGAACTCATTGAAGTCAAAGATTTATCCTATGTTCCACATGAACCTGATAAGGTACTTAAATTCAGGGAAAGGAAACTTTCTAGTTGACTAAACCCCTGAGGTTAAAATTAGGTGGAAAGATAGGGAAATAGAGGATTCGACTTGGGAGTCGGTTGATATTGTTCAGTGTAGTTCTCCTTTTTTTCATTGCAAGAGTGCAATGTTTTGAGAGAGGGGAAGAATGTTATATACACATTATGTGTGCATGTACTAGGAGGCTAACCCACATTAGGCTTGTGAGCATGATGGGAGCATGGGAACAAGCTCTAGTGGAGCATGGGTTAGGACTAACCTTAAGGGTTAAGGTTAGGGTCAGGCATCCAAGGGTCACACATGGGAAATGGAGAGTCAAGAGTCACTTGAGGGCCCTCCTATATAATAGGGGCATGGGGCACACTCAAGGGAGGCTTGGGGACTTGGGCTTGTGAGGCCAAGGCTATGTTATGCTCTCTTGTGTAGAGGATCATATCTACTCACCTACCATTTCACACTATAGCTACATGCTATTGGATAGAAGTTATACCTCTTGATGGTATGGGACATCAAGGTAGAGGTATGATGTATTTCATTATATTTCATGTGTGCATCCCTTGGGCTCAGAGGTGGTCGGGTGGTTGAGATTATGCCTGATTTATGCATGTTTATGCTGCATAACAATTATCTAGAGAGATCTTAGGGTTTTAAGAGAGACCCCCGCCCCCTCCGCGGTGCCCCTCCAAGGGCACTGGCAGCGGCGGAAGCAGTGTCAGCCTCTCGTGCAGGCCAGGGATCCACACTCGGGGACTCGCCCATGGATGTCCGAACAAGAGACTAGCCTGGTGGTTCCTTTGAACGAACCCGAAAAAACTTCCCTCGCCCTGGAAGGCATGGGCGATTCCGCCGAGAAAAATTACCTAACAAGAGAATTGATCTAATGAGTCAAAATCTTAGCTAATCAAACTAATCGGACCGAAACCGAAAGTCACATGGTCAGATCAAGGAAGAGACTTACACTTGGTCCATAGAATCACCGCTTTTTTTCCCCTTTTGAGAGAGGCACAGCCGCCGTTGATTCCCTCCCACAGAACAAGGTCTTCCTAGGACTTAATCTAGTTAACGTAACTTAATCGTAACTATTTGTACCGTAGGAATCCCCCAATCCAGCGTAGCCCCAACCAGCCCATGGGTTAGCCAACCACTGTATTGGTGGGATTACTTTATAAAACTTTGGTTATATTTTTCTCGGGTACCATGGAAAAGAGTTCCCAAGCCCCCTAGCTGGCGTTTCAAGCAAAATTCAAGTACTCACACCACTTACACACCCAATATGAAAATTGCCATTTTAACAGATTCAGATGTCTTTAAAACAATCTTCCAACAAAACAATAGTATTACTAATCATAATCCCAAAATATCTACTCCATTGTTTTATAAAAATTATCGTTAGGACTCTTTGTCTGAAGACCACCAAAACTGGTCAACCAACAAGATCCAATATCAAAATCCAGTGCACAAAAATAATTCCCTTCCAGTTCATCCATATCTTCCTCGACGTACGCATGGGTGTCCTAGCAACTGCGAGCTCGTGCATCACCTCATCAGAACCCTCTAGGATCCTACTTAGGTGTCCTAGCACTTCACTCAGGGACCGCTTCGTCGGTCCTCGCCAGTTCATCCATATCTTTCTCGACGTACGCATGGGTGTCCTTGCAACTGCGAGCCCATGCATCACCTCGTCAGAACCCTCTAGGATCCTACTTAGGTGTCCTAGCACTTCACTCAGGGACCCCTTCGTCGGTCCTCGCCCATCATACCAAAAGCGCACCATTTTAACCATATCAAGGCTGGTCTCAAGACCTTGGCAGGCTTTGCTCGCGAGCGACGTCCCTCAACAACTCCCCACCAGCTGTTGCCAACGAGTCTCTCCTTAGTTAAACACATACCAAATGCTTCCTCCAGTATGTTGGCGTAAAATATTCCTTTAAAGAAAACAGAGGTTCTATGCAAGTAGTATTCCCGGTTTGAGTTTGATTCCACAAAACCCTTTTTTCCACAATCTGGATTTTCTTAATGAGAACCATTGATCTCTCATCAGGGTAATCTACCCATCATTTGATTGAATTTCCAATTAGATTCTTGTGGTGAGACTATGCCAGTCTCTAGAATGGCTGTCACACAGCCTGTCATCCCACTGGCCGCATATCACCCAAGATCTCACCAACCATGCCAGTGGTGTAAGTGTGGGGCCTATCCCCCAGGCGGGTCATCAGTGTCCACCGCCTCACTAGACGAGCTTGATATCTCAACACTCCCTCTCGAGCTCAACTCCATCTCATGTACACCAAGCGAAGCCCTGAATCTGCGGAGCTTCTCTGTACCCAATGCTTTGGTGAAGATGTCAGCTACCTGATCCTCTGTGCGCTGACATAAACAAGGTCAAGGTCTCCTGCCAAGACCTTCTCTCTGACGAAGTGGTAGTGGACCTCTATGTGCTTAGTACGAGCATGAAAGACCGGGTTCCTGGCCAACTGTATATTGCTAATGTTGTCACAGAAAATGACAACTTGTCTATCCACTGATAGACCCAAATCCGCAAGTAGCTTTCTCAACCAAGCTACCTCACATGCTGCCATAGCAGCTCCTCTGTACTCGGCCTCTGTGTACTGGATAGAGCAACCGTAGGCTGCTTCTTGCTGCTCCAAGTCACAGCAGCACTCCCCAAAGAAAACATGAATCCACTGGTAGATCTTCTATCTGAGATACTACCAGCCCAATCAGCATCTGTGTACCCATGTACACATATCTCTGTCCCAGTCTCATAGAATAGTCCACAATGCAAAGTAGACCTCACATACCTCAGTATGCGTCTTACTGCATCCAAATGCGGTTTCTGTGGAACCTGCATAAACTGACTCACCAACCCAACAGCATAGCTCAAATCTGGTCTGGTGATCGTCATGTAGATCAAACTTCCTACTATGCACCTGTACATAGTAGGATCCTCCAAGATCTCTCCTGAATCTGCACTCAACTTGCCATTCTGATCCAATGGCACAGAAATAGGCTTACAGCCTGTCATACCATACTTGGACAACATGTCCAAGCCATACTGTCTCTGCAGTAATCCAATACCATGTGGTGACCTAATCACCTCAATGCCCAAGAAATATCTGAGCTCCCCCAGATCCTTCATCTCGAACTTCTGTCTAAGCAAGATCTTTACATCAAAGATCTCTGCATCATGGCCCCCGTAATGATCAAGTCATCTACATAGATGACAACAAGCACAACTCCTCTATCACCATGTCTCACATACAGCGAGAAATTTGCATTGGCTACATGAAAGCCAATAGTGACAAGATATTCAGAAATCTTGTCAGACCATGCTCTTGGTGCTTGCTTTAAGCCATACAAGGCTTTCTTCAACCTGCAAACATGCTCGGGGTGATCCACATCCTCATAACCAGGTGGCTGCAACATATACACCTCTTCTTGCAAATCCCCATGCAAGAATGCATTCTTTACATCCATCTGATGTAAAGACCATTGCTTTGATGCAGCCACTGCTATCACAACTCTCACCGTTGCCATCTTGGCAACTGGGCTGAAAGTTTCCTCATAATCAATCCCATATATCTGCACATATCCTTTGGCTACCAATCTAGCCTTGTACCTGTTTATGCTCCCATCACTGTTATGTTTAACTTTGTACACCCACTTGCATCCAATGGCTTTCTTGCCTTCAGGCAATTGCACTAAATCCCAAGTTTCATTTCCATATAGTGCATCCATCTCCTCATCCATAGCTTGTTCCCAACACACATTTCCAACAGCCTCATCAATGCATGTGGGCTCTACAACCTGCACAACCTTTGCCATATATGCATAGTGATGTGCCACATAACCATCATATGTAAATCTTTGCATAGGGTTCTTCACTCTCCCTGATCGCAGCTTTTCATTCATGGCTTCCATAGCCTTCTTTACACCAGGTGTTCTCATAGCTGGGATCCCAAGCTCCTCATCAAGGCTCATATAATCTGAGCCACTAGACTCTCCATCAACATGAGAATGCCCTGCAAAAAGGTCAGGCATACCAAGGGGCTCAACCACTTTCTCTTTTCCTTTACGTGATGTACTAATCACATTTGTAGGACTGGTATTATGACGTAGCCTGCCACTCCATGGTCTATCAATAGACCCACTAGATGAGGACTCTCCTGGTCCACTCAAAGACTGTGATTGCTGACCTGCATTCTGTGCAACCACACTTCCACTCACATCAGCCCCAATAGCTTCTTTTTCAGCAGCATACCAGCTGCTCATCTCATCAAAGACAACATCCCTGCTTACCCTCAACTCACGTGTAGCAGGGTTATTGTTGAGATATCGAGCTCTAGTGAGGCGGTGGACACTGATGACCCGCCTGGGGGATAGGCCCCGCACTTACACCACTGGCATGGTTGGTGAGATCTTGGGTGATATGCGGCCAGTGGGATGACAGGCTGTGTGACAGCCACTCTAGAGACTGGCATAGTTATAGCGCCAGCTCATTTAGTCGGGTTCACACTATAGAGAACCCGTGTATGTATTTGGTTGAGTACCTTTCATATGGAGTGTACTCTTATTCTTGTATATGGTGTGTTGAGTGTTGAGTAGAGAAGAAGAAGATTTTCAGCCTCTCACCTTGTGTGTTCTCTATTAGGGTTTTGTGAGTGTGTGTGTGTGTGCTTGCAAGAGCTCAAGCTCTCTTCCCCCCTGCATCTTTTCATGGTATCAGAGCCTGGTTCGTGCTAAGGGCTGAGCTGCAAGCAAGAGAACCACAGGAAGCGGTACGAGGGTAAGAGCTTCAACTACTCTTCCCTATTGTGTTGGTGACTACACCCTTGTCGGGAGCTCTACGGGAGGCACCGGCAAACGATCTCCGATTGAGGAGCTTTCTTCGCGGGAGTGAAGCTAAAGGGCAACTATATAGTCCTACGGACTGAATTTTCCGGGCCGAAAACGTGTTTCGGGCGTGTCTGGACCTCCGTTTTTCAGAAAGCAGGCGATTTCGAGCACTGCGGGTAAGTCATCGATTCTCTGCAGAACTCTGTTTTAAGAACTGCAGGAAGACAGATTGACTGTGCAGACACTGTGGGTGCTACAAAGAGGTCTACAGTTGCTATTGGGTGTATGTATGCACATTGAAGTCACTGGTTGTGACATTTGAGAGTACTGCAGTACCGCTGTGCAGAAAATACAGCATTTGTGCAGAAAAACCAGAGTGCAGTTTCTGGTAAAGTTGTGTGTTTGGCAAGATGTCAAATGATGGGATAACTCAGATTGTGGCTGAGAAGCTGGATAAGAATAACTTCCATGCTTGGAGGTTCAGGTTGACAAATTTCCTGATGGGAAAAGGCTATTGGGACTACATAGAAGGTGAGCATGAAGAGGCACCGGAGATACCGGATATAAATCCGACTGCTGCAGATGTGAAAGAGTTTAAAGACTGGAACCAAGGAGCCAGGAAGGTTATGTATTGGCTTTCCATTAGTATACAGGACACCATGATTGGGCACATTCAGGATGCCAAGTCCCCCAAGGAGGCGTGGGACACCTTGGTAAAGCTTTATGAAACAAACACCAAGGCACGTAAGATACAGTTGAAGAATGATTTTCATACTGTGGAGAAAAAGAGCATGTCTGTGAATGACTATGCGCTGAAGATAAAGGGTATTGTGGAATCCCTTGCATCTATTGGTGTGTCAGTAGATGATGATGACAAGGTGGAAGTCTGTCTACGTGGTCTCGAGCCACAATACAAGGCGTTTAAGACGTCTATTCAGACTCGGGAAAACATTCCCAACTTTACAGATTTGGTGTCTATGCTGATTATCGAAGAGAAGAGCTTGGGTGAAGACCAACAGTCTTCACAAAGCAAAAACAGTTCAGAGCAACAGGCCTTCTACACGAGTTCTGGAAGAGGACGAGGTAGAGGAGGCCGTGGACGCGGTCAAGGAGGTGGCCGAACAGGTAATCAGAATTATGGCCAGCAGCAGCAGCAACAACAACAGTCCCAGAATCAACAACAACAACAACAACACGCAGGTGGAAGAGGCAAATTCAGAGGCAGGGGGAGTCAAAGAGGCCATGGAAATTGGCAAAGGCAGTACAATGATGCACGTGAATGCTATTATTGTGGTAAGCCTGGACATGTGCAGTCAAAATGTTATAAGAAGCAGGCTGACATGCAAAATGGGAAAGTGCAGCAAAACAACTATGCATCCTCAAGCAGAAATAATGAGGATAATGAAAGGTTGTTTGTTATGCAGCATGTTGTGAATGCCATGTCTGAAAATGTTGATGCAGCACAAAAAGATAATGTATGGAATGTGGATTCAGGTGCTTCGAACCACATGACGAGTCATGGGGAGTGGTTCAAGGAGATGAAAAACCCGGAAAGACCAGGTTTTGTGGAAACAGGGGATGACACTGCTCATCCAATTGCCCACGTTGGAGATGTGCCATTGTCTATGCAGGATGGCAAAGTGAAGTACCTTGCAGATGTACTTCATGTACCGAACATAACAAAGAATCTGGTTTCAGTTGGCCAAATGATTGAGCAGGGTTTGCAGGTTAGGTTTAACCCTGATGGGTGTTATGTCGAAGACTTTAAAGACAAGTGCAGGTTGATTGCAAAAGGCAACAGAGTGGGCAGAATGTTTACGTTGAATGTAGACATGCCTGAAATGAGTGCTGCAATGTTTGCAAATGGTTCAGGAGTTGTTGCAGACACAGACATATGGCATAAAAGAATTGGACATGTAAATGTTCAGAGATTGAAGTCTATGCAGACAAAAGGAATCGTGACAGGGCTGCCAAAATTTAAGGTGGAAGGTATGCAGAAAATATGTGAAGCATGCCAATTTGGGAAACAAACAAAGCATGTGTTTCCACGTAACAGATATGTGAGCAGAAATGCACTAGATGTTGTGCATTCAGATGTATGGGGTCCTACGAAGACCGTGTCTATGGGAGGCTGTAGGTACTATGTCACTTTCATTGATGACCACACAAGAAAAGTGTGGGTATATTTCATGAAGGAGAAGAGTGAGGTGTTCACTCACTTTCAGAATTTCAGAGTTTTGGTTGAAAAGCAAACAGGGAAATATGTAAAGTGCCTAAGGTCAGATGGAGGGGGAGAGTACTTCTCCAATGAGTTCTCTGAATTTTTGAAGAAGAATGGTATTCGGAGACAGTTTACATGCAGATACACTCCGCAGCAAAATGGAGTTGCTGAGCGGAAAAACAGGCACATTGCTGAGATTGCGCGAGCATTGATGGAAGAGAAGAATATGCCGCATTGCTATTGGGCTGAGGCTGTTTCTACAGCAGTATACATCATGAACAGGACTCCAACTGCAGCCATACATGATGTAACTCCAGAGGAGAGGTTTACTGGCAGAAAACCAGATTTGTCTCATCTGAAAGTCTTTGGATGCATTGCATATGTGCATGTGCCAGATGAGCTGAGAACTAAGCTGGATCCGAAAGCTGAAAAATGTGTGTTTATTGGATATTCCCTTGAGCAAAAGGGATACAGGTGTTATAACCCTGCTACACGTGAGTTGAGGGTAAGCAGGGATGTTGTCTTTGATGAGATGAGCAGCTGGTATGCTGCTGAAAAAGAAGCTGTTGGGGCTGATTTGAGTGGAAGTGTGGTTGTACAAAATGCAGGTCAGCAATCACAGTCTTTGAGTGGACCAGGAGAGTCCTCATCTAGTGGGTCTGTTGATAGACCATGGAGTGGCAGGCTGCGTCATAATACCAGCCCTGCAAATGTGATTAGTACATCACGTAAAGGAAAAGAGAAAGTGGTTGAGCCCCTTGGTATGCCTGACATTTCTGCAGGGCATTCTCATGTTGATGGAGAGTCTAGTGGCTCAGATATGAGCCTTGATGAGGAGCTTGGGATCCCAGCTATGAGAACACCTGGTGTAAAGAAGGCTATGGAAGCCATGAATGAAAAGCTGCGAAGATCAGGGAGAGTGAAGAACCCTGTGCAGAGATTTACATATGATGGTTATGTGGCACATCACTATGCATATATGGCAAAGGTTGTGCAGGTTGTTGAGCCCACATGCATTGATGAGGCTGTTGGAAATGTGTGTTGGGAGAAAGCTATGGATGAGGAGATGGATGCACTATATGGAAATGAAACTTGGGATTTAGTGCAATTGCCTGAAGGCAAGAAAGCCATTGGATGCAAGTGGGTGTACAAAGTTAAACATAACAGTGATGGAAGCATTAACAGGTACAAGGCTAGATTGGTAGCCAAAGGATATGCGCAGACATATGGCATTGATTACGAGGAAACTTTCAGCCCAGTTGCCAAGATGGCAACGGTGAGAGTTGTGATAGCAGTGGCTGCGTCAAAGCAATGGTCTTTACATCAGATGGATGTAAAGAATGCATTCTTGCATGGGGATTTGCAAGAAGAGGTGTATATGTTGCAGCCACCTGGTTATGAGGATGTGGGTCACCCCGAGTATGTTTGCAGGTTGAAGAAAGCCTTGTATGGCTTAAAGCAAGCACCAAGAGCATGGTCTGACAAGATTTCTGAATATCTTGTCACTATTGGCTTTCATGTAGCCAATGCAGATTTCTCATTGTATGTGAGACATGGTGATAGAGGAGTTGTGCTTGTTGTCATCTATGTAGATGACTTGATCATTACGGGGGACCATGATGCAGAGATCTTTGATGTAAAGATCTTGCTTAGACAGAAGTTTGAGATGAAGGATCTGGGGGAGCTCAGATATTTCTTGGGCATTGAGGTGATTAGGTCACCACATGGTATTGGATTACTGCAGAGACAGTATGGCTTGGACATGTTGTCCAAGTATGGTATGACAGGCTGTAAGCCTATTTCTGTGCCATTGGATCAGAATGGCAAGTTGAGTGCAGATTCAGGAGAGATCTTGGAGGATCCTACTATGTACAGGAGCATAGTAGGAAGTTTGATCTACATGACGATCACCAGACCAGATTTGAGCTATGCTGTTGGGTTGGTGAGTCAGTTTATGCAGGTTCCACGAAAACCGCATTTGGATGCTGTGAGACGCATACTGAGGTATGTGAAGTCTACTTTACATTGTGGACTATTCTATGAGACTGGGACAGATATATGTGTACATGGGTACACAGATGCTGATTGGGCTGGTAGTATCTCAGACAGAAGATCTACCAGTGGATTCATGTTTTCTTTGGGGAGTGCTGCTGTGACTTGGAGCAGCAAGAAGCAGCCTACGGTTGCTCTATCGAGTACGGAGGCCGAGTACAGAGGAGCTGCTATGGCAGCATGTGAAGTAGCTTGGTTGAGAAAGCTACTTGCAGATTTGGGTCTATCAGTGGATAGACAAGTTGTCATTTTCTGTGACAACATTAGCAGTATACAGTTGGCCAGGAACCCAGTCTTTCATGCTCGTACGAAGCACATAGAGGTCCACTACCACTTCGTCAGAGAGAAGGTCTTGGCAGGAGACCTTGACCTTGTCTATGTCAGCACAGAGGATCAGGTAGCTGACATCTTCACCAAAGCATTGGGTACAGAGAAGCTCCGCAGATTCAGGGCTTCGCTCGGTGTACATGAGATGGAGTTGAGCTCGAGGGGGAGTGTTGAGATATCGAGCTTTAGTGAGGCGGTGGACACTGATGACCCGCCTGGGGGATAGGCCCCGCACTTACACCACTGGCATGGTTGGTGAGATCTTGGGTGATATGCGGCCAGTGGGATGACAGGCTGTGTGACAGCCACTCTAGAGACTGGCATAGTTATAGCGCCAGCTCATTTAGTCGGGTTCACACTATAGAGAACCCGTGTATGTATTTGGTTGAGTACCTTTCATATGGAGTGTACTCTTATTCTTGTATATGGTGTGTTGAGTGTTGAGTAGAGAAGAAGAAGATTTTCAGCCTCTCACCTTGTGTGTTCTCTATTAGGGTTTTGTGAGTGTGTGTGTGTGTGCTTGCAAGAGCTCAAGCTCTCTTCCCCCCTGCATCTTTTCAGTTATAACACCTGTATCCCTTTTGCTCAAGGGAATATCCAATAAATACACATTTTTCAGCTTTCGGATCCAGCTTAGTTCTCAGCTCATCTGGCACATGCACATATGCAATGCATCCAAAGACTTTCATATGAGACAAATCTGGTTTTCTGCCAGTAAACCTCTCCTCTGGAGTTACATCATGTATGGCTGCAATTGGAGTCCTGTTCATGATGTATACTGCTGTAGAAATAGCCTCAGCCCATCAGCAATGTGCCTATTTTTCCGCTCAGCAACTCCATTTTGCTGCGGAGTGTATCTGCATCCGAATACCATTCTTCTTCAAAAATTCAGAGAACTCATTGGAGAAGTACTCTCCCCCTCCATCTGACCTTAGGCACTTTACATATTTCCCTGTTTGCTTTTCAACCAAAACTCTGAAATTCTGAAAGTGAGTGAACACCTCACTCTTCTCCTTCATGAAATATACCCACACTTTCCTTGTGTGGTCATCAATGAAAGTCACATAATACCTGCAGCCTCCCATAGATATGGTCTTCGTAGGACCCATACATCTGAATGCACAACATCTAGTGCATTTCTGCTCACATATCTGTTACGTGGAAACACATGCTTTGTTTGCTTCCCAAATTGGCATGCTTCACATATTTTTTGCATACCTTCCACTTTAAATTTTGGCAGCCCTGTCACAATTCCTTTTGTATGCATAGACTTCAATCTCTGCACATTTACATATCCAATCCTTTTATGCCAAATGTCTGTGTCTGTAACAATTCCTGAACCATTTGCAAACATCGCAGCACTCATTTTAGGCATGTCTACATTCAATGTAAACATTCTGCCCACTCTGTTGCCTTTTGCAACCAACCTGCACTTGTCTTTAAAGTCTTCAACATAACAACCATGTTAAACCAAACCTGCAAACCCTACTCAATCATCTCGCCAACTGAAACCAGATTCTTTGTTATGTTCGGTACATGAAGTACATCTGCAAGGTACTTCACTTTGCCATCCTGCATAGACAATGGCACATCTCCAACATGGGCAATTGGATGCGCAGTGTCATCCCCTGTTTCCACAAAACCTGGTCTTTCCGGGTTTTTCATCTCCTTGAACCACTCCCCATGACTCGTCATGTGGTTCGGAGCGCCTGAATCCACATACCATACATTATCTTTTTGTGCTGCATCAACATTTTCAGACATGGCATTCACGACATGCTGCTAACAAACAACCTTTCATTATCCTCATTATTTCTACTTGAGAATGCATAGTTGTTTTGCTGCACTTTCCCATTTTGCATGTCAGCCTGCTTCTTATAACATTCTGCCTGCACATGTCCAGGCTTACCACAATAATAGCATTCACGTGCATCATTATATTGCCTTTGCCAATTTCCACGCCCTCTTTGACTCCCCCTGCCTCTGAATTTGCCTATTCCACCTACGTGTTGTTGTTGTTGTTGTTGATTCTCGGACTGTTGTTGTTGCTGCTGCTGTCCATAATTCTGATTACCTGTTCGGCCACCTCCTTGACCGCGTCCACGGCCTCCTCTACCTCGTCCTCTTCCTGAACTCGTGTAGAAGGCCTGTTGCTCTGAACTGTTTTTGCTTTGTGAAGACTGTTGGTCGTCACCCAAGCTCTTCTCTTCGATAATCAGCATAGACACCAAATCTGTAAAGTTGGAAATGTTTTCCCGAGTCTGAATGGACGTCTTGAACGCCTTGTATTGTGGCCCGAGACCACGTAGACAGACTTCCACCTTGTCATCATCATCTACTGACACACCAATAGATGCAAGGGATTCCACAATACCCTTTATCTTCAGCGCATAGTCATTCATAGACATGCTCTTTTTCTCCACAGTATGAAGTTCATTCTTCAACTGTATCTTACATGCCTTGGTATTTGTTTCATAGAGCTTTACCAAGGTGTCCCACACCTCCTTGGGGGACTTGGCATCCTGAATGTGCCCAATCATGGTGTCCTGTATACTAATGGAGAGCCAATACATAACCTTCCTGGCTCCTTGGTTCCAGTCTTTAAACTCTTTCACATCTGCAGCAGTCGGATTTATATCCGGTATCTCCGGTGTCTCTTCATGCTCACCTTCTATGTAGTCCCAATAGCCTTTTCCCATCAGGAAATCCGTCAACCTGGACCTCCAAGCATGGAAGTTATTCTTATCTAGCTTCTCAGCCACAATCTGTGTTATGCCATCATTAGACATCTTGCCAAACACACAATTTTACCAGAAACTGCACTTTGGTTTTTCGTGCACAACTGCTGTATTTTCTGCACAGCGGTACTGTAGTACTCTCAAATGTCACACCAACCAGTGACTTCAATGTGCATACATACACCCAATGGCAACTGTAGACCTCTTTGCAGCACCCACAGTGTCTGCACAGTCAATCTGTCTTCCTGCAGTTCTTAATACAGAGTTCTGCAGAGAATCGATGACTTACCCGCAGTGCTCGAAATCGCCTGCTTTCTGAAAAACGGAGGTCCAAACGCGCATACCTCTTCGTGGTATGGACATTAAGGTAAAGGTATGAGGTACTTCATTGTAATTCATGTGGTACATCCCTTGGGCTCCGGGGTGGTTGGGTGGATGAGTTTTTTCGGCATGTTTATGCATGACAATTATCTAGAGAGATCTTAGGGTTTTAACATCTATGCTAGTCTAGGCGCCCTCTAAGAGGCCTGAACCCTTTTATTGAGATTAATGTTATCATCATGGAAATCTTGAGCTTGAAGAGCACACAAATACACCTTTTGTCCCCCTAGATCTTCTTCACTAAAGCCTTTGTAGGTGTGGCATTGATGAGTTGAAGGCCATGGAGGCTTCTAGAGAGCTGGATGAAAGGCTAAAGTAAGTGTTTGAGATTGAGTATTTTGCCAAGGCCCCTCTACCACCTGTTCTTCAACATGGATGAGTTGGTAGAAGTGGCTCAAAGATTGAAGGATAAGGTGTAGATTAAAGTCTCATGATATCATATTCTAAACCTAATGCATGTGGGTTGTGGTCAACGTTGGTCAATGTCCATTGTATGGGAGATTTGGTTCTCTTTCTCGTCCATGGATACTTGACTAGTTTCCAAAGTGGTTTCCTATCAATTGGGAAACTTACTTTTTGGGGATTGACAAATTTGGTAGCACAAGATTGTTAGATTTTGTTATAATTTTGGTCTTGTTCAATGCTAGTTTTGATTTTTTGGGACAAGGAAATGTGCTCCTTACGTCTAATTTATTGTTATTTTTAACCATGCTTGTTTGGAGACAATTCTCTAACAAATTTATCCATCTTGACTAGTTAAGAATAGTGGTTGACCAACTAAAACCTGCTTTGTATCTATGTACAAAATTTATCGTAGTGTGATTTAAGACCAAAGTGGACCATGGTTCTTGTCCCCAGTTAAAGAAAGCATCTTTGGGTACATTAACAATAGTGGCATTGTGTCATTTAGCAACTGCTATAGTGTTGTGCGAATGACAACCAGAGTGTTCTTTGCTTGGTCTGTAGAGATGCAAGACCTCATGCGTGGTGTAGAACACATGCTCTTGTGCATGGGTTGTCTTGGCAAGAATGTCATTTCTCCATTTGGTCCGTAGATTCTTGATAGAACTTAAGATATACCCAGCATGGTTGTGTGTATGCGTGGGTACATGCATATAATTCTCCTATGAATATGCAAAATGTGACGCAGTCTGCAATTTTTGAGTATATATGGATGCACATGCTTGTAGATACATGTTTGCACATCACTTTGTGGTGGGTAGTCATAGTGCTACTAAACACGTGTGTACACGCTCAGATTTGATTCATGGTCGTATAGCTACCATAAACTTGGTGCCCATAGTGGTCTTGTGCTTGTTAGATATCTTATCTCTAGACAACAAAAATCATCTTTGGACATCTACTAACAACCATAGTTTTGTGTTGTTTAATGTGACTAGAGTGTTGTTTACTCAACCTGTACAGATGGAAGCCCTTGTATGTGGTCCATAGTGATGCATGCCCTTTTGCATAAATTCTAACATGCCAAAAAAAATCTTTGGTTGCAAAGATGTTTGGGTCGGGTCTTGACCCCATTTATGGGAAGAGAAAGGAGAAAAGCTTTTTTGCTAACCTTTTAACAAGATTCATAGTAATTCCATGGTCAGAGTCTTGGGAGTTTGTACAAATCCTGAGCTTGGAATTAGTAGACTTTGAGTACGTAAAACCCTACTATAAAGGATTCTTGTTTGTTGTTCACCACGCTTAAGTTTGAGTACATAGTTACTCTAGTTATGTGGAATATGGGTACACTCCATTTGTCAATAAAGTGGGAGAATATATGTCATGGTATGCCATATGCAAAATTATTAGTTGTGATTTTCCTCATTTTTGTCTTGTAACACCATAAAATTTGAAATCCAAGTGGGTGGGGTTATAACACGTAGCCCAAGATTTATCAAATTAATTCTACGTGCATACTCTGTAGAGCAAGTGTTGTAGAATTCTGGGGTGATTTTGAATCTCCCTAATGGTGAACACATGATATAAAACAAGTTGTTCCTTATGCTTTATCTGGTGATATTTTGCATCACTCTTGGGTTTTAAGGATGAAATCATTTAATTTAAAGTAGGAAGATTCAATTTTTATGTCATAATAGTTAGTGTGATCATTTGATGCTATGGGACATCAAATTCTCTATGCAAACTCTTGTAACCTTGGTGGTATGGGACACCAATGCAAACACTAGAAATGGACTTTCTTGGATTTTGATTTTGTGGAGCTTAGTCACTACATAGATTATGTCTACACAATCTATGTTATTTGATTAACCATTGGTGATTGTCTACTATGTCAAGTAGGATGATGATCCGAAGTGATCAGATGGGTCTCTTGATATGGATATTAGAGTTTTAAGGTTGAACATGATGGTTCAAAGAAAACTCCAGTGCTAGTCCGGAGAGATTAGAGGCAAACCACAGTAAATTTGGTTGATAATCTAGAGTGATTACACTATGCAAATCTTGATATGGATGCTAGCATGGAGTGCTCAACAATTATCTTGATCATTTGTTATACTTAGGCATGATATTGTTGTATGTGTGCACACTTTCCAGCAATTATTGCTTCCCTCATTAGAAAGGTGTGCTGATCTAGAGAGATTAGCTGAAGTTTCTATGAGTGATTTGGTTGATAATCTAGAGTGATATGGATGCTAGCATGGAGTGCTCAACAATTATCTTGATCATTTGTTATACTTAGGCATGATATTGTTGTATGTGTGCACACTTTACAGCAATTATTGCTTCCCTCATTAGAAAGGTGTGCTGATCTAGAGAGATTAGCTGAAGTTTCTATGAGAAGAAGAGTGAGTGCTTATCTAGATTAATCAAACTAGTATCTTGGGCTATGTATTAAGACAGAGTTGGATATTTCGATGAGGGAGAGTATATCCATGAGTACGGAGTTACTAATAGAAATGTACGGAGTTACTCGACCAAATTGAGAGAGAGAGATTTGGTGTTTTGATAGACAAGGTAAAGTGGATGTTGTTCCTCTTTACTTTTCTAGGAAAAAAAATAATTATACACATTTGTGTTTTATAATATGTTTATGAAGTGCGTATAAGGACTCGTTATTTTTTGTTGTCATTTGTTACAGTTGGGTAGTATATTGCCACCTATATGGGTAGGTAGTATATTGCCACCTATATGGGTAGGTAGTGCATTGCCACTATAATAAGGAGGAAACAAATATTTTTTATATGCCGGACTTCATATTGGTATTGAACACAAATTGAATGTTGTGTTATTCAAGTCAAAGTAGTCTCAAAGTAAAGATATGGATTTTGTTTGTCTATTAATGCAAGGTGTGTTGGAGGCATACCTAATCCACATATATATAGACTGGGTAAGCGATAAAGTATTTCTCATTTATTACTTTATAGTAAATCATTTCCCATAATTGAAATAGTTTACGATATTGTTTCACCTACTACTAGTAAAGGTGTCCACTGAGACCACACTTGTAGAGGTGTGTATGGATGGTGCTATTAGCTTTTGGATGTGACCATAGATAGCCCATAAACATATCCATAGAGACATGGTTTTTGGTACTCTAGATAAAACCACCCAACAATAGAAATCAAAATACTTAATGTACATATATATACATAGATGTAGGGGGAACATAGTGATGTGTATGATAAATAACAAAGAAAAAATATGTGATTTGTATATAAGCTATAAGGTCTTAAAAAATATCCATAGTAACGACAGGGTGTGAAATAATTTCCAAAAAAAAACGTTTCTATAAAACATGTCTCAAAGTTTAACCCTCTTCCTACCTTAGAGGTATTCATACCTCTAAGTGGTAGATGAATGACAGAGATTAGTAAAGGATGTGGTACAATCCCCCACATCAAAGCTATTTTTCTTGGTGAGTTTCTCTACTTCTTGAGGTTCCTCCTGATGGGTTGTCATGGCCTCCATTGATGCTAGTTTGACTCTTTTAAAAGATGGCTTTACTTTGCTAGAAAAATCTTGCAATCTATAGCTGCCATTTGAAAACTTTTGCTTGATAATGAAAGGGCCTTCCCACCTTTGAAGAAATTAGATGTCAAACCTATTATCATTGTCTACTATCATATCTCAAGACAAGCATACCTTCCTTAAAACCTTTTTCCTTGAGGGCCTCATTGAATTTGTCTCTCTTTTTGGTGGCCTGCTCCATGTAACAGGCAATTACTTGATCTCTATCGAAATCAAGCCTTTGTAGGTCTAGTAGGTGCTCCTTAAACTTCTCTTGTGGCTCAACTTGGCTTCTTACCAAAACTTTGAGGCTTGGAATCTCCACTTCTAGAGGTAATAAGGCCTCTTGGCCGCCATACACTAGATAAAAAGGTGTAAATTTCATTGCTACTTTGAATGAAGTTCTGTAAGCCCATCAGGCTGCTACCGTCAATGTTTTTCCCAATCCTTAGGTCTGCCCTCCACCTGCTTTGGTGATTATCTTGCACAAAACCCCATTAACTTTCTCCACATTACATTGAGGAGATAATAGGGGGTGGAAGACCTAGGTTTGATCTTCAGTTTATCTAGAAGTTTGTGAAGAATATCTACCTTGAATCCTGGTCCATGATCTGATACCAGCTCCAAGGGTGATCCAAACCTACAGAAAACATTATCAAACACAAACTTACTAACATCAGCTGTTATTCTCCTAGTGCTAACTATTTTTTTCCTATCTGGTCATGTAATTAATAGCCACAATAATGTAAACCTTTCCTGACTGGGTTCTTGGGAGGGGACCAATGGCATCAATTACCCATTACTCAATGGATCATAAGAGAAAATGGGATTTCATGCTCATAAGTGAGCCTCTTATCTTCTGCAAGCTGGCAAGCTTTACAAGCCCTACGCAAATGCTAAACATCCCTGTGTAGGCTAGGCCAAGTGTAACCTACCACAATAAGATCTTTATGTTTGTGATTTCCTATGAAAAATGGCCACCACATACTCCATCATGTTAGGATTGGAGAATGTATTTCATTGGATGATGGAACCCTTCATCACTAAATCCTTCCCTTTATGATATAAGTATTCCCTTCATCACTAAATCCTTCCCTTTATGATATAAGTATTCCCCAATCAATTGTTGATAAGACAAAGCTTTCCAAACTAACTTGTGTTTTTGCACCTTAGTGAGATTTCCTAGAGTTTCTCCTAAAATAAAGAAGTGGATGAACTCTTGTAATTGTTCTTGGCCTTGAAACTTTAGTTCTTGGAATTTTTTTGCTCCAATCATGGCATCTAGTTGTTGATTTGTCAATGTGTCTACACCCCTATTTTGATTCTAGACACATGCTCAATTTTAATCATTTCAAATTCCTTCATTAGACTTTTGATTTGCCTCAACCAACTCAAGAGGTTAGAATTCTTACATGCCCAAACAACCTGAATTTGTTTTACTAGCAGCATGGCATATCCTTTTACAACCAACCTTGTAATTTTCTATCCTAAACAAGCTTCCAATCCCATCTTAAGGGTGGTATCCTTTGCTTGAGTGTTTGAATGGACATCAGATATCATTTTACCTTCTTGAAGGACCACCTCTTACTTGGGGCTTAGAATGATGAACTTTGCTCTTGCGGAGTCAATCCTCCTCCTATAAGCTCCGAGTAAGCTCCATCAAAATACAATGTGAATAAATTAGTGAATTTTCTTCTATGTTTGGACCTTCTGTATCTTTCCTTGCTTTTGAGGCCACCTTCTTCTCATGATATGGTATGTTAACACATCTACTAAGCTTGATTGGGCACTATCCTCCACCAAAAAGGTGTACTTAAACTCTTGCAATTCCAAGACCCACTTTGCAATCTTTGGTGAGATATTCATGCAATGAACTACATAAGGAAATGTGTTCTAAATTGTCAAAACAACAAAGGTTTTAGGTAAAAGGTAAGACATGAACTTCCTCTCACTCTACAAACATGAGAGCCAACATCATTTGCTCAACATCTAGAGAACTATGTCATCACTTTTCTTGCAAAGTAAAGATGTCTATGGATAATTTTGCATTAATACTGCACCAACTATGTTAGAGCAAACACTTGGACAAACATAGAAAACAAAATCCCACTGGGGTGGCATGATGATTGGGAAATAACTAAGCATGATTTTTACCTCATTAAATACTTCCTTGCTCTCATTATCCCATGTAAAAGTTCTCTCCTGAGTGAGTCTTTGCAATGGTGAATAAATAAATATGGCAAGGTACCTGAAATTTTGAAGAAATGTGACCAGTTGCTTTATATTTGATGGAGATTGGAGTGCTAGGAGATCTTGCACTTTTGACGGATCAGCCTCTCAATACCTTGTGAAGAAACCAAGTGGCCCAAGAGCCTTACCTTAGTTTGGGCAATGTGGCATTTCTGTGAATTCAACTATCCACCAAGTTGGAACAATCTTTTTAAGCCTTCTTCCATCTTTTGTTGGTAATATAAAGACCTACTGCTATATATGAAAAAATCATCTATGAAAACTCTCATGGATGACCCAAAAAATGGTTGGAAAACATAGTTCATGAATCTCTGAAATGTGGCAAGAGCATTTGTGAGACCAAATGGTATATAAGAAAAACAGTGCCAAGGGGTGATGAACATAGTATCCCTTTGGTCCTCCTCTACTATTATGATCTGGAAATATCCTGAGTAAAATGAAAGGCTCAGGTAATGCATTGATTTCTGCCAACCGTTGTGCTCTTAAAGAGAACTGCAAAGGAAATTGGCTTTATAGCTTAGAACCACATGAATTGATAGGGCTGGAATAGGTTGATAAGGATGATTTGGCTTAATTGGAAAATCAAGGAACTTCATCTTGCTAAGATGGGCCTAATTGATAGAGCAATTGTAAATTGAAAGGGCTTGGAGAATAGTACTCAGTGGGGGCACCAATTTATGAGGGGTATTTTCTTGAAAGGTGGCCTCTATCACCTCCCAAGAGAACCACACTCACAAAGACAAACACTAGAGAATTCTTGATCTTAAAAGAAGCATAATGGAAGAACAAAATAAATGCATCCACTTCATAAACATATACCAAAATCAACTCACCAATGGAAACCAAAGCTCGAAACCATGTGGACATATACCCAAGCTTGCTTATTTTGTGATTAGAGACAAAGTACATGAAGAGGAAAATTTGTGGACCATACACTAATCACACATGGATGAGTTATACACACCTATAATGGCATACAATAATAGCACATGGATGAGTTATACACACCTATAATGGCACATGGGTTGATAAGTAGAGATTTGTAGAGAGTTGGGGGTGTGGGAGTGAGCATGGGGAGAGGACTAAGGACTTTATGATGGCATGGGTGTTGGGAAGAAGGAGATTAACATAATCTTTAGGGCTAAGGAGGAAAGAAGAGATATGTGTCCCTCTTAATGGTGATAGATGGCCCCTTTTTATAGGTAGAGGGGGTCTCCCCTTAGCAAAGATATAAGTGGTGTGAAAGTGGTTTGATGAAGAGGTTGTAATTGGACAACATCTTAGTTGTTGCTAGGTCCAAGGTGGTGGAGGAAGATTCCAAAATATATTACAATTTTACATTTGAGCCAAGGTTTTCAAAGGTCATATTAAATAGGGGTGGGGTGAAAACATTACAAAGTGGGGAGTGTGATTGTGGGTAAGAGAAGAAGTGCGGAAGAGATCTGAGCAAGCTATCCAAATTTTTTGCAGCCAGTATTTTAGTTGTTTTTTTTGTAGCTTGGATTGAGAAGCTTCAAAAAGCAAAGTTAAAGTTTGCAACCCATTCTATAGAAAAATCTTGCATGACCTACAAAGTAGTTCGTAAACTTTGATGGCCAAATTCCAAGCGAAAAATGCTCAAAACTTCAAATGAAATTTTCCTACCCCAAAACAAAAGTCTTCCAAGAGGGCCCCTTCATTTTTGCATTCTTTATTTGGAAGATGCTTCCTTAGTCACTCACTACAAAAGAATAAGGCATGTGAATATACATGGTGTATGGAATTAGCACTTTAATGTAAGGTCAAAGTAGTTCCCACTTGTAAGACCATGTGAGCACTCCCTTGCATACATCTTAAGCAAGACATGCATGCACCTTCCAATAATATTATAATATTGGAAAATATTGACTTATTCACTCACTACATAATAGTGCATATCAGTAACTAAAGTATGTCTCCCACCCATTCTTGACTTCATTTTTTGAGTCCTATTGGTGTGCACTGGTTTGTCAAGAGTTATTCATGAATGCAAATATTTCCCCTTAATAGGTTGAAACTTATTACTCTAGATAAAACCACCCAACAATAGAAATAAAAATACTTAATGTAAATATATATACATAGATGCAGGGGGAACATAGTGATGTGTATGATAAATAACAAGGGAAACATATGTGATTTGTACATAATGTATAAAAATAACCATAGTAATGAGACAAGGTGTGAAATAATTATAAAAAAATGTTTCTATAAAACATGTCTCAATGCTTACCCAAAGATTTTCCTAGTTTGTTTTTACGGATGAAAACCCTTTTTAAAGGGGGAGTAATGTTATGTAGCATGTGATACACTTATGGCTCAACCACTTTGCAGAGTTTGGGTGCGTCAGAGTATGAATAATGTGGGCTAGTGGGGTTTAGGGTTGAGATGCCTAGCAGTTGGAGAGTTAGAGTTGCTGCAAAGCACATGGCCAGGTGACTGGATGGACGGAGGGATGACCAGTGCGTTTGGGTAGGCCTACACATGACTAGGGGGTGTGCGTATACACATCGTATCTCTTTGGATAGGTGGTGAACAAGGGGCCCAATCAATATTTCTTCTCTCTCTCTCTCTCTCATCTGGGAAGCTATGGAAGCTTGGAGTAGCAAAGCCATGGGCTCGTGTGACAACTAGTGGGGTTTAGGGTTGAGATGCCTAGCAGTTGGAGAGTTAGAGTTGCTGCAAAGCACATGGCCAGGTGACTGGATGGCCGGAGGGATGACCAGTGCGTTTGGGTAGGCCTACACATGACTAGGGGGTGTGCGTATACACATCGTATCTCTTTGGATGGGTGGTGAACAAGGGGCCCAATCAATATTTCTTCTCTCTCTCTCTCTCTCTCTCTCTCTCTCTCTCTCTCATCTGGGAAGCTATGGAAGCTTGGAGTAGCAAAGCCATGGGCTCGTGTGACAACTAGCCATTGCTTAAGGTTTTATATTCTTGTTCATTAGTTTCATAGAACCACCTAGGCCTATGTCATTGTAGTCCTATGATGAATCACAACCATCATAGAGTCAGTGACACTAGAATCTATAATGGAACTTATCTTTAACTTCTAGAGTGTATAGTTTGTTTCATCTAACTTCCCATTGCCCCACCACCAAATGGTGGTGGTTGAGCCCTTGCAACTTGTATAGGTTATGCCATTTCTCTATGAAAGAACTACTTGGCCCTAAGCTTGAGCTTTGATAATCTCAATGCCTAGGTGGAGCATTCATTTCTAGACAAAAAGTTACCTGACCACTAAAAATGATTAGATTCAAGAGATGGAAATCAAGATCAAGGAGAAGCTCCATTACCTCCTCCTCTTCCTAGTCATAATATTCTTCTCTAACCTTGTCTAAATGCACTTAGAAGATAACATCCAAAGCAATCTCAGCACCAATAATCCATTTTCTCTTCTGACTCCTTATCCCCTCTAAAAAACATATAGAATATATGTTTTCTCTATGATAATCTCAATCCTTAGGTGTATAATAGTTATAAGATTTCACTAATGTAGCCATTCTATCAAAGTTGAGTTAAAACACCCTAATAGAAAGTTGCAAGATGGATGCTTTTGTACTCAAGGCTATGTCTATTTGGAGCCTATGGAATAATCATGTACTTTTCCTATTTATATGAAAGTTTACTAGTAAATACATGGACTTTGTTTGTTGAGCATTCATATTTTCCTTCATGTTTCGTGTGCTTAACTATTTATATAAATTCAAACCATATAGACATTTATGCAGAATGAACAAAAGTATACCTAGGATGATTGTGCATCCTTTGATGGATCTATTTGTGTACCTTGTGATGCATAAAACTTCTTAATATCTCCTTTAGATATTATCATCTTCCATGATTGTCAATGAAAATGGATAATTCATTGGAAAATAGCACATTGCATTCAAGCACAAAAAGCATAACATTAAGAATCTCTTCTTTAGATCCTCTCCCTTAGATCCTCTCCTTTGGATGGCTCCAAAAAAGGAAAAATCTATCCTAGAGCTTGGTCACATAGGAATTTCATTGTTGATGGAAAGGAATATACCCCCTCAAAAAGTGCAACAAATAATGAAAATTCTTGTTTAAAATGGTAGTACCTTTTCACCCCATATAATGAGAAGGCCAAATTCTTTTCACACCCGATAATGAGAAGGATTCATATAAGTTTTAAAAATTTATGAATTTTGAGCACAAAACGTTTTATGCCACATGGAAGTTTTTAGTCATTTCAAAGGATAAAAAATATTGTAGAAAAAACATTTATATGAATTCTCACTAAGAAGATATGACTAGTGATAAGATACTCTTCTATCTTGTTTGACCATGCACTCTAGATATCTCTTGGCTACAAATCTTGCCTTGTAACTTGCTCACAGAACAAATTGAATTTTGTTTTACTTTATAGACCCACTTGCATCCAATTGCCTTCTTCTTATAGACCCACTTGCATCCAATTGCCTTCTTCTTCTTGTTGAGATGTTAAGCTCAACATGAGCTGACACTCATGATGTGTGACCATTCCACATTTATACCATTGATGTGTTTAGTAGCTGACACGATAGATCTTCACACCCCAGTGATTCTATAGCTAGACTACACCTACCTAGTCCAATTGGCTTATGGCATACTTATCTTGCCAACTCACATATTTAGCATGTTCACATTATGGATCGCTTGTTCACATTACGGATCACTTGTACATAGTACTCTACAACTTATGCCAAAATACTTTGGCCCTTTGTACACCAGGTGTAGAAACAACTAGGATACCAAACTCGTCATGAAGGCTCTATAAGAGATTTCTAACAAGCCTTAGATCGCCTCATTTCGACATCTCTACTCTATTTTATCATTCACTTTTGGAAAAACTGTATTTTCATGGTCGGCAAGCCAAAAGGGAGACCAAGAAAGTTTTCATTGGCCATTGAGAGGAAATGGATGGAGGGGATATGAATGATTATGACACTATGAAAAATATGGAGGAGACTATGGGCTAGGCCTCAAGGGAGGTTAAAGAGGAATTGAATGTGGGGAGTGCTTAGAAGTCAAATCCTCAAGCCTCACAACTCACATTGAATGACACCCTGTTTCAACTACTAGTGGATTGGCTTGAGCTTAAACCTTTCATGGAGAAGTTGGATTCTATCAACTCTTAAGGAGACTACCCAACAAAAGTCTTTTTGTTCCCCTAGATTTCAAGAGGAGAAGATGAATGAGTTTTTTGAGTTTTCTTGGGTAAGTAAACCTACCATGTCTGATATGCTCCTATGATGGATGATGAGACCATTCTCCATCAATTTGTTAGAAGATTGGGAAACCCTCTTTGTTGTTGAAGTAAGGATGGCTGAGGTTTTTACACAAGCCTTTCTTAAGGAGACTACCTAGAAAAAGTCCACTTTTCCCACTCCCTTTAAGAGATCTCCATCTAATTTTGGTATGCCAAAGTCAAAAATAGGATCAGAGTATCAACAGAAGCTAGTGGGGGCAAAGGACATGATTCTTTCCCTAGAATGCCTTTGTATCTACAGTTCTAGCTTAGAAATAAGTGTATGTATTTTATATGTCATGAGCCATGACATTTGATGAATTATTGGTTGAATGAACTTGTTCTTTTTCTCTAGGATCTCATTACCAGAGAGGCATGCAATCTTAGTCTAGACATTAGGAGAAATATGGACTCTCCATTTTGCCCCTTAAGGAGTGAATAAAAAAAGTTTGGCCTGACCAATGAGAGAGCTGGGATTCTAGATCCATGTAACATGGATCTTTTTGTCATATCTTTGCCCAAATCTCTTAAGACAATAAAATAATAGAGCCCATATCTTAAAAAAATAGAGAAATGTCAGATTCCATATCTTTCATGTCAAATGTACCTTGTGGTCAGCACATGGAAATTTGAAAACCGAATTTCATTTTTTTCTCTCTTTTTTTATGTTTAACTTTTTATTTTCCCTCCTTTTGCATTTCACTACTTTTCATTTCCCCCCTTTTCTTAGAGGAATTCAATTTTGCCATATCCTCTGCAACTCTAGTTCTTTCTTCACAAAATTTTATAGGTATTGTGTTCTCCACCATAGCTCTCTCCTCATAAAATTTCATCTCATTTGGACAAAACCTCTATGAGTTATGTACGTTTTCTCACATGAACTTCCTCTTCTTTGCACCACAAATAGCTATCTTGATCTGAAGTGGCATCAAATTCTTATGAGTAATGATCATATGGTTAGGGTTTTCCTATGTTTTGTCTTGATGTAAGATAGGTTTGTTTATGTTTTTCTTGATGTGTTGTTGTTTATTTTCATAGGACAAAGGTTGTGAGCAACAAGATTGTGCAAATCAAAGTAGTAAGTTGCTATTTATTTCATGTTGTTTTAATCTTTATTTGTTGCTTATAATCTTCTCTACACCACAGATAACTATCTTGATTTTAAGTGGTATAAAATACTTGTGAGTAATGATCATAGGTTTAGGGTTTATTTATGTTTTGTCTTGATGTGTTTATGTGTTTATGTTTTGTCTTGATGTGTTTATGTTCATTTTCATAGGTTGTAAGAAACAAGGTTGTGTGAATCAAAGCAATAGGTTGCTGTTTATTTCTTGTTGTTATAATGTTTATTTGTTGCTTACAATCTTAACATAGATATTTATTAATCACACTCTAACTTTGTTAATTTGGTGCTTTGTTTTTTATTGTAGATGTCTTCAAGGAGGAGGAATATCAGTAATATTCACACAGTGGAGGTGTTTTGTGAGATCCCACTGCCCCCTGCACACCGGATTCCTGATATAGCTGGCAAGCGGATGCAGCTCTCTCATGCGCGGGGCAGGGTTTCCCACTCGGGGCCTTGCCCTCGAATGTCTAGGCACGAGACTAAGCTGGTGGTCATTCCGAAAACCGAAACCGGGAAAATTTTCCATGCCCGGAAAACAGGGGCGATTCCACCATTTTGAATTTCTTAATGAATTTTTCTAAAACGAGATCAAGATACTGAACTAACCTTCATGTGAATAAACCAGATAGAAGGAAACCTATTACAACTTATCTTGAAGGAATCAACGCTTTTTTCCTAATTGAATCAGGCAGAGCCGTTGACGTATTCATTTGAGAAGTCTTCAGGTTATTATTTAATTATTCGAGTTCTAAGCGTATTCCTATTAATCAATTTTATTATTAAAACTAACCTTCATGTGAATAAACCAGATAGAAGGAAAACTATTACAACTTATCTTGAAGGAATCAACGCTTTTTTCCTAATTGAATCAGGCACAGCCGTTGATGTATTCATTTGAGAAGTCTTCAGGTTATTATTTAACTATTCGAGTTCTAAGCATATTCGTATTATTTAACTATTCGAGTTCTAAGCTTATTCTTATTAATCAATTTTATTATTAAAACTCTACTGATTCCACAGCCTAACCCCATCCAGCCGATGGGTCCAACCACTGGAATTGGTAAAACCAGACAAGTACTCACCTACCCATAATTGAATGCCTTTCTTAACTTTTGCTTTAGAATACAGATACGCACACACTCCTCTTTAAACTTTAACTTATAAAACAATCCATTGACAAACAATTATTGGTTACAGATATCATAACTCAAAATTTCCATCCAGTTCCTTGTTTCTCAAAAACAGGTATCACTCTGGACTCTCCGTTGAAGACCAGCTGGTCAGCAACGAGTTCCACTAATAGATTACAATAACTTTTTGTCATCATACATATATATCTTCCACGACATATGCATGGGTGTCCTAAGCACCGTGAGCCCGTGCATCACTTGGTCAGAACCCTCCAGGATCCTCCTTAGGTATCCTGGTACTTCACTCAGGGACTGCTTCGTCGGCCCTCGCCCATCGTACTGGAAGCACACCATTTTTCACAATACCAAGGCTAGTCAAGACCTGGGTAGGTTTTTGCCGTGTGAGCCATCCTTTGAACACTCCCTGCCAGCTGTTGCAACCGAACTTCCCTTAGAAAAACACATATACCAAATGCTCTCTCCGTGTAAGATAGTCCTTTAGGAAAATAGGGTTTCTATACAAGTTTTCAGTTTTGAATTTCTTTTGAATACAATGAGTATATCTTAACTCCATATCCCAAGAATTTCTGATTGCAGGTCTGAATTCCAAACAGAATTCCTCGAATTCTGTAACCTTGATCCTCTGATCAAAATCAAAGGGTCTCAACTTAGTTTCAGATTTGGTGGGTGATTTGAGTAAATTTTCCTGAACTAGTCACATCGTCTTTTCTTGAAACTGACGAAGGAGTTATGTCGGTCATAGAGTGATTCAGGGTTTGAGTCTGGAAAGGTTCTCCCTGAACTATCTTTCTCGAAGGGTAATATTTCAATTACTACTTTACTAAATTTCATTCATTGAGTATTTGCTGAACTGAATTCAAAACTAATCACGAATTCCTATGAGGAATAAATTAATCATTTATCTAAAATTCCAACTTCGATAGTTTTTTTGAGTTTTCTCATTACCATCCTAGAGAATATGAAACGGTAGAATTTTCCCTCACACATAGTATTTACTTATTCATTTACCAATATTCATGGGATTTAAACATAGGATTAAAGAGAACTCTTATTTTGATATAAAAATTCTGTATGCATCTATTTATGCATAAAATCCAACTTCTATGGAAATAACACTTTTATATAAAAGAAAATACTTTTATGCATCTATTTACGTATAAAAATCAATTTTGATGAAAGTAACACTTTTATAATAAAAAAAATTCTTTTATGCATCTATTTATGCATAAAAATCAATTTTGATGAAAGTAATACTTTAATAATAAAAAAATTCTTTTATGCATTTATTTATGCAGTAAAATAAATTTTGATGAAAGTAACACTTTTATAATAAAAAAATTCTTTTATGCATCTATTTATGCATAAAAAACAATTTTGATGAAAGTAATACTTTTATAATAAAAAAATTCTTTTATGCATCTATTTATGCAGTAAAATAAATTTTGATGAAAGTCACACTTTTATAATAAAAAAAATTCTTTTATGCATCTATTTATGTATAAAAATCAATTTTGATGAAAGTAACACTTTTATAATACAAAAAATTCTTTTATGCATAAAAATCAATTTTGATGAAAGTAACACTTTTATAATGAAAAAAATTCTTCAATATGCATCTTTCTATGCATAGAAATTAATTCTAATGGAAATAACACTTTTATAATAAAAATATTTCTAATTTGCATTTTTCTATGCCTAGAATGAAAATAACACTTTTAGAATACACAAACGGTGGGGATTACTCTTTTTGAATAATAAAAGATAAAACTTATTTCACAAAATTTAAGAAAATTTTGCCATAACCTCCTTTGTATGGCTGACCATTTTTCAATTTTTTTTCATTCTCAAGTTACTTAGAAATTATCCCAAATGGTTTAAAGCATTCTAAACTAATCAAATTCCACTTTTTAAAGAGAAACAATATGAAATGTTTAATTCTAAGAATTTGATTACATATCTAGGATAAAGAAAGGCTGAATTCAAGAATGAAGAGAGGGGGAAAGCCTTTCCAACAAGGCATAACATCATTTTTCATTTTAAAGAAAATAAAAATTAGAAAACCATTATAAAGAGAAAGTAGGATTTCTAGCTTACATGAATTTTTGTGAGCTTTTCTTTGGCTTGATGGTTTGAGGGATCTACTCTTGTTTGCAACAAGAGTGGCCACCAATTCTTTTGAAGAGGAAATGGTCAAAAACTAATGAATTATCAATAAATTCACTGTTTTTGGCTCTAGGGAGGAGTAGAGTAATAGTGCATAAAACACTATTAAACTTCTACAAAGGGGGAGGCTTCTATTTATAGGAAAAAGTGAGCTTCTAACCAAGCAAACTGATTCTAGAAATTTTCAAATCAGTTTGATCAATTTTTGACCATTTTTGGTTTAGTTTAGTTTACTTTTTGGATCCAATTTTGAATTAGGAGAGATAAAATATCTAATTTTATTGATTTAAAATTCAAAAGCAATGATGGGAAAAAGGCGCCTACTTCATGAGGGGGAATCCCCACTCTGAGGTGTCCAAAATTCATTTTTTTAGTATTTCCTTTGGTCCTTAGTCCACTCTTCATCTTATGTGAGTATTTACTCATTTTTGGGAGAATTTTTTTTATTTCTTCAATTTACCTCCTCCCTACATTTGGATTAATCTTATTGGTCCATAGGAACCTTAATTTAAAATTTTTAAAAAGTCTGGACCGTTAAGATAAGGTCTTTTGCACATATTATAATTTATTTCTAATGCACCTTCTGAAATTCTTTTTGAACTTCTGTTTTGGAAAAATTTATTTTAATAAGATCATATATTTTTCCATCCAAAAATATTTAAAAATTGAGTCATCTCTCTCTAGAAGATTTTCTCTCTCTAGGACAAAACAGGTAGAAACAAGATCTTTTATATTTCTGAAGAGGGATTTGATTACAGGGGAAGAAGATACTAGACTTCTTGAGAGGCTGGGGAGGAATCTTACATTCTCTCCCACTTGAAAAACACGAGACGTCCTCATCTCGCAAATTGGGAGTAATCCCGCAACAGTTCAGCTTCTTTCTCCTAGGTGGCATCTTAAAAAAGATAGAACCTCCATTTAACCAATAATTCTCTCAGAATTCTATTCCTGAGAACCTTCTCTCGAACATCAAGGATTTCTTCAGGTTGGAGTTCCATCTACCCTTGGGTTGAAGAAGTTAAGATTTCATCATCAAGCACATGATTCGGGCTTGGTACATACTTTTTAAGTAGGCTGACATAAAATACATTATGTACTTTGAGATGAGGAGGCAGAAGAAGTTCATAGGCTAAGTCACCTACTTTCTTTGTAATCAGATATGGCCTAGAATATCTGGGGGATAACTTTTTATACTTCCCAAGAGATAGAGAACTTCTTTTGGGGCATACTCGAATGAAGACCATATCTGCTTCTTCGAATTTTCTATGTGTCCTCTTCTTATCTGCATACTGTTTCTGTCTATCTTGGGCAGCTTTTATATCTTTGCAAATTGAGTGCATCTGCTGCTCCATGTCGTCAAGTATCTGTCTGGACATCTCGACCCTAATTAATGGGTTGGACCAAGTTGATGGAGTTAAGCAATCTTGTCCATACAGAGATTTGAAAGGGCTCTGGATGGCCTTCGTACTCTCTAGTCCAACGCACTAAATACCCACTAAAACAGTGAATGCGTCCTAAATAACAACCACACACAGCCTAAATCCTAGAAACACACACCGAAAAGACATCTTTTTGTATGAAATAATTTACAATGTTTTATTTACACACACCCACACAGACACACAAATGGAAAAGAACAAACTACTACGACCCAACAGATCATCAAGACACAACTTCACCATTCTAAACTGAATAAAGAAATTTAATGTCAAAATGGTTTTGTGTAAGTTGTTTCCAAGAATTTAATGAAAAAGAACCAATATTTCCAACACTTCCACGTTTCAGTCAATCTGCAACAGCATCACTGCATTCAACATTTGGCTAATCTTCACTTCACTCCCCTCTTCACTCTCTCTCTTTCACACTTCAAAACTCTTTCTTTCTTTCTTCTCTCTCTCTACTCACTATTCTCGTGAACTCTCTTCTTCTTCTTCTTTCTTTCTCTTCCTCCTCCTGAAACACAAACACAAGAATAATGCACACAATCTAATACATTCCCTCACACTCTCATGCTTTTACTTTTAAGTATGCACCATGTCAAAGTGATCAAATCTCTTTCTCTCTCTTTCCTATTTTGCATGTACACACATAGCACAGCCATATTGCCCTCTCTCTTCTTTCCTTCTTCTTCTACCCACACACAATGTCTCCTCTACTTGCTATGGTTCCCCACCTTCTCTCTCCTCATTTTAGCTTGAGAGCATGGAGACCTCCCACATGCACACACACATTTCTTTCTCTCTCTCACAGTCTACCATGGGTGCCTCTCTCTCTCTCTCTCCTACTGATTGCCATCAGGGCAAAAAACCATGCTCTCTACTCCCTCCTTGTTAGTGGGTAAGGTCACGATCCCCTCTCTCTCATATGCTGGGCTATCTCCTGTCCAAAATGGCAGGCTGCCCTTCCCTCTTCTTCTTATTGCTTACATGGGCAGCAGCCCTCTCATGCTCCTACTGCTTAAATGGATGCCTTCTTCATGCTATGGCAGCAAGCACAGCCACTAACTCTCCCTCCTTCACTATCAGTGTATAGCAACAAGGCTGCCCCTTCATGCCTATACTAAAGCAACCCAGCAGCGCACACAAGATTGCTCTTTCTCATGCCAATGCTATGCTATATGGTGCTCCGATGCCCTCCATGGTTGCTCCTCTACAAACCAGCACTGTGGCTGCCTATATAAGTCTCTCTCTATGCTATGGCTGCACCCCACGATGGTGCCCCTCCCTCTTATGCAAGGCAGCCCTCAACAGCCGGCCGTTCTCCTTTACGTGTATGCTCACAGTTTGCTGCACCAGCAACAACCGCCCTGATGCTCTTATGTATATGTAAGGCAAGTATGGCCTCTCCTCTTCTTTATACTGATGGCGGCCAGCAGTGCCAACCCCTTCTTCTCCTCTCTCTACGCTAGTGCTTATGCAAAGCAGCAGTCGGCAAACTGCATTGCTCTTCTTAATGTGGTGCTCACAGCTACTCCAGAGCCGGCCCTCCTGACTCTCAATATGGTGCTTATGCAGGCCACAGACGGTGGCCACTCTCGGTCTATCTCTATGCTAAGGCATCGCAGAATGTGGCTCTCCTTCTCATCTACTTCTGTTATGCGCTATGCCTACGGCCGCACAAAGGTATGCAGCCAGCAAATGGCTATTCTTTCTCCCTTCTTCTACTATACTCTTCGCCACCCTCTATGATTGTATAATGCAGAACGCACAGCAGCCCTTTTCTTCTCTAGCAGGCAACGACTGCCTCTTTTGCTTTGTGTACAAAGTAATGCAACTACCACCCTTGATGTATATGCTAGGCAGGCAGCATATGGTGCCGCTCGACCATGTCCTTCGTGGAGTCTCTCCATGCACGCCGGCCACGCGTAGACGACTAGCCCAATCCGTCGGGCTTGGCCTACGCACTCGGCTACAGACCAGCCCAGCCAAGGCTTTGTGACCCGCCAGCACGCCCGGCCATGGCCTTCATCTCCATGCGTAGAGTCGGACAGCCCCGTCCGTTGGGCTTTGCGTAGCCGATAGCCCAGCCTCCTTGTGATGCGCAGGCGGCCCACTATACAAGACACGCACACACCCATACTCTCTCTTTATGTACAGAGTTCACACACATACATTAACAACAACAAACAAACAGGCTTACCTCCTCCTCCTCCTCCTCCTGTTCTTCACGTTAGCCAGAGAAAGAAACGCTCCCTCTCTCTTTCTCTTATATGCTCTCAAGAGGTTGGCGGGTACCAACGGGTGCTAAAACTACCCACCCTTCCATTTTTAATTTGAAACTTTTCATTTGTAACCACATTAAGGTCTCCAAACTTGCGTTCCCACCTAACCATCCTCAAAGCTTGACCTCGAAACTCATCATACCAACCCTCGTTCTCTTCCCCTCGATCTCTCTCTTCTTGTAAGATCCCTGTTCCCACCGAGCAACGGATTCGGGGTACTGGCAGCGGAAGTAGCGCTTCTCGCGCGGGACAGGGGTCCCACACTCGGGGCCTCGCCCACGGATATCCGGATAAGAGACTAATCCGTCGGTTGTTCCAAAACCGAACCCGGAAAAACTTCCTTTACCGGAAAGCACGGGCGATTCCACCAGGATAACTTTTTACTCTAACGTAGTCAAGATCATTTCTGATCGAGATGATCCGATTACATCTATAAGATACTTAGTCAGTTCAAGGAAGAAACTTGCACTTGGATCATTGGGATCAACGCTTTTTTCCCCCATTCAAGAGGCACAGCCGTTGATTCCTATCCATAGAACAGTTTCTGTCCGGGATTTATTTTTTTTTCTATCGTAAAAATAAAAGTTTGAGTCTCGATTTACGGATCCATCAGTCCAGCCTAACCCCATCCAATCCCATGGGTTAGCCAACCGCCCAACCACTGTAGTGATGGGATCCAATTAAAAATTTGGTTAGGTTTTGTCCCGGGTACCAAGGAAAAGAGTTCCAAGGCCCCCTAGCCGGATGTTCATGCAAAATAAAACTAGTCACACCACTCACACACCCAATATGAAATTGCCTTTTTCAACCAGATTCAACCAATTTAAAACAATCCTTTAATAAAACCATAGTATCATTGATCACCATCTTCCAATTTATCCAATTGATTCTTAATTTCCTATCATTCCTTCATCAGAGTATCTATGGCATCATTGGCAACTAGAACGCTCAGGAGCCGTTTCGATAGTTCCTAGCCCATAATACTTGGCAATATAATCACTTAACAAGATGGACTCTCGTTGAAGATCAGCAAGATCAACCAACAGATCCATATAAGGAGCCATGGACTCATCCATTGAAGACCAGCAAGGTCAATCAACCAGATCCATGCTCGATTTCAGAAAACAACTCCAACTCTGTTCCAATATCTTCCTCGACGCACGCGTGGGTATCCTAGGCAACCCAGAGCCCGAGCACCGTATGGTCAGCACCCTCTAGGATCCTTCGCAGGTAACCTAGCGCTTCACGCATAGGCCGCTTCCTTGGCCCCTCATCCACCGTACCGGAAGCTCACCATTTTAATCGCACCGAGGCTGGTCAAGACCTCGGCCGACCTTGCTACGCGAGACGTCCTTCATTGACTCCCCGTCAGCAGTTGCAACTTTCTCATCACGACCTTAATCACAAGACGGTCAAAATGCTCCCCCCAGCATTCTTGACATAAAACAATCATTTACAAACAGCATTTACAAACAGCATTTACAAACAGTTTACAATACAATTTCTATTTTAACTTTCATTTTTCCACATTATCCCTCCTCAATCTACATTACTTATTCCATATTCCATTTATATGTATACTCATCCCATCACCTCATTTCCATCTCATCACTTCAGATTCCCTCACATCACAATCGTATATTCACATCCATACATCCACAACTATATGCGTGCATTCACATCTACATGCATACATCTACATCCCTATGCATACATCCACATCCACATTCTCATTCACCTCCATACATCTACATCTACATGCATACATCCACTCCACATTCACATCCACGTCTATACATCTACATCTACATGCATACATCCACCTCTACATCCACATCTACGTCTATACACCTACATCTACATGCATACATCCACATCTCCATTCACATCTACATCTATACATCTACATCTACGTATACATCCACATCTCCATTCCCATCTACATCTATACATCTACATCTACATGTATACATCCATATCTCTATTCACATCTACATCTATACATCTATATCTACATATATACATCCACATCTCCATTCTCATCTACATCTATACATCTACATCTTCATGCATCCACCCACCTCCACATCCACATCTACATCTATACATCTACATCTACATGTATACATTCACATCTCTATTCACATCTACATCTATACATCTACATCTACATGTATACATCCACATCTCCATTCTCACCTACACCTATACATCTACATCTACATGCATCCACCCACCTCCACATCTACATCTACATCTATACATCTACATCTACATGTATACATCCACCTCCACATTCACACTCACATCCATACCTCTACATCTACATGCAAACATCCATATCTCCATACATAATAATATTCTTTTAATTAATCTAGGATGATAGTTCCTAGGATATGGTAGGAAGTCCTCTTTTTATGCTTTGAATGAATTTATTTTATGCGTGATTTCTATAAAAATTTTGCCATAGCTCCGCTACTATGACTGATAAATCTCAAATTTTTTTTTTCTAAGGGATAAAGCTCATTATTAAAGAAATAATTAGAATGGTCTCTAATTGGATCATCAATCCATAATGGTCTCTAATTGGATCATTAAGAAAACAATTAGAATGGTCTCTAATTGGGTCATTAAGAAAACAATTAGAATGGTCTCTAATTGGGTCATCAATCCATAATGGATTGAATCATCAATGTGCATAAACTAAAAGCATAGTAAAAGCCATTAATTTGGCCTCAAGCATAGCTTAATCTTGGATTAAGGAAAAGCTTTATGAAAAGCTTCATTTGGATTGAGAATGGGTCATGAGTATGACCATTTCTTGAGTGAGAGAGAGAAATTATAAAAACCATTAGAATTTAAATATAAGTGGAAATTAACTTCTATAGCATTTATTAAATTATGTAACTCTTCACTACTATTCACCAATTTACTTCAATAGCATTTAAAAAAAACCATACCAATTAAACTTCTCAAGCTTGAGAGGGGTTGAGAAGAGAGAATCATTGAGAAATCATAGAAAAGATCAAAATTCAATATACTTACCTTATGATTTGCTTGATTCTTTATTCACGGTAGAGGCCCCCAACCAATCAATTGGTTTAGTGTGTTGATGGAGCCACCAATGGGGATTGAAGAAAGAGAGAAGTATCAAAAACTAGTGAATTATTAAAGAATTCACAGTTCTTGGCTTAGGTAGAGTAGAGTAACAATACCTAAGACACTCTATATTTTGGCTTAGGTGGAGTAGAGTAATAAAGCATAAGACTCTATCTAATTTGGCTTAGGTGGAGTAGAGTAACGAAGCATAAGAGACTATATGTTTTGGCTTAGGTAGAGTAGAGTAACAAGGCATAAGAGACTATATGTTTTGGCTTAGGTAGAGTAGAGTAACAAGGCATAAGAGACTATATGTTTTGGCTTAGGTAGAGTAGAGTAACAAGGCATAAGAGACTATATTTTTTTCAACAAGGGGAGGCTTCTATTTATAGGAAAATTTGAGCTCCTAACCAAACAAACTGATTCTAGAATTTTCCAAGTCAGTTTGGTCACTTTTTGACCATTTTTAGGTCAGTTAAGCTAACTTTTTGGAACTAGACTTGAATGAGGAGAGAGGAGAGATGAAATATCTCAATTTTTATGAGTTTAAAACTCATTCAAGCATGTGAAATATGCACCTCCTTTAAAGAATTTCCCTTCCTTACATATGTGTCAAAATTGTATTGCTCATAGTTTTTTACTAATAAACCTTGTACATTTTCAACTCTTCATCTTATGTGAAATATGCACCTCCTTTAAAGAACTCCTCTTCCTTACACATGTGTCATAGTTTTTTTTTACTAATAAGCCTTGTACATTTTCAACTCTTCATCTTATGTGAAATATGCACCTCCTTTAAAGAACTCCCCTTCCTTACATATGTGTTTATTTACTAATAAACCTTGTACATTTTCAACTCTTCATCTTATGTGAAATATGCACCTCCTTTAAAGAACTCCCCTTCCTTACATATGTGTTTATTTACTAATAAACCTTGTACATTTTCAACTCTTCATCTTATGTGAAATATGCACCTCCTTTAAAGAACTCCCCTTCCTTACATATGTGTTTATTTACTAATAAACCTTGTACATTTTCAACTCTTCATCTTATGTGAGCATTTACTCATTTTTGGGTATCTTCTTTTACAATTTGGATTTATCTCCTCCCTACACATGGATTGATGCTATTGGCCCATAGGAACCTTAATTGGACCATAGTCTAAAGATTTATGAAAATCTAGACCCTTAGGCTAAGGTTCTTTATACCTATTTCCAATTAATTCCAATTGCACATTGGAAATTTTTTTTTTAAATTTCTGTTTCAGGGGAACTCATCTGAATTATAAGAGATATTTTTCTATCCAAAAATATTCAAAATCTGAATATTCTCTCTCTAGAATATTTTCTCTCTCTAGGTTAAAACAACCACAAACAAGATCTCTTATATTTCAGAAAAGGGAATTGATTACAGGGGAATATACTAGACATCAAAAAGGGGTTGGGGGAGGAATCTTACATTCTACCCCACTTAAAAAACGCGAGATGTCCTCATCTCGCAACTTGGAATAATTTCGCAAGATGCACGAATATGAGACTTAGAGAAAAATTTTAATCACGATTAACCACCAAGAAAAGTCTTAAAGAGAGCAAGATTCAAAATAAGAACAAGATTTAAACTTTATTCATTCACGGGACTTATACAGTAAAGATAGAAGAACTCTTTACACTTCCATAAGCCCGTCCATCATATGGTCACAAAAGCAGTCCTCACAAGCTGCACAAGTATAGGGTAACTCATCTATGGGAATGATTCTGCTGGTTATTGTCGCACCTATCTCAGTGGTATGAGGTGATCTAACAAAAGGACCTCTAAGAGACAAGCCAAAAACGGGGTAAAGGCATATCTTCTCATGAGGAAGAAAACATGCCAGTAAGAAGACCCGCTCAGAAAACCCAAGATGCCTTGATCTCATGACACAGTAGTATCGGGGACCCAAACCCAAAGCTTCAATAACCATGGCCAAGCGAACATTGTTACGAAAGTGCTGCTGACCCCAGGGTGTTACCCTAGTTATGTTTTGATAGGTCCGCCATTTGGTCTGCGCTACAGAAGTTCCTAGGTGAGGAAAAAGTGAGCGCTCATACTGTTCTATAAAGTCTTTCTTCACAGACTCTCTTGCGTCTTGAAGGTGAGAAATCATCAGGGATAAAACTAATTCCTGTTGCCAAGCCATGAAGGAGATTAAGAAAGAAAGGAGATTGATGGGAGTAAGATTACTGTGAGCGACAAGTAAAAGTTACGACTTATATAAAGGAAGGAGCTAGCGTAACCTAGAAGCCAACGGTAACTTGCCACTGAAGTTTTACCGTCTTTCCATGATTTGTGTTTGACACATTTTTCTATAGAAGGCATTACGAATTTTGAGATGAGGAGATAAAAGAAACTTGTAGGCTAAGTCACCTACTTTCATTGAATTCAGATATAAGGATCACAATATCTGGGGGATAACTTCTTATACTCCCCAAGAGATAAAGAACTTCTTTTGGGCCGTACTCGAATAAAAACCAAAACCTTGGTATCCAAAACACCGATTCTCACTTCTAAACTCATTGTTCTAAATCCTTAAAACAGGCGTGACTCCTGAGAAGTATTCTAGGAAAAGGGTCTTCCTTTTTATTAAACAGAAACTTTCTTTTATTTTAGAGAGGGAATAATTATAAGATCAGAAAGGGAGATTCTTACTCCTGTATACCTCGAAGGCTGGGGAGGAATCTTACATCCTACCCCACTTAAAAAGTGCGAGATGTCCTCATCTCGCAAGGTAGAGGACAACTCTTTTTCTTAAGATCCAATTTTATTCTGGGATTCCTTATATTCTGGTCAACCCAACAGAATACTGGGATAAATATCCCTTATATAGAACTAATAACAACTCATTCAAATCATATCATTCATAACTTTAACACGATAATGGTCCATTAGACCGAGAAGTTTCTTTCGGAACATTCCTCCACGGAAATTTTAGTCAAGCAAGTTCTCAATTTGACATCCCTTAACTTGATCTACCGGTCAAGTATTAACAGTAGCAATCTGACAGCACAACCCACCAATCTCATAGCGATTTGCTGAATTTGTTATCATCATTCTAGTTATGAATATCATCACAGGGACTCGTCCCATTCCCCCTCATTGTGGTTTCATTATATTTCAACTAATTTTTAAAAATCAACATTTTTCAATCAGCATTTTCAATCAGAATCCAAATCAATTCATCCATTCTCAAACAGAATTAAAAATCATATCAATCACATTCGAAATCATCATCTGGATAGCATTAACGCTTATAATTTCAAGTCTTAGATTTACTCGTATATACTGTCAGTAAAGAGCTGCAGTATACTCTCGGTATATACGGGTAGTCACGGCCCTTGGAATTATAAGGTAAATACTATCATGTCTAGGCCTCAAGCAAGTCAGGGTTTCTATATAATTGCGGTACTTCCATCTGAAGAACCAATTACCAAATTATGAATTTCAGTTTGAATATCAAATTGTATGAGTTATATCACACAATTATAACCTTTTTGTGTTTCTTGATAAATTTTTGACATATTTATCTTCTCAGTTGATCTTTATTAACCAAATGCTCTGATACCAACTGTAAGATCCCTGTTCCCACCGAGCAACGGATTCGGGGTACTGGCAGCGGAAGTAGCGCTTCTCGCGCGGGACAGGGGTCCCACACTCGGGGCCTCGCCCACGGATATCCGGATAAGAGACTAATCCGTCGGTTGTTCCAAAACCGAACCCGGAAAAACTTCCTTTACCGGAAAGCACGGGCGATTCCACCAGGATAACTTTTTACTCTAACGTAGTCAAGATCATTTCTGATCGAGATGATCCGATTACATCTATAAGATACTTAGTCAGTTCAAGGAAGAAACTTGCACTTGGATCATTGGGATCAACGCTTTTTTCCCCCATTCAAGAGGCACAGCCGTTGATTCCTATCCATAGAACAGTTTCTGTCCGGGATTTATTTTTTTTTCTATCGTAAAAATAAAAGTTTGAGTCTCGATTTACGGATCCATCAGTCCAGCCTAACCCCATCCAATCCCATGGGTTAGCCAACCGCCCAACCACTGTAGTGATGGGATCCAATTAAAAATTTGGTTAGGTTTTGTCCCGGGTACCAAGGAAAAGAGTTCCAAGGCCCCCTAGCCGGATGTTCATGCAAAATAAAACTAGTCACACCACTCACACACCCAATATGAAATTGCCTTTTTCAACCAGATTCAACCAATTTAAAACAATCCTTTAATAAAACCATAGTATCATTGATCACCATCTTCCAATTTATCCAATTGATTCTTAATTTCCTATCATTCCTTCATCAGAGTATCTATGGCATCATTGGCAACTAGAACGCTCAGGAGCCGTTTCGATAGTTCCTAGCCCATAATACTTGGCAATATAATCACTTAACAAGATGGACTCTCGTTGAAGATCAGCAAGATCAACCAACAGATCCATATAAGGAGCCATGGACTCATCCATTGAAGACCAGCAAGGTCAATCAACCAGATCCATGCTCGATTTCAGAAAACAACTCCAACTCTGTTCCAATATCTTCCTCGACGCACGCGTGGGTATCCTAGGCAACCCAGAGCCCGAGCACCGTATGGTCAGCACCCTCTAGGATCCTTCGCAGGTAACCTAGCGCTTCACGCATAGGCCGCTTCCTTGGCCCCTCATCCACCGTACCGGAAGCTCACCATTTTAATCGCACCGAGGCTGGTCAAGACCTCGGCCGACCTTGCTACGCGAGACGTCCTTCATTGACTCCCCGTCAGCAGTTGCAACTTTCTCATCACGACCTTAATCACAAGACGGTCAAAATGCTCCCCCCAGCATTCTTGACATAAAACAATCATTTACAAACAGCATTTACAAACAGCATTTACAAACAGTTTACAATACAATTTCTATTTTAACTTTCATTTTTCCACATTATCCCTCCTCAATCTACATTACTTATTCCATATTCCATTTATATGTATACTCATCCCATCACCTCATTTCCATCTCATCACTTCAGATTCCCTCACATCACAATCGTATATTCACATCCATACATCCACAACTATATGCGTGCATTCACATCTACATGCATACATCTACATCCCTATGCATACATCCACATCCACATTCTCATTCACCTCCATACATCTACATCTACATGCATACATCCACTCCACATTCACATCCACGTCTATACATCTACATCTACATGCATACATCCACCTCTACATCCACATCTACGTCTATACACCTACATCTACATGCATACATCCACATCTCCATTCACATCTACATCTATACATCTACATCTACGTATACATCCACATCTCCATTCCCATCTACATCTATACATCTACATCTACATGTATACATCCATATCTCTATTCACATCTACATCTATACATCTATATCTACATATATACATCCACATCTCCATTCTCATCTACATCTATACATCTACATCTTCATGCATCCACCCACCTCCACATCCACATCTACATCTATACATCTACATCTACATGTATACATTCACATCTCTATTCACATCTACATCTATACATCTACATCTACATGTATACATCCACATCTCCATTCTCACCTACACCTATACATCTACATCTACATGCATCCACCCACCTCCACATCTACATCTACATCTATACATCTACATCTACATGCATACATCCACCTCCACATTCACACTCACATCCATACCTCTACATCTACATGCAAACATCCATATCTCCATACATAATAATATTCTTTTAATTAATCTAGGATGATAGTTCCTAGGATATGGTAGGAAGTCCTCTTTTTATGCTTTGAATGAATTTATTTTATGCGTGATTTCTATAAAAATTTTGCCATAGCTCCGCTACTATGACTGATAAATCTCAAATTTTTTTTTTCTAAGGGATAAAGCTCATTATTAAAGAAATAATTAGAATGGTCTCTAATTGGATCATCAATCCATAATGGTCTCTAATTGGATCATTAAGAAAACAATTAGAATGGTCTCTAATTGGGTCATTAAGAAAACAATTAGAATGGTCTCTAATTGGGTCATCAATCCATAATGGATTGAATCATCAATGTGCATAAACTAAAAGCATAGTAAAAGCCATTAATTTGGCCTCAAGCATAGCTTAATCTTGGATTAAGGAAAAGCTTTATGAAAAGCTTCATTTGGATTGAGAATGGGTCATGAGTATGACCATTTCTTGAGTGAGAGAGAGAAATTATAAAAACCATTAGAATTTAAATATAAGTGGAAATTAACTTCTATAGCATTTATTAAATTATGTAACTCTTCACTACTATTCACCAATTTACTTCAATAGCATTTAAAAAAAACCATACCAATTAAACTTCTCAAGCTTGAGAGGGGTTGAGAAGAGAGAATCATTGAGAAATCATAGAAAAGATCAAAATTCAATATACTTACCTTATGATTTGCTTGATTCTTTATTCACGGTAGAGGCCCCCAACCAATCAATTGGTTTAGTGTGTTGATGGAGCCACCAATGGGGATTGAAGAAAGAGAGAAGTATCAAAAACTAGTGAATTATTAAAGAATTCACAGTTCTTGGCTTAGGTAGAGTAGAGTAACAATACCTAAGACACTCTATATTTTGGCTTAGGTGGAGTAGAGTAATAAAGCATAAGACTCTATCTAATTTGGCTTAGGTGGAGTAGAGTAACGAAGCATAAGAGACTATATGTTTTGGCTTAGGTAGAGTAGAGTAACAAGGCATAAGAGACTATATGTTTTGGCTTAGGTAGAGTAGAGTAACAAGGCATAAGAGACTATATGTTTTGGCTTAGGTAGAGTAGAGTAACAAGGCATAAGAGACTATATTTTTTTCAACAAGGGGAGGCTTCTATTTATAGGAAAATTTGAGCTCCTAACCAAACAAACTGATTCTAGAATTTTCCAAGTCAGTTTGGTCACTTTTTGACCATTTTTAGGTCAGTTAAGCTAACTTTTTGGAACTAGACTTGAATGAGGAGAGAGGAGAGATGAAATATCTCAATTTTTATGAGTTTAAAACTCATTCAAGCATGTGAAATATGCACCTCCTTTAAAGAATTTCCCTTCCTTACATATGTGTCAAAATTGTATTGCTCATAGTTTTTTACTAATAAACCTTGTACATTTTCAACTCTTCATCTTATGTGAAATATGCACCTCCTTTAAAGAACTCCTCTTCCTTACACATGTGTCATAGTTTTTTTTTACTAATAAGCCTTGTACATTTTCAACTCTTCATCTTATGTGAAATATGCACCTCCTTTAAAGAACTCCCCTTCCTTACATATGTGTTTATTTACTAATAAACCTTGTACATTTTCAACTCTTCATCTTATGTGAAATATGCACCTCCTTTAAAGAACTCCCCTTCCTTACATATGTGTTTATTTACTAATAAACCTTGTACATTTTCAACTCTTCATCTTATGTGAAATATGCACCTCCTTTAAAGAACTCCCCTTCCTTACATATGTGTTTATTTACTAATAAACCTTGTACATTTTCAACTCTTCATCTTATGTGAGCATTTACTCATTTTTGGGTATCTTCTTTTACAATTTGGATTTATCTCCTCCCTACACATGGATTGATGCTATTGGCCCATAGGAACCTTAATTGGACCATAGTCTAAAGATTTATGAAAATCTAGACCCTTAGGCTAAGGTTCTTTATACCTATTTCCAATTAATTCCAATTGCACATTGGAAATTTTTTTTTTAAATTTCTGTTTCAGGGGAACTCATCTGAATTATAAGAGATATTTTTCTATCCAAAAATATTCAAAATCTGAATATTCTCTCTCTAGAATATTTTCTCTCTCTAGGTTAAAACAACCACAAACAAGATCTCTTATATTTCAGAAAAGGGAATTGATTACAGGGGAATATACTAGACATCAAAAAGGGGTTGGGGGAGGAATCTTACACTTCTCTCTTCACTCTTACATACAACCTCCTCTTTATGTACAATACAATGTTAATCGTCACCATTCCCATGTAATGTGCTTACACCAATGGACAACATCGACAATCATGATGCATGCAAATACCATGACATTCCACACACATATGCTTTCAAATACCATGGAAATGCACCTAAAATAACCACAATTGACCCTATTTAAACCCTCAAAATTGCTAAAAATGGCTTCGATCCAGGGGTCATCAGGCTCATCCCAATACTTCGGTGATAAGAAGCATTGTAGGTGAACTTGACTAGGTGCAGATAACTTAGCCACTTCTTGGGTTCCCTGCCACAGCATGACCAAAGTATATCTTTGATTACTTGTTGGTTTACCCTTTCCGTTTGACCGTCGGTCTTGGGGTGGTAAGCTGTGCTGAGATCCAAGAAAGTTCCTATTGCTTTGAAAAATGCAGTCTAGAATCTTGACGTGAATCTTGACGTGAATTTGGGGTCTCGATCACTTACTATTCTTCTGGGTAGGCCATGCAATCTGAAGATTTCCTTGAGGAACACTCTGGCCACATCCACTGCTTTGAAAAATGCAGTCCAGACTCTTGACGTGAATTTGGGGTCTCGATCACTTACTATTCTTCTGGGTAGGCCATGCAATCTGAAGAAAGTTCCTACTGCTTTGAAAAATGCAGTCTAGAATCTTGACGTGAATTTGGGGTCTCGATCACTTACTATTCTTCTGGGTAGGCCATGCAATCTGAAGATTTCCTTGAGGAACACTCTGGCCATATCCACTGTAGTGTAGGTTTCTTTTACTGGAATCAGATGGGCAACTTTGGTTAGTCTATCAACTACCACGAAGATGGAGTTGTAACCTGATTGCACTGATAATCTAGTAATAAAATCCATATCATGCATTCCCACTTCATCTGGGGGATGTCTAATGGATGTAACTTCCCAAGCATTTTTACCCTCTCGGCCTTGACTTTCTGACATGTCAGACATTGACGTACATGATTAAGTACATCCTTTTTTAGTCCAGGCTAAAAGAAGCTTTTCTTCACAGACATGTAGGTTTTGATGAAACCTAGATGTCCTGCACAATAAGGCTGTCATGGGCTTCATTCAGACTTTGACCCTTAGTTCCCTCATCATTGGGAATGCATAGCTTGCGATTATAATACATAATTCCATCATCCAGGCTGTACCCTTGAACTCGGTTCAAGGGTACCATCATAGCTTGCGATTATAATACATAATTCCATCATCCAGGCTGTACCCTTGAACTCGGTTCAAGGGAATGCATAGCTTGCGATTATAATACATAATTCCATCATCCAGGCTGTACCCTTGAACTCGGTTCAACTCCTCTGGAGTTTTGCTTTCCTGCATAAGTAGGGTAGCAATAGGGCAAGAATCTATCCTGCATGATCTTCTCTCTTGCTTCAATAATAAAAGGATTTGACACTACAGTAATTGCAAGCAAGGAGGCTTTTCTATTGAGGGCATCTGCTACCACATTTTCTTTGCCTGGGTGGTAGTTGATTTCAAAATCAAATTCCTGCAGGGTCTGCATCCACCTTCTTTGGCGCATGTTGAGATCCTTCTGAGTGAAGATCCACATTAAGCTCTGATGATCTGTCATCCATCCACATCAATCCAAACGATAATCCACATTACCCACACATCAATCCACATCATCCATACATCCATTCACGTCAATCCACATTACCCACACATCAATCCATACCATCCATACATCCATCCACATCATCCACATCAATCCACATTATCCACTCATCCATCCACATCAATCCACATGTCAATCCACATTACCCACACATCAATCCACATTACCCACACATCAATCCACATTCATTTCATAAGTATTCCCATTCTCATCTAATCACATCTTTTTCTCTTTTTATGCATTCTAAACTAATCAAATTCCACTTTTTAAAGAGAAACAATATGAAAAGTTTAATTCTAACAATTTGATTACACATCTAGGATAAAGAAAGGCTAAATTCAAGAATGAAGAGAGGGGAAAAGCCTTTCCAACAAGGCATAGCATCATTTTTCATTTTAAAGAAAACAAAAATTAGAAAACCATTAAATGGAATAAAGAAAAAGTAGGATTTCTAGCTTACATGAATTTTTGTGAGCTTTCCTTTGGCTTGATGGTTTGAGGGATCTACTCTTGTTTGCAACAAGAGTGGCCACTAATTCTTTTGAAGAGGAAATGGTCAAAAACTAATGAATTATCAATAAATTCACTGTTTTTGGCTTTGGGGAGGAGTAGAGTAACAGTGCATAAAACACTATTAAGCTTCTACAAAGGGGTAGGCTTCTATTTATAGGAAAAAGTGTGCTTCTAACCAAGCAAACTGATTCTAGAATTTTCCAGATCAGATTGGTCAATTTTTGACCATTTTTGGGTCAGTTTAGTTCAGTTTTTGGATCCAGTTTTGAATTAGGAGAGAGAAGAGATAAAATATCTAATTTTATTGATTTAAAATTCAAAAGCAATGATGGAAAAAAGTCACCTACTTCATGAGGGGGAATCCCCACTCTGAGGTGTCCAAAATTCATTTTTTTAGTATTTCCTTTGGTCCTTAGTCCACTCTTCATCTTATGTGAGTATTTCCTTTGGTCCTTAGTCCACTCTTCATCTTATGTGAGTATTTACTCATTTTTGGGGGGATTTGCTTTAGAGAAGCAAACCCTAATCCATATCCATCAATCATAAAGAAGGAGAGAAGCCATAGTCATCATCTCTCTCACACACACAAAGGAGAACACAACATAGTGTTATGTCCACACTACAAAGTAAACCTAATGTAATGTCCACACACACATGACCAGCTGGACGCGGTCATAAACACACCAAACGATATCTATCTACCATACTGTCACTCTGTCAGCACCCATGTGCTATCCTCCAGCTGTATACGAGCTTGACATTTCAACACTCCCCCTCAAGCTCGACATGTCCATCTCTAGGACTCCCAATCTAGTACGGAAATACTCGAACTTATCCTTACCAAGTGCTTTGGTAAAGATATCTGCAACCTGCTCATCTGTCTGCACATATGTCAAATCAACATGCCCATCTAGCACTTTCTCTCTGATGAAGTGATAGTGGACCTCAATATGTTTGGTCCTGGCATGATAAACTGGGTTGCTAGCAAGCTGAATACTACTCATGTTGTCACAATGAATGACAACTCTCATATCACTCTGTAACCTGACATCATCTAGCAACTTCTTCAACCACATAGCCTCACATGCAGCTATGGCTGCTCCACGATACTCTGCCTCTGTGGTAGATAAAGCAACTGTAGGTTGCTTTTTACTGCTCCAACTCACAGCTCCACTACCAAGGCTGAAAACATAGCCACTGGTAGACCTCCTGTCATATGCACTACCGGCCCAATCTGCATCTGTATATCCATAGACATGCATGTCTTTTCCTGCCTCATAGAAAAGACCATAATGCACGGTAGTTTTGACGTATCTCAGAATCCGTCTCACAGCATCCAAGTGAGGTTTACGAGGACTCTGCATAAACTGACTCACCAAACCAACTGCATAACTGAGATCTGGCCTCGTAATGGTCATGTAGATAAGGCTACCAACCATTTTCCTGTACATGGTGATATCATCAAGCTCATCACCCAAATCAGCCCTAAGCTTCATGTTTTGCTCTAATGGTGTCAACATTGGTTTGCATGCTGTCATACCATACTTTGCCAGCATGTCAAGTGCATATTGCCTTTGCACCAACCATATACCCTTGCTTGTTCTAATCACCTCAATGCCAAGAAAGAACCTTAAATCACCAAGGTCTTTCATATCAAACTCTTTGCATAAAGAGGCCTTAACCTCATCAATGCCTTTCCCACAATCACTTGTGATAATCAAATCATCAACATAAATGACTATCATCACAATACCATCATGTGTCTTCTTCACATAAAGTGAAGAGTCTGCATTTCCAACCACAAATCCAATACTGACAAGATATCTGCTGATCTTGTCACTCCAAGCACGAGGTGCTTGCTTCAAACCATAGATTGCTTTCTTTAACCTGCAAACAAGAGTAGGATATTTTGGATGTACATATCCTTCTGGCTGTTCCATGTACACCTCTTCTTGTAGTTCACCATTCAAGAAAGCATTTTTTACATCCATTTGATGTAAAGCCCAACCTTTTTGTGCTGCTAGTGCAATGATAGACCTCACTGTAGCCATCTTAGCCACTGGGCTGAAAGTTTCATCATAATCAAGACCATAAGTTTGTGCATATCCTTTAGCAACCAGCCTTGCCTTATGTCTCTCTAGGCTGCCATCTGACTTGCACTTTACCTTATACACCCATTTGCAACCAATTGCATTCTTTCCTTGAGGTAACTCAGCCAATTCCCATGTATCATTTTTGTCCAAAGCATCCATCTCTTCATCCATGGCTTTCTCCCATACATGCTCTCCAATAGCCTCTGTATAGCATGTAGGCTCCACATGCTTTACCATAGATGTCATGTATGCATAGTGCATAGCAAAATCTCTATATGTCAATCTTTCAACAGGATATCTGACTCTCTGGGATCTCCGCAATGCATGCGGGTCACTCTGTACACCTGTAACACGAGCATGTGGTGGCACATATCTGTCCTGCCTAGCACCAGGTGTGCGTAAAACAGGTATGCCTAGCTCCTCATCCAGACTCTCAGAACTAGATGACTCATAACCTGTGATCCCAATGCCTTCGACTTTCTTCTTGCCTTTATCCATAGCACTACTCCCAGTGCTCACACTCTCATGCCTCAAACGTCCTGACCATGGACGTACACTGCTACTCTCAGCTGCTGCTGTTGGCCCAGACATAGTAGTAGAACTAGAACTTGCTTGTGATGGCAAGTTCCCAAACACATCTGCCTCAAGTGAGTCAATAACTCCCTCATCTTTTGCTTTATACCAACTAGCAAGCTCATCAAACACCACATCACGTGAGATGACTACTTGTCTAGTTTGAGGGTTATAACATTTGTAGGCTTTTCGATCCTGTGCATATCCAACAAATACACATTTCTCTGCCTTAGGATCCAACTTCCGTCTTCTTTCATCAGGCACATGGACATAAGCTACGCATCCAAAGACTTTGAGATGTCCAATGTCTGACCTGTAACCTGTAAGCCGCATCTCTGGCGTGCTTCCATGAATGGCTGCTGTAGGTGTTTTGTTCAGGATATACACTGCAGTAGCACATGCTTCTGCCCAATAGTAATCTGGCATGCTCTTTTCATTGAGCATTGCCCTTGCCACTTCACATATGACTCGATTCTTTCTCTCAGCCACACCATTCTGCTGAGGTGTATACCTGCATGTCAATTGTCTCCTTATCCCATGCTTCCGCAAGAAATGCTCAAAAGCTTTTGAGGTGTATTCACCACCTCCATCTGTTCTCAGACACTTAATCCAACAGCCATATTGTTTTTCTACAAGAGCTTTAAAATCCATGAATGTTTCTAGCACTTCACTCTTCTCTCTCAAAAAATATATCCATGTCATCCTGCTGAAGTCATCTATAAATGTCACATAGTATAGACTTCCTTTGATAGATGGGTTTTGTGCTGGGCCCCATACATCACTGTGCACTATCTCAAGTGGTCTATTACTCATGTTTCCTTCTCTAGGAAACCTCAACCTTGTCTGCTTTCCAAACTGACAGGCTTCACAAACATGCATATGTCCATCATATTTGAATCGAGGCAATCCACTGACAATGCCTCTTGTTTGCATGTTCTTTAATCTCTGTATATTGACATGTCCAATCCTCTTGTGCCACATGTCAATGTCCTGCACAATCCCATTGCTCTTTGAAAACATGGCTGAGCTCAATTCTGGTATGCCTGCATCCAATTTGAACAACCTTCCTTCCTTCTTGCCCTTGGCAATCAATCTACAGCCATGCTTAAAGTCTTCCACAAAACAGCCATTCTCATTGAATCTTACTTGTAGTCCCTGCTCAACCATTTGGCCTAATGATGCCAAATTCTTTGTGATGGATGGTACATATAACACTTCTGACATATTCTTCACATTTCCATCATGCATCCTCAAAGGCACACTGCCAACATGTGTTATAAGATGCTGAGCATCATCTCCTGTGACCACATAACCATTTGTATCCAATGGTTGCATCTTCTCAAACCACTCCCCATGACATGTCATGTGGTTTGAGGCACCTGAATCCATATACCATGACTCATCTCCTGCATTCTGAGAATCCGTTGTCCCCATAACGTGCTTCATTGCAAAAAGATGATTTGAACTCCCATCATTGTTACTAGTAGATGCATAATTTCCATGTTGTGATCTTCCATTCCTCACATCATTCTGCTTTTTGTAACAATCTTTTGCCATATGTCCAAGTTTGCCACAATAGTGACATTCAATCCCATTCAAATTTTGTTGAGGACCTTGCCATCGTCCTCTACCACGAGCACCTGTTCCAAATCTCCCCCTATGGGATTGAAATCCACGACCTCCACGTGATCCAAATGATGACTGTGAAGTCTGAAAATTCTGATTTGATTGCGGTTGAGTAGACCTGTCATTCCAACCACGTCCTCCACGGCCTCGAGGGGTAAATCTCCCCCTGCCTCGAAAGCCTCTAGATGAGTAAAAAGCTTGATTCCTTGCATGCTCATCATTGCTTGACGAGGATGCACCACCTGTAACACTCATACCACCAAGGCCAAGCTTCAATTCTTCCACAATGAGCAATGACACAAGCTCATTAAAGTCTGGCATTCCTCCCAACCTTACTGAGATGGAAGTGTCAAAAGATTTGTATTCTTTGCCTAAACCACGTAATGTGAGAGCAACCAAATCATCATCATCCATTGGGGCATGGATTGATGACAAGGAATCTGCATAACCCTTGATTTCCTGAACATACTCATGTATACTCCGATTCCTTCGTGTTACACTGTGAATCTGTTGCTTTAGTTGTATCTTCCTTGCACCAGTGTCTGTCTCATACATTCGGCACAATATACCCCATGCTTCTTTTGGTGTATCTGCATCTTGGATGTGAATAAGCAAGGCATCTGTTACACATATGGAAAAGTAATGCAACACTTTCGAAGACCGCTCTACCCATTGCTTGTGAGCCAGTAACTGAGCATTATTTGGTTGAGGAGGTAGGTATGGCTCTGGGTCTTCCTCCGAGACGAGACTCCATAAACCTTTGCCTTTCAAAAAACTCTTCATTCGAAACTTCCACACTTGAAAGTTAGTGCGATCAAGCTTCTCTCCAACAATCTGTATCGGACCATCTCCCATTGTTGCAAAAATATAGTAGATGTACCCCTTTGACAAGTTGTATGCCGGACATGTAAAGCTTCAAATCTCTCCAAATCACATCAAATGCTTGCAAATTGTGTGCATTAACATCCCACAATGATTCACCAACAATGTACACTCGATCAAAGTTGAAACCAAATGATACTCCTTCACAAAAAAATTTCTGGTTTTTTTTCTCGCCAGTAACCAGTCAAGATTATGCTCTAAATCCTTCAAATCTTGTCCAAATTCAATGATTCAACGTGCATTGGCTTCCCAACACATTGCTCCAACATATCCTAGAAGGGTTTGATCAAATTCTTCAAGATAAATGAGAACCACCAATTTTTGTAGCTCCTTGGTTTGCTTTTTTCTGCATCTGTCAGGTACCACCTCTCACTAAAAGTGCTCTATCTCCTTCAAATCTCATCCAAATTCAAAACTTTTTGAATCAAAAGTTTAGCAACTCATAGTACTCTACTTGTACCAAAGGAATTAGGCCAATTTGATATAGACAAGGATTAATGCCTCGATTAAAAATGCTCTGTTTCTGGAAAGACTTTCTGCAAACCTGCAAACCTCTGCTAATTGAGTTCAATGAGCTCCAAATCCTTCAAGTAAGCTTCCCAAATGTTAATGTCAGCTCCAAACAAGTATTTGCTAAGCTCCAAGTGACTTCAAACTCTTGTAAAGACCTTGTAATGATCAAATATGAGTGTAGATGATGAAAACTGTCCAAAATTTGCTAGAAAACACGCCGCCTGCTCCTGGAGCTCTAGGAGAGAGGGGAAATCACCAATGAGTTGATAAACTTCTTAGCAATGACCTAATGCATCATGGGTATGAAGGGTTTGGCTCAATTTTGCTTCAATCTTCCGCATTCGATCCTCCACCGAGCATATGTTCTCTGTTTTTGTAGGGTCCAAAAAACCAGAGTTTTTTCTTCACAAATTGCCTGTAAAGCATCAATTTTCCATGCAATGATTTGCCCCAAAGTTGCTAATACATGTGTTCATTCACAATACATGAGAGCCTCTGTGTTTCCTTTGTATTTGCCCCAATACATTTGACAAAATACATTCCTTCACAAGCTTTCCATGAAAGCTTCAAAACCAGAAATTTTCTGCTTGCTTTTGCACCTTTAATCTTCTCTTACACTTGCTCTTGATACCTGCAATCCGCAGAGGGGGTCTTGCTACACTTACCAATGGTCCTTAGCTCTCAGATCTGATGCCGGTGTGTGCTCCACAGCTTCTCCTTTGCTCCAAGCTCCAATGGCTTCCTTCACAGCTTTTTCTTCTTCTTCCCTCTTCTCTCACTCACTCTCACAACACAGCTAATGAGCTCTTGGCTCTGATACCATGATAAAAAACAGAAGCAGGAAGGAACACACACAAGAGAAGCAAACCCTAATCCATATCCATCAATCATAAAGAAGGAGAGAAGCCATAGTCATCATCTCTCTCACACACACAAAGGAGAACACAACATAGTGTTATGTCCACACTACAAAGTAAACCTAATGTAATGTCCACACACACATGACCAGCTGGACGCGGTCATAAACACACCAAACGATATCTATCTACCATACTGTCACTCTGTCAGCACCCATGTGCTATCCTCCAGCTGTATACGAGCTTGACATTTCAACAACTTCTGGGATAGCTTGGCTGATAGGAGTTGGCGTTGGTCTGAGTATGTTGGCAAATGACATAGGATATGACATGTGACTAGGCCTAGCTCCTCTTGGATAATGGTTATGATAAAGCAGTCGTGGAGCATACGCCATTGGCATACTAAGAGGCATAGGAGCTACATGAGCATGAGTAGCGATAGGTACATATGGTCGATAGGCACTGGCATGCACTGTTGTAGGTACTGTTCCACTAGGTAGCGGTGTCGTACTAACTACAGTGGTAACAGGTGCGCTTTCTGTCATGCTCATCATTGGGGTAGGCATTGTGGATTCCTTAATGGAAAGTTGAGCCAAGGTTGGAAAGCTAAAGTTACTGCTCGTGGGCTCAACCTGCATTGAGACTCCAGGCGAAACAACATACGAAGGGTCTATGGGACTCACCGAGGGAGTCTCCAATTGTGATAGGGTTGGTTGTTTGGCCTTGCCCGTATCCAAAAATCTCATAGGGCCAGTCGAAACTAAGTTCACTCCCCTATTTTGCCTCTCAATTTGGATAATTCTATGAATAACCTCACATATCATTTGTTGTTGCTCCTCCAGATTAGTGGCGCTAGATGTAGATCGTAGGACTTCTAACCAACCTACATGGTATGTGTAACCCGTGTATAGGTCAGTTAAAGTCTCTGTGTGTAGATCATATTCCCAATTTTCATTGAGAAATATCCCATCTAGACTTGGTGTGCCAAACGGTTCTCTTGAAGTGGACGCAATGTCACTTCTTATGAATTGGCTTCTAGGAACCTCTACTTTAGGAAGAGCATCAGAATGTGGTAGCTCAGTAGGGTCCTCATTAAACGAAGTGGGTAGAATATCCACATGGACACTCTTTGGGAGGGTAGGGTCCACATGAGATGTGAATGGCGAATCCACTACCCCTCCTTCTTCATTTACTTCGCTTGTCGCATGCTCAGAGCGTGTAGCTCTACTAAGGGTCTCTATTAGACGACTAAACATGCTAGATCCGGGTTGTGGGGCCCACATTGGCATGTTTTGGCTTGTCTCCTCAGGGTTCTTGGTAGGGTGTCCTTCCATGGCTTCTGAGTCAGAGGACGAGTCACTAGCCGCTATTCGTGGATCTTGGGTTGCACTCCCTTGGGTTCCAGCCGAAGGCCAAGATGCTAACGTGGAGGGATGGTATGAGCCTGCGTAAACTGAAACGCTTTCTAGTGATTCAGGCTCTAGCACCCGACCAGAACGTAGATGCATGTGACGTGGGTACCCTACGTGCGTTGGTAACTACCCTTAAAGCCCACACAAGTGGTTTCTTGGGTATTTCGCACCCCGTTTTTACTTGTTTTTAGATTGTTTTTAACTCGTTTTTGACCCCCTTACTTACGGTCGAACTTGGACTAGGGCGTGTGATAGCTCGAAACGAGCGTATCATTCAAAGGGTCCTAGTGTGCTTTACAGCACCGTGTTCGCCTATCTAGAGCTTTTGTAGTCCTCAAAACAGTCCGTTTCCCTTGGGGGGAAGGGGCAAAAGCCTATTTGCTTGTGGAGGAAAGGGTGAGGGCTTTATCCCACATGCTCACTTTACTCCTTGGGGAGTGGGCTACATATAGGGCACAACTTCCCATAAGCTCTCACTTGAAAGAAAGCTATGGAGGCTCACTCTCCTATATATATATATCAAAAGACCGAGATCGAGGCCGAGGCCGGGGCCGGGGCATGGGTCGTGGGTCAATTGGGGTTCTTTCTTTTCAAAAAAATTTTCGCCCAACCACTGAAATTGGTAGAACCAGACAATTACTCACGCACCCATAATTGAATGCCTTTCTTAACTTTTGCTTTCGAATACAGATACGCACACACTCCTCTTTAAACTTTAACTTATAAAACAATCCATTGACAAACAGTTATTGATTATAGATGTCATAACTCAAAATTTCCATCCAATCCTTGTTTCTTTAAAAAAACAGTATCACTCTCTAGACTCTCCGTTGAGACCAGCTGGTCAGCAGCAGCAACAACAACGAGATCCAGTAAACAGATTACAATAATCATTGGTCCATCATACAATATCTTCTACGACATGCGCATGGGTGTCCTAGGCACCGCGAGCCCGTGTATCGCCTGGTCAAAACCCTCCAGGATCCTCCTTAGGTGTCCTAGCACTTCACTCAGGGACTGCTTTGTCGGCCCTCGTCCATCGTACCAGAAAGCGCACCATTTTAACCGTATCGAGGCTGGTCAAGACCTGGGCAGGCTTTGCCGCGTGAGATGTCCTTTGAACACTCCCCACCAGTTGTTGCAACTAAACTTCCCTTAGAAAAACACATACCAAATGCTCCCTCTACTAGCATTCTGGCGTAAGACACTCCTTTAAGAAAACAGGGTTTCTATGCAAGTTTTCAGTTTGATTTTCTTTTGAATACAATGAGTATATCTTAAATCAGTATCCCGTAATACTGAATTTCAAAAGATAATTTCTCAAATTTCGTAACCTTGATCCTCAGATCAATTCAAAGGGTCTTAACTTAGTTTCAGATTTGGTGGGAGTTTTTGAGTGTATTTTCCTAAACTAGTCACATCTTCTTTCCTCGAAACTGACGAAAGAGTTTGGTCTTGGTCATAGTCTGATTCAAGGTTCGAGTCTGATAAGGTTCTTCCTGAACTATTTTTCTCAAAAAGGGGTGTGATATTTCAGTTACTATTTTACTGAATTTCATTCATTGAATATTCACTTAACTGAATTCTAAATTAATCACAAATTCTGATGAGGAATAAATTAATCCTTTATCTGAAATTTCGACTTCGATAGATTTTCAGAATTTTCACTTTACAATCCGAGTGAATATGAAATGATAGAAATTTCTCTCAGAGTATTTACTTATTCATTTATCAAATATTCATGGAAATTAAACATAGAATTAAAGAGAATCTAAATTTGATATATATATAAAATTCTTTATGCATCTATTTATGCATAAAAGCCAACTTCAATGGAAATAACACCTTTATATAAAAGAAAATCCATTTATGCATCTATTTATGCATAAAATCAAGTTAATAGGAATAACACTTTTAAAATAAAAAAGAATTTCTTTATGCATCTTTTTATGCATAGAAATTGAATGCAATGAAAATAACACTTTTATAAAAAAAATAATCTATTATGCATCTTTCCATGCATAGAAATTGAATTCAATAAAAATAACACTTTTATAATAAAAAAATCTATTATGCATCTTTCCATGCATAGAAATTGATTTGAATGGAAATAACACTTTTATAATAAAAAATATTTCTATTATGCATCTTTCCATGCATAGAAATTGAATTCAATGAAAATAACACTTTTATAATAAAAAAATTTCTATTATGCATCTTTCCGTTCATAGAAATTAAATCTAATGAAAATAACACTTTTATAATAAAAATTTTCTATTTTGCATCTTTCCATGCATAGAAATTAAATCTAATGAAAATAACACTTTTATAATACAAAAATTTCCAATATGCATCTTTCTATGCATATAAATTAATTTCAATAATTAATATCAATGATATCCATGCATATTCATAGGTGAATATGTACATGGAGTAAATAAAAATATTTTTTTTAGAATGCACAAACGGTGGGAATTACCCTTTTAGAATAACATAAAGATAAACTTTATTTTCCACAAAATTTAAGAAACTTTTGCCATAACCTCCTTTATATGGCTGACCATTTCTCAATTTTTACATTCTAATATCTATTTAAAATCAATCCCAATTTGAAGTAAAGTACTCTAATCTACTCAATTTTCACTTTCTAGTGAGTAAACAATAAGAAAAGTTTAATTGATTCATTTATTACTCATTCTAGGATAAAGAAAGGCTGAATTCTTAAGTAAGAGAAGAGGGTGGCCTTTTCATCAGGGCATAACATCAAGATTCACTTTAATCAACTAAAAAAGGACAAAGAAATCAGAAAACCATAGATTAGAAATTAAAAAGTAGAATTTTTATCTTACATGGAGTTTTGTGAGCTTTCCCTTGGTTTGAGGGTTCTACTCTTGTTTGGATCAAGAATGGCCACCAATTTTTTTGGAGAGGATTTAGTCAAAAACAATTGAATTATCAAGTGAATTCAATGTAATTGAATTCACTTGATAATTCACTCTTGTTTGGATCAAGAGTGGCCACCAATTTTTTTGGAGAGGATTTAGTCAAAAACAATTGAATTATCAAATTCAATGTAATTGACTCTGGGAAGGAGTAGAGTGATAGTGCATAAACACTATTAAGCTTTTACAAAGGGGGAGGCTTCTATTTATAGGAAAAAGTGAGCCTCAAACCAAGCAAACTGATTCTAGAATTTTCCAGATCAGTTTGTTTTGACATTTTTGGGCCAGTTCAGCTTACTTTTTGGAACTAGACTTAAAATAGGAGAGAGGAGAGATGAAATATCTCATTTTATTGATTTAAAATAGAAAGCAATGATGAGAAAAAAGGCACCTCCTTCATGAGGGGGAATCCCAACTCTAAGGTGTCAAAATTTTATTTTTTTAATGTTTCCTTTGGTCCTTAGTCCACTCTTCATCTTATGTGAGTATTTACTCATTTTTGGGGGGTTTTCCTTTATTTCTTCAATTTATCTCCTCCTTCCCTACATTTGGATTAAGCTGATTGGTCCCTCAAAACCTTAATCCAAAATTTTCAAACCTTAGGCTAAGGTCTTTTGAGCAGATTATAATTTAATTCTAATGCACCTTAGGAAATTCTTTTTAAACTTCTATTTCAGGGGAATTTATTTTAATAACAAAGGATAGTTTTCCATCCAAAGATATCTAAAAATTGAGTTATCTCTCTCTAGAACATTTTCTCTCTCTAGGCCAAAACAAGTAGAAACAAGATCTTTTATTATTCTGAAAAAAGGGGATTTATTACAGGGGAAGAAACTAGACATCTTGAGGGGCTAGGGAGGAATCTTACATTCTCTCCCACTTGAAAAATGCGAGATGTTCTCATCTCACATCAGTTCGGCTTCTTTCTCCTAGGTGGCGTCTTCAAAAGGATAGAACTTCCATTTGACTAATAATTCTCTTAGAATTCAGTTCCTGAGAACCTTCTCTCGAACATCAAGGATTTCTTTAGGTTGGAGTTCCATCAGCCCTTGGGTTAAAGAAGTTAAGAGTTCATCATTAAGCACATGATTTGGGCTTGGTACATACTTCTTAAGTAGGCTGACATGAAATACATTATGTACTTTGAGATGAGGAGGCAGAAGAAGTTCATAGGCTAAGTCACCTACTTTCTTTGTAATTAAATATGGTCCATAGTATCTGGGGGATAACTTTTTGTACTTCCCAAGAGATAGAGAACTTCTTTTGGGGCATACGCGAATGAAGACCATATCTACTTCTTCGAATTGGTTTGAGCATTTACCTCAACCAATTACTCATTTTTATTAAGCTTGAACCTTCAAACCCTAATGGGTATCATTTAACCAACATGCATAAAAGCTATTGTAATTGTGGAGTAGACACTGCCCTTGACCAATCCATAAGGCAAGTGGTAAGACCCTCCTTTTTCCTTCCCTATTTAAATCTACCTCATTACTCATGGAAGAGATATATTATTCAAGGAAGCATAAAGCATGTTAGAGGACCATCTAAAAATCCAGATTTACTTTGATAATTTTTATCACCAATATTCACAACCACGAAAACAATTTGAAATTTTTTTTTATTATCAAAAATTTTGATATATACATAGAGCGTCTCGGCTCCAAAAGTCACTGCCTCAATCGCGTACGCATAAAAAGGTGATACTGCAATGGAGACATGCTATGATATACACAATTCATCACTGATAAAGGTGCTGTAATTCTGCTTCTATGAATAAAGCGGCTTAGAAGTGTAAAAATTCGGTAGGAATTTCTAAAATTTCGGGGCGAATGATTAAAGAGTTGGACATAATGAACAACTCCTAGCCTTATCAAGATCATGGCTAGTGAGATATTCTGCATGAGTCTTTGAAGTTGATTGGTATTGACATTAACACATCGCCCTCCAGAGAACCACATGTGCTGATGTCACTCTACTGGATCAGGGAAGTATAGATCCTCAAAGTGACGAGCGAGCCTCACTCTGATTTCTCAGGTGTCGCATCTAAAAATCCAATTCAATTTATGAGTTTTCAATTTATGAGTTCATTTCAAACATAATCTTAGCAAGTGAAAATATTTTTTTTCAGATTTACTTTAAAAGTTTAGGCAATTTCTGATACTGTTTCATACATTTACAATAGCGCTCTAACACCAGCCCTGTGAGATCCCACTGCCCCCTCTGCGCACCGGATTTCCAGTTGCTAGCAACGGAAGTAGCTTCCTCTTGCGCGGGGCAGGGTTTCCCACGTTTCCCATTCGGGGCCTTGCCCTCGAGTGTCCGGACACGAGACTAATTTGGTGGTCATTCCGAAACCGAGAAACCGATAAAATTTTCCTTGTTCGAAAAACGGGGACGATTCCACCATTTTGATTTCCTTAACGAATTTTCTAACGGGGTCAAGAGACTAAACTAACCTTCACCTAATTAAGCCAGATAGAAGGAAAACTATTACAGACTTGTCTTGAAGAAATCAACGCTTTTTTCCTAACAGAATCAGGCACAGCCGTTGATCTATTCATTTGAGAAGTCTTCAGGTTATTATTTAACTATTCGAGTTCTAAGCGTATTCCTATTATTAAATTTCATTATTATTAAAACTCTAGTGATTCCAACCTAACCCCATTTGACCCATGGGTTAGCCACCGCCCAACCACTGAAATTGGTAGAACCAGACAATTGCTCACCCACCCATAATTGAATGCCTTTCTTAACTTTTGCTTTCGAATACAGATACGCACACACTCCTCTTTAAACTCTAATTTTTAAACTTTAACTTATAAAACAATCCATTGAAAAACAGTTATTGATTACAGATGTCATAACTCAAAATTTTCATCCAATCCTTGTTTCTAAAAAAAAATAGTATCACTCTTTTAGACTCTCCGTTGAGACCAGCTAGTCAGCACAACGAGATCTAGTAACAAGATTACAATAATCATTGGTCCATCATACAATATCTTCCATGACATACGCATGGGTGTCCTAGGCATCGCGAGCTCATGCATCCCCTGGTTAGAACCCCACAGGATCCTCCTTACGTTCCTGGCACTTCACTTAGGGACCGCTTCGTCGGCCCTCGTCCATCATACAATATCTTCCAGTAGCTGGTCAGACTACAATAATCATTGGTCCATCATACAATATCTTCCACGACATACGCATGGGTGTCCTAGGCACCGCGAGCTCATGCATCCCCTGGTAGAACTGCACCACAGGATCCTCCTTACGTGTCCTGGCACTTCACTCAGGGACCGCTTCGTCGGCCCTCGTCCATCATACCGGAAGCGCACCATTTTAACCGTACCGAGGCTGGTCAAGACCTGGGCAGGCTTTGCCACGTGAGTTGTCCTTTGAACACTCCCCGCTAGCTGTTGCAACCGAACTTCTTGTAGAAAAACACATACCAAATGCTCCCTCCAAGCATTCTGGCGTATCTTGACAGTCCTTTAAGAAAATAGGGTTTCTATGCAAGTTTTCAATTCGATTTTCTTTTGAATACAATGAGTATATTTTAAATCAGTATCCCCAAAACTTCATAATCATAATACTGAATTTTAAAATAGAATTCCTCGAATTCCGTAACTTTGATCCTAAGATCAATTCGAAGGGTCTTAACCTAGTTTTAGATTTAGTGGGAATTTTGAGTGTATTTTCCTAAACTGGTCACATCTTCTTTCCTCGAAACTGACAAAAGAGTTTGGTCTTGGTCATAGTCTAATTCAGGGTTCGAGTCTGATAAGGTTCTTCCTGAACTATTTTTCTCAAGAAGGGGTGTGATATTTCAATTACTATTTTACTGAATTTCATTCATTGAATATTCACTTAACTGAATTCTAAATTAATCAACAAATTCTGATGAGGAATAAATTAATCCTTTATCTGAAATTCCGACTTTGATAGATTTTCAGAATTTTCTCTTTACAATCCGAGTGAATATGAAACGATAAAAATTTCTCTCTCAGAGTATTTACTTATTCATTTATAAAATCTTCATGGAAATTAAACATAGAATTAAAGAGAATCTAATTTTGATATATATATATATATTCTTTATGCATCTATTTATTCATAAAATCTAACTTCAATGGAAATAACACCTTTATATAAAAGAAAATCCTTTTATGCATCTATTTATGCATTTAATCAATTTCATAGGAATAACACTTTTAAAATAAAAATAATTTCTTTATGCATCTTTTTATGCATAGAAATTGAATTCAATGAAAATAACACTTTTATAATAAAAAATTTCTATTATGCATCTTTCCATGCGTAGAAATTGAATTCAATGAAAATAACACTTTTATAATAAAAAAATTCTATTATGCATCTTTCCATGCGTAGAAATTGAATTCAATGAAAATAACACTTTTATAATAATAAAAAATCTATTATGCATCTTTCCATGGATAGAAATTGAATTGAATGAAAATAACACTTCTATAATAAAAAAATTTCTATTATGCATCTTTTCATGCATAGAAATTGAATTCAATGAAAATAACACTTTTATAATAAAAATATTTCTATTATGCATCTTTCCATGCATAAAAATTAAAACTAATGAAAATAACACTTTTGTAATAAAAACATTTTCTATTATGCATCTTTCCATGCATAGAAATTAAATCTAATGAAAATAACACTTTTATAATAAAATATTTTTCAATATGCATCTTTCTATGCATAGAAAATAATTTCAATAATCAATATCAATGATATCCATGCATATTCATAGGTGAAAATGTACATGGAGTAAATAAAACTATTTCTTTTAGAATGCACAAACGGTGGGAATTACCCTTTTAGAATAACATAAAGATAAACTTTATTTTCCACAAAATTTAAGAAAATTTTGCCATAACCTCCTTTGTAGTATGGTTGACCATTTCTCAATTTTTACATTCTAATATCTATTTAAAATTAATCCCAATTTGAAGTAAAGTACTCTAATCTACTCAATTTTCACTTTCTAGTGAGTAAACAATAAGAAAAGTTTAATCAATTTATTTATTACTCATTCTAGGATAAAGAAAGGCTGAATTCTTAAGGAAGAGAAGAGAGTGGCCTTTTCATCAAGGCATAACATCAAGATTCACTTTAATCAACTAAAAAAAAGCAAAGAAATCAAAAAACCATAGATTAAAAATTAAAAAGTAGAACTTTTAGCTTACATGGAGTTTTGTGAGCTTTTCTTTGGCTTGAGGGATTGAGGGTTCTACTCTTGTTTGGATCAAGAGTGGCCACCAATTCTTTTGGAGAGGATTTAGTCAAAAACAAGTGAATTCAATGTGGAAAGGAGTAGAGTAATAGTGCATAAACACTGTTAAGCTTTTACAAAGGGGGAGGCTTCTATTTATAGGAAAAAGTGAGCCTCAAACCAAGCAAACTGATTCTAGAATTTTCCATATCAGTTTGGTCAATTTTTGACCATTTTTGGGTCAGTTCAGCTTACTTTTTGGAACTACACTTGAAATAGAAGAGAGGAGAGATGAAATATCCCATTTTATTGATTTAAAATGGAAGCAATGATGAGAAAAAAGGCACCTCCTTCATGAGGGGGAATCCCCACTCTGAGGTGTCAAAAATTCATTTTTTTAATGTTTCCTTTGGTCCTTAGTCCACTCTTCATCTTATTTGAGTATTTACTCATTTTTGGGGGGGTTTCTTTATTTCTTCAATTTATATCCTCCCTATATTTGGATTAATCTGATTGGTCCCTCAAAACCTTAATCCAAAATTTTCAGAAAATCTAGACCCTTAGGCTAAGGTCTTTTAAGCAGATTATAAAATGTAATTCTAATGCACCATAGGAAATTCTTTTTAACCTTCTGTTTTGGGAAAATTTATTTTAATAAGAAAGGATAGTTTTCCATCCAAAGATATCTAAAACTGAGTTATCTCTCTCTAGAACATTTTCTCTCTCTAGGCCAAAACAGGTAGAAACAAGATCTTTTATTATTCTGAAAAGGTTATTGATTACAGCGGAAGAAACTGGACATCTTGAGGGGCTGGGGAGGAATCCTACACCTATGTAACATCCAACCACTCCTCATGCTTGTAAAACCTTTTTCTTGAATAGAAAATTACCCCTAATGAAGTAATCCCACTCTATCTTAGTGCTAATGTAAGTGGATGCTACCCTCCTACTAAGGGTGTGTGCGCATGGAGTGCATGCAAACACGGGGTAACTCCACCCACCTCTCCAACCAGCCTAACTCTAACACCCACTCATAAACCTCACATCATCAAGCTATCTATATCACTTTCTATAGGAGCCTTGACCTCATCCACCATAGTTAGCCCCAAATCCTTAACCTTCTCAATAAACTAAACCCCCTCATTAATCGCATCCATGAGCCTCCCATCCTCAAGTCATTCCAAAAAAGGCCGAATCTCAAATGAGAAATCATTGCCACATACTTAGGAACACTTACTTAGGAAGAAGCTAAGTGAAGATGATGGGAAGGACCTAGGGATGTCCTTTCCTATCCATAAACACTAGCTCACATACCCACCAACTGTGTGGAATCTCACATTTCCAAGGCGGATTTCGTAGTCACCTTGATACACCCTTTGACATGGCTAAAATCTATCTAATGAACTGACACATTGATCACCTATTTGCTTAGTGGGAAGATCGACTACCCAACCACGGCACACTAGAGAGGAGGTTAGCACTTTATTTATCCCAAGGAATTTCCCCGATGTGAGATAGTAGAGCCGTGTTGGCGATGACCCCCCAGCTCGGACTCAAAAATGTTCCATGTTCGTGGAAAAAGTGGCCTAGAGTAACTTTTGGCCTACTCGAAAACTTTTGATACACCCTTTGACATGGCTAAAATCTATCTATTGAACTGACACATTGATCACCTATTTGCCTAGTGGGAAGATCGACTACCCAACCACGGCACACTAGAGAGGAGGTTAGCACTTTATTGATCCCAAGGAATTCCCCCCCGCCCCCCAGCTCGAACTCAAAAATGTTCCATGTTCATGGAAAAAGTGGCCTAGAGTAGCTTTTGGCCTACTCGAAAACTACAAAGAAAAGCTTTGTTGGGTCTTGACAAGAGAGTAGTCCTTTATATGCTCTACCTTCTTGTTAAGATGACATGCCATTATCACTCTCTCCACAAAAATGCGGTCTATCAAAACTAGTTGCTCTATAGCTAGGTTATAACCTACTTTTGACAAATGTGACTTGAAGCCATTTCTAGCATATCAGAAAACTATGAAGAAAAGTTAGGTTGGGTCCAAGGCTTAATAGAACAATAGTCTTCTATATGCTCTACCTTGTTGTAGAGACGACATGCAATTATCACTTAAGCTCCACAATGGCAAAAGATAGCTCCAAAGCTAGATTGAATAGTTATTTCTAGCCATGGTGATATTTGGTTATTCTTTGATGGCGGTAAATTCTCCATCTTCTCCCTATTAGTGAGAGCATCGTCCCCCCACTCTATAGTAATTCCCCCTACCTTGTCAAAATTTCCTGACACCATCCCTACATATCGATGGGTTTGTTGAAAGTATGGATGGATCGATCTCTCCTAAACAAAAGACATGTATCTAATCCTACTCTAATGATAACATAATTAAAATGACTAATCTAAGATGGATGATACCTCAGTGAACTCATGAGATGATGAGTATGTGTAATAGACTTAAGCACAATTAGGTTATTACAAGATTAACACTTGTACTCATAAAGAGGCTTGAGATGTGTGCAAGTGATATATTTGATTTCTTGAAATGGCCCCCTTTTATATAAGGAGGTACACCCTTGGGCTTGCACATCAATGTGGGATATATCCCTTTGCTCATTTGGCTTCATTATATACTTTGCACTTTCTTGGCTTACTCAACGCACTCCCTACCTCGTCCTTGTGATCTTTGGCACCACATTTCTTAACACCTCCCCTTGGTGCCAAATATTTGCGCTACAAAATGTTGTTTGACTTTTTACTTTCTGCATTCCCCTATGTGCTTTGCGCAACTTTGGCTCATGTGCTACTTTAGCACTTTCCCCCATTGATGGTGACTTGACCTATCTTTGAGGCCCAGAGGTCATCTCTAAGAGTGACGTCCTCCGCTTGATAGAGACTTGACCTATCTTTGAGGTATAGAGGTCTCTTCTAAGGGTGAGGTAATTGTTTTTGGCTATTTCTTCTACCTTGGCTACATCATCGGTGTGCCAGAGGGTAGTTACAAACACTTTTTGTAGGAAGTGAGATTTTTTTACAACACATTTTTGTTTAAGAATTAGGTAGTGGTTGGTAGCTCATGCTTGCTTGAGATTTTCTTGCTCTTTGCCAATTATGATTTGTTTACATATGCCTTCATACTCATTTGGTTGTTGTATTTTTACAAGGGTTGTACTCCTCTTTTACACACACTAGCGTGCTCATTTGGCCGCCGCTTACAACATGATAATTTTTGTTAAGATTTTTTCGATACCGAGGTTGAACATATCGATGATGACTTTAAAATTCTCATCAATGGCGCCCATGTTGATGAAGTTCCTGGCTTTGGTTGATATTTCAAGGCCCAAGTTGAATACGACATTTTTGAGCCACACATTTTTTTTGTGTGCGTGTAAACCACCTCTTAAAAAGAGTTGAACCTTAGAAATATTTTCTTTTATTTAAATTATCTTCAGCAAACCACCTCTTAAAAAGAGTTGAACCTTAGAAATATTTTCTTTTATTTAAATTATCTTCAGCCTTATCTGTTACACGTGGTCAACCTTCTTCTCGTCGCCTTGCTCTCTGGTGATGGCAATGAAGCTCTTTGTGCAAACTACTTCTCTTTGGGCAAAGGCGATGGAGCGCACAGTCTCCTTTCTCTCTCTGTGTTACTATCGAGCTTGCTGCTCTGCAGATGATAACAACTTGGAGGTATAGTGAGTGCAACTGCTTATGAGCTACTTATGTGCATTATTTTACCACCATGAGGCATTACTCTTGTAATTCTGGCTTCTTCTATTTACTGAAGAGGCTACCTTCTTAAAGAGAATGTGGGGGAGAGAGAGAGCTTGAGTACCTTGTAAGCAAAACACACACACATACAGAGAGTGCAAGAAACAAGAGAGAGATGGATGGCTGAATTTTCTTCTATCTTCTTCTCTTCTCTAAAACCATATAACTAAAAGATAATAATACATACATAAAGGGAAAGTACTTTCCTACGACAACATACAAAGTAGTCAGTTTATAGTGTGAAACTGACTATATGCGCTGGCGCTATAACTATGCCATAACTCCTAAGTGGCTGTCACATAGCCTGTCATCCACTCATAGCATATTAATCATAATCGCACCAACCGTGCTAGTGACATAATTGCAGAAGCTATCACCTAGACGGGTCATCAATGTCTGTGTAGCACTAGTTGAGCTCAATATCTCAACACTCACCCTCAAGCTCAACTCCACATATTGCACTCCAAGTAAGCTCCTAAACATGTGGAGCTTCTCTGTGCCCAATGCCTTCATGAAGATGTCAGCCACCTAATCCTCTATACTGACATATACCAGATCTACATCACCTGCTACAACCTTCTCCCTCAAAAAGTGATAGTGCACCTTAATGTGCTTCATTCTAGCATTGTATACTAGGTTACTGGCCAACTATATGCTACTCATGTTGTCACGATAAATGACAATTTTCCTATCCACAGGCTCACCCATATCACCACAAGTCTTATCTAGTAATGGTTATGTAGATCAAGCTACCCACTATGCGTGTATATGTAGTGGGGTCCTCCAAAAGCTCACCTATGTCTGTGGTGGAAAGCTTTGTGTTCTGCTCCAATGTCACTAAAATAGGCTTACATCCTATCATACCATACTTGGACAACATGTCCAAGCCATATTGCCTTTGCAATATGGCATGAGATGATCTCACCACCTCTATGCCCAAAAAATATCGCAACTCACCCAAATCCTTCATCTCAAACTTTTTCTTCAAAAGCCTCCTGACTTTTCACATAAAGTGAAAAATCTACATTGGAAATCTAAAATCCAATGGTAAACAAGATACTCCTTGATCTTGTTTAACCATGGTTTTGTTGAGATATCAAGCTCATCTAGTGAGGTGGTGGTTTGGACACTGATGACCCGCCTGGGGGATAGGCCACACACTTACACCACTGGCATGGTTGGTGAGCTCATGGGTGATATGCGGCCAGTGGGATGACAGGCTGTGTGACAGCCATTCTAGAGACTGGCATAGTTATAGTGCCAGCTCATTTAGTTGGGTTCACACTATAGAGAACCCTAGTATGTATTTGGTTGAGTACCTTTTCATATGGTGTGTACCCTTATCTTTGTATATGGTGTGTTGAGTGTTGTGTGAAGAAGAAGAAGATTTTCAGCCTTTCACCTTGTGTGTTCTCTTTTAGGGTTTTGTGAGTGTGTGTGTGCTTGCAAGAGCTCAAGCTCTCTTCTCCCCTGCATTTTTTCATGGTATCAGAGCCTGGTTCATGCTAAGGTCTGAGTTGTTACAAAGAAAGAGAAGCATAGGAAGCGGTACAAGGGTAAGGGCTTCATCTACTCTTCCCTATTTGTGTTGGCGACTACACCCTTGTCGGGAGCTCTACGGGAGGCACCGGCAACGATCTCTCATTGAGGATCTTTCTTCGTGGGAGTAAAGCTATAGGGCAAATATATAGTCCTATTGGACGGCATTTTTTAGGCCAAAAACGCGTTTTGGGCACGTTAGGACCTCCGTTTTTTGGAAAGCATGCGATTTCGAGCACTGCAAGTAAGTCAACGATTCTATGCAGAACTCTGTTTTAAGAACTGCAGGAAGATAGATTGGTTGTGTATACATTGTGTGTGCTGCAAGGAGGTCAAACAGTTGCCATTAGGTGTATGTATGCACATTGAGGTCACTAGTTGTGACATTTGTGTGTAGTACAGTACCACTGCAAAAAATACAGCAGTTTATGCAGGACAAACCAGAGTGCTGTTTCTGGTAAATTTGTGTGTCTGGCAAGATGTCAAATGATGGCATAAACCAGATTGTTGCTGAGAAGCTTGACAAGAACAACTTCCATGCTTGGAGGTTCAAGTTGACAAATTTCCTGATGGGAAAGGGTTACTGGGACTACATAGAAGGTGAGCAAAGAGGCACCGGAGATACCGGAGATCAATCCGACTACTGCAGATGTGAAAGAGTTCAAGGATTGGAACCAAGGAGCCAGAATAGTTATGTACTGGCTCTCTATGAGTATACAGGACACCATGATTGGGCACATACAGGATGCCAAGTCCCCCAAGGAGGCGTGGGATACCTTGGTAAAACTCTATGAAACGAATACCAAGGCACGAAAGATACAGTTGAAGAATGAACTTCATACTATGGAGAAAAAGAGTATGTCTGTGAATGACTATGCATTAAAGACCAAGGGTATTGTGAAATCCCTTGCATCTATTGGTGTTTCAGTAGATGATGATAATAAGGTGGAAGTTTGTCTATAACGTCTCAGGCCACAATACAAGGTGTTCAAGACGTCTATTCTCAGACTCGAGAAAACATTCCCAATTTCACAGATCTGGTGTCTATCTTGATTATAAAAGAGAAGAGCTTGGGTGAAGACCAAGAGTCTTAACAGAACAAAAAACAGTTCAAAGCAATCGGCCTTCTACACAAGTTCAAGAAGAGGACGAGGTAGAGGAGGCCGTGGACGCGGACAAGGAGGTGGTCGAATAGGTAATCAGAATTATGGCCAGCAGTAGCAACGACAACGGTCCCAGAATTCATAACAACAACAACACGCAGGTGGAGGCCAATTCAGAGGCAGGGGGAGTCAAAGAGGTCGATGAAATTGGCAAAGGCAGTATAATGATACACGTGGATGCTTTTATTATGGTAAGCCTGGACATGTGCACGCAAATTGTTATAAGAAGCAGGCTGACATGCAAAATGAGAAATTGCAGCAAAACAACTATGCATCCTCGCGCAGAAACAATGAGGATAATGAAAGGTTGTTTGTTATGCAGCATGTCGTTAATGCCATGTCTGAAAATGTTGAAGCAGCACATAAAGATGATGTATGGTACGTTGATTCAGGTGCTTCGAATCACATGACAAGTCATGGGGAGTGGTTCAAGGAGATGAAAGACCAGGTTTTGTAGAAACAGGGGATGACACTGCTCATCCAATTGCCCATGTTGGAGATGTGCCATTGTCTATGCAGGATGGCAAAGTGAAGTACCTTGTAGATGTACTTCATGTTCCGAACATAACAAAGAATCTGATTTCAGTTGGCCAAATGATTGAGCAGGGTTTGCACGTTCGGTTTAACCCTGATGGTTGTTATGTTGAAGACTTTAAAGACAAGTGCACGTTGGTTGCAAAAGGCAACAGAGTGGGGAGAATGTTTACATTGAATGTAAAGATGCCTGAAGTGAGTGCTGCAATGTTTGCAAATGGTTCAAGAATTATTGTAGAAATAGACATTTGGCATAAGAGAATTGGACATGTGAATGTGCATAGAATGAAGTCTTTGCAGACTAAAGGAATTGTGACAGGGCTGCCAAAGTTTAAAGTTGAAGGTATGTAGAAAATATGTTAAGCATGCCAATTTGGAAAGCAAACAAAGCATGTATTTCCACATGACAGAAATGTGAGCAGAAATGCACTAGATGTTGTGCATTCAGATGCATGGGGTCCTACGAAGACCATGTCTATGGGAGGCTGTAGGTATTATGTGACATTTATTGATGACCACACAAGGAAAGTGTGGGTATACTTCATGAAGGAGAAGAGTGAGGTGCTCATTCATTTTCAGAATTTCAGAGTTATGGGTTGAAACATGTAAAGTGCCTAAGGTCAGATGGAGGGGGAGAGTACTTCTCCAATGAGTTCTCTGAATTTTTGCAGAAGAATGGTATTCAGAGACAGTTTACATGCAGATACACTCCGCATCAAAATGGAGTTGCTGAGCGAAAAAACAGGCACATTGCTGAGATTGCGCGACCATTGATGGGAGAGAAGAATATGCCGCATAGCTATTGGGCTGAGGCTGTCTCTACAGCAGTTTACATCATGAACAAAACTCCAACTGCAGCCATACATGATGTAACTCCAGAGGAGAGGTTTACTGGCAGAAAACTTGATTTGTCTCATCTCAAAGTCTTTGGATGCATTGCATATGTGCATGTGCCAGATGAGCTGAGAACTAAGCTGGATCTAAAAGATGAAAAAATGTGTGTTTATTGGGTATTCCCTTGAGCAAAAGGGATACAGGTGTTTATTGGGTATTCCCTTGAGTAAAAGGGATACAGGTGTTTTAACCCTGTTACACGTGAGTTGAGGGTAAGCAGGGATGTTGTTTTTGATGAGATGAGCAGCTGGTATGCTGCTTGTAAGATCCCCGTCCCCACTGCGTAACGGATTCTGGGTGCTAGCAGCAGAAGTAGCTCATCTTGCGCCACGGGGCAGGGTCCTATACTCAGGGCCTCGCCCATGGATATCCGGACAGGTGACTAATTTCTCGATTCTTCCAAAACCAAACTTAGAAAATTTTCCCTTGCCCGGAAAGCACAGGCGATTCCTCCAGGATAAAATTTTACTCTAACGTAGTCAGGGTCATTACTGACCAAACTGATCCAACCGAACCTAAAGTCACTTGGTCAGATCAAGGAAGAAACTTGCACTTGGATCATAGAGACCAATGATTTTTTCCTCATTGAGAGGCACAGCCGTTGATTCTTTTCCATAGAACAATTTTTGTCCGGGATTTACTTCATCTATCGAACTAAACAAAAATTGAGTCTCGATTTACGGATCCATCAGTCCAGCCTAACCCATCGAGTCCCATTGGTTAGCCAACCGCCCCCAACCACTATAGTGATGGGATCCAATTAGAAATTTGGTTAGGTTTTGTCCCGAGTACCAGGGAAAAGAGTTCCCAGGCCCCCTAGCCGAATTTTCAAGCAAATTTAACTCCAGTCACACCACTTACACACCCAATGAAATTGCCTTTTTCCTAGATTCAATGTATTTAATTCAATCATTTAATGAAATCATAGTGTTACTCATAAACTTCCAAGTATCTGGTTGAATCTTAATTTTCAGTCATTCCTTCATCGGAGTATCTATGGCATCATTGGCAACCAGAACGCTCACCACCTGTTCACTCAGGGGCCTTTTCGATAGTTCCTATCTCATAGTACCCGGCAGATAATCACTTATAAAAATCAAGATGAAATACTCGTTGAAGATCAACAAGATCAACCAACAGATCCATATAAGAGAGCTATGGACTCATCAGTTGAGGACCAGCAAGGTCAATCAACCAGATCCATACTCGGTTTCAGAAAACAACTCTTACTCCTTGTTCCAATATCTTCCACGACGCACGTATGGGTATCTTCGGCGACCCAGAGCCCGAGCACCGTATGGTGAGCACCCTCTAGGATCCTTCGCAGGTCACCTACCGCTTCACTCATAGGCCGCTTCCTTGGTCCCTCATCCACTGTACCGGAAGCTTACCATTTAAATCGAACCGAGGCTGGTCAAGACCTCGGCCTTGCTACGCGAGATGTCCTCCATTGACTCTCCGTCATCACAGCAGTTGCAACTTTATCAGTTAGGTCTCCATGACCTTAATCACAAGACGGTCAAAATGCTTCCCCAGCATTCTTGACATAAAATAGTCTTTTACAAACAGGTTACAAATACAGTTTCTATAATGAACTCTTATCTTTCCACATTATCTCTCATCAATCCACATTGCTTATTCTACATTCTATTCATATGTGTACTCATTCTCATCCAATCACATCATTTTCCATCTCATCACTTCAGATTCATTCACATCACATATCATATATTCACATCCCAATTCTCATGTCATCACATCTCATCCATTCACTCATATCGACGACGACACATCATTTCACATACACATTCGCATTCATTATTCTACATACACATCCACATTCGTACATCCACATCATACATCCAATTCCACATCCGCATTCATACATACACATCCATATCCACATCCATACATCCACATCCACATTCATACATCCACATCCACATACATACATCCACATCCACATCTACATCCATACATCCACATCCACATCCACATCTACATCCATACATCCATTTTCACATCCTCATTCATACATCCACATCCACATACATATATCCATACATCCACATCCACATCCATACATCCACATCTACATCCACATCAACATCCATACATCCACATATACATCCATACATCCATTTTCACATCCACATTCATACATCCACATCCACATCCGCATCTACATCCATACATCCACATCTGTTGAAAGAACGGTAGAGGGGAAGGAGACACACACACAAGAGCAAACCCTAATGTATATTGCAAACCCTAACCGTAGAGGGAAGCCATGTCCACACTCACACAAAGCATAATGCACTAATCCATAATCCACACAACACACAATGAGTTGTGTCCACACTCTACTAACCCTAGCTAATGTCCACACACTATGACCAGCTGGACACGCGGTCATTTATGTCTCACACATGTTCCTACCTAATCTGCCAGCACATAGCATAGCTGGCTCACACTGACATCGAGCTTGAATCTCAACAGCCCCTCTCAAGCTCATGATGTACTGCCGATGAAGATGTAGATGAGCTTGGGATATCAAGACTCTCAACACTCCCCCTCAAGCTCATCCCATGTACTCCCAACATAGTCCGGAAGTACTCAAACTTCTCCCTGCTAAGTGGCTTCGTAAAGATATCAGCTACCTGCTCATCAGTCTTCACAAGATCAACTGTACCATCCAGCACCTTTTCTCTGACAAAGTGATAATGGACCTCTATGTGTTTGGTCCTCGCATGAAACACTGGATTCTTTGCCAACTGTATACTGCTCATGTTGTCACAATGAATGACAACTTTGCCACCAATAGGCTCACATAAATCTGTCAAGAGACTCTTTAACCATATAGCCTCACAAGTAGCAATGGCTGCACCTCTGTACTCAGCCTCTGTACTGGATAAAGCAACTGTAGGTTGCTTTTTGCTACTCCAACTCACCACGGCACTTCCAAGTGTAAAAGCATATCCACTAGTAGACCTCCTGTCATATGTGCTACCTGCCCAATCAGCATCTGTGTAGCCATGTATGTCCAAGCTTTTACCACTCTCATAAAATAGACCATAATGTGCTGTGGTCTTCACATATCTCATGATGCGTCTCACTGCATCCAAATGTGGTTTCCTGGGGCTCTGCATAAACTGGCTGACTAGCCCCACAGCATAACTCAAATCCGGGCGTGTGATATATATGAAACTACCAACCATCTTCCTGTACATAGAAGGATCATCCAATTCCTCGCCATAATCAGCCCGCAACTTCACATTTTGCTCCAATGGTGTACTCATAGGCTTACACCTTGTCATGCCATACTTTGCCAACATATCCAATGCATATTGGCGCTGTACTAACCAAGTACCTGCATGATCTTTCACCACTTCAATGCCAAGGAAATATCTCAACTCACCAAGATCTTTCATGTCAAATTTCCCACTCAAAGCTTTCTTGACATGCATCACATCTGCACTATGATCACCTGTGATGATCAAGTCATCCACATAGATGACTAGTAAAACAATCCCATGCTGTGTCTTCTTCACATAGAGTGAAGAATCTGCTGTAGAAATCTGAAAACCAAGTGAGATAAGATATCTGCTCATCTTATCACTCCAGGCACGAGGTGCTTGCTTCAGACCATACAATGCCTTTTTAAACCTGCATACGTGAGTGGGATATCTAGGGTGTACATACCCTTCTGGCTATGCCATGTACACTTCCTCTTGTAGATCTCCATTCAGAAATGCATTCTTGACATCCATCTGATGCATTTCCCAGCCATTAGCTGCAGCCATAGCAATGACTGCTCTCACTGTGCCCATCTTAGCCACTGGACTAAACGTCTCATCATAATCCAATCCTTGGGTCTGTGCATAACCCTTTGCTACCAATCTAGCTTTATGTCTCTCAATAGAACCATCAGATTTGCACTTCACTTTGTAAACCCATTTACATCCAATAACATTCTTGTCCTTTGGTAATGCAACCAAGTCCCATGTATCATTATGGACCAATGCATCCATCTCAACATCCATTGCTTTTTCCCATACATGCTCTCCAATAGCCTCTGTATAGCATGTAGGTTCCACATGCTTCACCATAGATGTCATGTATGCATAGTGCATAGCAAAATCTCTATATGTCAATCTGTCAACAGGATATCTGACTCTCTGGGATCTCCTCAATGCATGCGGATCACTCTATACACCTGTAACTCTAGCATGTGGTGGCACATATCTGTCCTGTCTAGCACCAGGGCAGGTGTGCGTAAAACAGGTATGCCAAGCTCCTCATCCAAACTCTCAGAACTAGATGACTCATAACCTGTGATTCCAATTCCTTCGACTTTCTTCTTGCCTTTATCCATAGCACTACTCCCAGTGCTCACACTCTCATGCCTCAAACGTCCTGACCATGGACGTACACTGCTACTCTCAGCTTCTGCTGTGCTGGCCCAGACATAGTAGTAGAACTAGAACTTGCTTGTGGTGGCAAGTTCACATGCACATCAGCCTCAAGTGACTCAATGACTCCCTCGTCTTTTGCTTTGTACCAACTAGCAAGCTCATCAAACACCACATCACGTGAGATGACCACTTGTCTAGTTTGAGGGTTATAACATTTGTATGCCTTTTGATCCTATGCATATCCAACAAATACACATTTCTCTGCTTTAGGATCCAACTTCCTTCTTCTTTCATCAGGCACATGTACATAAGCTATGCATCCAAAAACTTTAAGATGTCCAATATCTGGCCTGTAACCTGTGAGCCGCATGAATGGCTGCTGTAGGTGTTTTGTTCAAGATATACACTGCAGTAGCACATGCTTCTGCCCAATAGTAATCTGGCATGCTCTTTTCATTGAGCATCGCCCTTGCCACTTCACATATGACTCTATTCTTTCTCTCAGCCACACCATTCTGCTGAGGTGTATACCTGCAAGTCAATTGTCTTCTTATTCCATGCTTCCTCAAGAAATGCTCAAAAGCTTTTGAGGTGTATTCACCACCTCCATCTGTCCTCAGACATTTAATCCAACAGCCATACTGCTTTTCTGCAAAAGCTTTGAAATCCATGAATTTTTCCAACACTTCACTCTTCTCTTTGAGAAAGTATATCCATGTCATCCTGCTGAAATCATCTATAAATGTAACATAGTATAAACTGCCTTTGATAGATGGGTTTTGTGCAGGACCCCATACATCTCACTGTGTACGATCTCAAGTGGCCTGTTACTCATATTTCCTTCTCTAGGAAACCTTAACCTTGCCTGCTTTCCAAACTGACAGGCTTCACAAACATGCATATGTCCATCATATTTGAACCTAGGCAATCCATTGACAATGCCTCTTGTTTGCATGTTCTTTAATCTCTGTATATTGACATGTCCAATCCTCTTGTGCCATATATCAATGTCCTGTACCACATTCCTGCTCTTTGAGAACATGGCTGATTTTAGCTCAGGAATTCCAGCATCCAGCTTAAACAATCTTCCTTCTTTCTTGCCTTTAGCAATCACTCTACATCCATGTTTAAAGTCCTCAACGAAGCATCCATGCTCGTTGAAACGAACCTGTAATCCCTGTTCTACCATTTGACCAACTGAGGCCAAGCTTTTAGTGATCGAAGGCACATACAGCACATCTGACATAGACTTTGTCTGACCATTGTGCATGACCAATGGTACACTTCCAACATGTGTAATGACATGCTGGGTATCATCACCTGTTTCCACATAGCCTTTTACATCCATAGGCTTCATATGCTCAAACCATTCACCATGACATGTCATATGGTTTGATGCTCCTGAGTCCATATACCATGTATCATCATTCTCAGCATTTGTTGTCATAGAACCCACAACATGCTTCATGGCAAACAAATGATTTGCAGTTCCATCATTGCTACTTGATGCATAGTTACCACCATGTTGTGCATAGTTTCCACCATAATGACCACCACGTTGTGCTCTTCCCCCTCTCAAATCATTCTGTTTTCGGAAACAATCTCTCGCCATATGACCATATTTGCCACAATAATGGCATTCCACATCTTGCATAGAATTTTGTTGGCCTTGCCAACGTCCTCGACCACGGGGGGTACCTCTGCCTCGCTGAGGTGCATATCCACGACCACCTCGAGCACCATATGAAGGCTGAAAATTCTGTTGTGGAGGCCTATCCTGCCATCCACGACCATTACCACCACGTCCACGTGATGCGAATCTCCCCCTGCCTCTAAAGCCTCTCTGCGAGTAGAAAGCCTGATTTCTGCCATCATCATGGCTAGTAGATGCATCCAGAAATGAATCACTGAGCTTGATTTCCTCAACCAATAAGAGGGAAACCAACTCATCGAAGTCGGGTAGACCTGTACTCCTCACTGAGATAGATGTATCAAAGGATTTGTATTCCTTGCCAAGACCACGCAAGGTAATATCCACCAAATCATCATCAGGCATGGGGGCATTTATTGTGGCCAATGCATCTGCAAACTTTTTGATTTCTTGCACATAATCATGTATGCTCCTTTTATTCCTTTTCACATTGTGTATCTGATGTCGCAATTGAGACTTCCGAGCACTCGTATCTGTATCAAACATCTTGACCAAAGTATCCCATGCATCTTTGGGATTCTCAGCATCCTGAATGTGTATGAGCATAGCATCAGAAATGCATATAGACAAATAATGCAGCACTTTGAATGCTCTCTCTGACCATTGCTTATGAGCAATAAGCTGTTGCTGTGTAGGTTGCCGAGGTAGCTCAGGCTCTGGCTCAGCACCTGTAATGAGATTCCAAAATCCTTTTCCTTTCAAGAAACTGTTTATCCTGTACTTCCATGCCTGGAAGTTCTTCCTATCTAGCTTCTCACCAACAATCTGAACTGGATTATCCGACATGTTGCTCAATGCATACACCTTCCGCACACTTCAAATCTGTAAATGAGCCTTCCTCAGCTCAACCACACTCCAATGAATGTTCCAGATACTCCAAGATAGCCAACAAACTCCAAATTTGATGTAGAAAATCAACCTGTAATCATCCAAGATGAACTGACTCACTCAGTGCGGGATACCCTGAATTTACACGCCTTCCAAGGCTCCAAATCACAATGTAATGGTGCAATCAAGTATGGGCAACTTGCATTGACACCTAATCAACCTCAATGTTGAGTATCAACACCATCTGACATGTGTACATATCGATTTTTGAAAACCCCTTTCTCTGTTTTTGGAAAAACCAGAAAAACCAGTAGAAAATTTGCTCTAATTCCTTCAATATTTGTCCAAATTGGGCAACCAGGCATTCATTAGCTTAGCATTAGTGTCCATCAACTCCATGTAAGAGGAATTTGTCCAATTGTAAAACACCAAGGATTAATTGCTCAATTAAAAATGCTCTGTTTCTCTGCAACCAGTGGTGGACAGCCTGTTTTAATCAGCTCATTCCCAGCTCAATTAAGCATCATTGACCAAACAAATCACATAGCCCTCTTCTCCAAAGTGTAAAGCATCCAATTGCTAAAACAAACTTGAAATATGTCAAGCATCCAATGAGTAATTGACCTCCTCGTAGTGAAAAAACCAGAAATCTGCCCTATTTCCTCTGTATGGGCTGCGCTGCCTGCAAATAGGGGATTTGGGAAGGTTTATAATGTTTTTTGATGATGGTTATAGGTGCCCAACACATCTAGGTACATGTGCAATCCACCAATGCTTAGATTTTTACCAAATACATGCTCCAATTTCATCAATTTTTGGCTTCCATTTCTTTGTTTTGTGTGAGCTCAAAAAACCAGAATTTTCACACATTCAAATGCTTCCAAAATGCTCCAAAATCACAATAGGGCTTGCATAAGAGTTGCCATTACATCCCTCATTGTCAAATACATATGTATTTTGCCAGAATCACACGTATTTCCACCATACATCAATGTTGCCAAGCTTTAATGGAAAGCTTCCAAAAAACCAGAATTTTTCTTGCTTTGATTTGCTCTATTTTGCTTTGCTTTTGCCTGTATCACCTGCAATCCGCTCAAGGATATTTAGAAGACCTTACCCGGTAGGCCAAGCTCTGAGATCTGATAGTATTTGGTGTGCTCCAAGCTTCACAGCTCCAATGGCAAGCTTCACAGCTTCTTCTCCCTCTTCTCTTCACTCACTCATAAATCCTAATAAACAGCACAAGGCTCTGATACCATGTTGAAAGAACGGTAGAGGGGAAGGAGACACACACACAGGAGTAAACCCTAATGTATATTGCAAACCCTAACCATAGAGGGAAGCCATGTCCACACTCACACAAAGCATAATGCACTAATCCATAATCCACACAACACACAATGAGTTGTGTCCACACTCTACTAACCCTAGCTAATGTCCACACACTATGACCAGCTGGACACGCGGTCATTTATGTCTCACACATGTTCCTACCTAATCTGCCAGCACATAGCATAGCTGGCTCACACTGACATCGAGCTTGAATCTCAACAACATCCACATCCACATTCACATCCATACATCCATATCCACATTCCACATTCATACATCCATATCCACATTCACATTCATAGATCCATATCCACATTCACATTCATACATCCACATCCACATCTACATGCATACATCCACATCCACATTCACATCCATACATCCATATCCACATTCCACATCTACATCCATACATCCACATCCATACCCACATCCATTCATCCACATTCACATGCACATCCATACATCCATATCCACATTCCACACCTACATCCATACATCCATATCCATACCCACATCCATTCATCCACATTCACATTCACATCCACATATCCATTTACATCTATCTGATTCCTATCACATCTATTTATAGAATGTTTTTTTGATATAAAGATTCTTTACGCGCATCTAATTAGGCATAAAGACAACTTTAGTAGGAATAACATTTTTATAAAAATCCTTTTATGCATCTTTTTAGGCATAAGTTCAATTTTAAGGAAAATGACACTTTCGAATTAAAAATAAACCTTTTATGCATTTTACTATGCATAAACTCCATTTTAATGAGAATAACTCTTTCAAAATAAAAATAAATCTTTTATGCATCTAACTATGCATAAATTTAATTTCAATGAAAATAATACTTTCGAAATAAAAAAAAACTTTTATGCATCTTTCTATGCAAAAAATCAATGTTGATAAGAATAACTCTTTTGAATTAAAAATAAAATTCTTTATGCATCTTTCTATGCATAAAATCAAAATTGATGAAAATAACACTTTTGAATTATAAATAAAATTCTTAATGCATCTATTTATGCATAAAATCAAAATTGATGAGAATAACACTTTTGGATTAAAATAAATTCTTTACGCATCTTTCCATGCATAAATCCAATTTAGTAGGAATAACACTTTTAGAATAAAAGAATTTCTCTTATACATCTAATTTATGCATGAAATCCATTTATGATGAAAATCACACTTTTAATATTAAAAAATATCTTTTATGCATATGTTTATGCATACAAATCATTTATGATGAAAATCACTCTTTTAATATAAAAGCATTACTTTTATGCATCTAGTTTATGAATAAAATCATTTATGATAAAAATCACACTTTTAATATTAAAAAAATATCTTTTATGCATGTGTTTATGCATACAAATCATTTATGATGAAAATCACTCTTTTAATATAAAAGAATTCCTTATATGCATCTATTATGCATAAAAATCATTTATGATAAAAATCACACTTTTAATATTAAAAAAATATCTTTTATACATATATTTATGCATACAAATCATTCATGATGAAAATCACTCTTTTAATATAAAAGCATTACTTTTATACATCTAATTTATGCATAAAATCATTTATGATAAAAATCACACTTTTAATATAAAAAAATATCTTTTATGCATATGTTTATGCATACAAATCATTTATGATGAAAATCACTCTTTTATAATCAAAATAATAATTTCACTATGCTTCCTTCTATGCATAGAATTTAATTCTAAAGAAAGTAACACTTTTTTAATAAAATATTTTTAGTATGCATTTTCTTATACCTAAGATGAAAATTAACACTTTAAGAATACATATACAATGGGAATTACTCTTTTTGAATAAAAAAGTAAAACCTATTTTACACAATTTTAAAAAAATTTGCCATAACCTCCTTTGTATGGCTGACCATTTTTCAATTTTTAATTCTCTAAAATTAATTAGAAGTTCACCAAGAGTATTTAAATCATTCTAATGTAAACATTTTCTACTTATCAAAGAGAATTATTATGAAAAACTTGATTTTATCCATTAATCATTCATCTAGGATAAAGAATGGTTGGATTTACTAAAGAAGAGAGAGGAATGCCTTTTTTCAATGAGGCATAACATCATAATCATTTTAGAGAAGACAAAAATCATAAAAACCATTAAAATTAAGCATAAATAGGAATTTATGTATTTCCTTATTTCCATTCATCAATTAACTTCAATAGCATTAAAAAGCCATTCCAATTAAGCTTCTCAAGCTTGAGAGGGGTTGAGAAGAGAGAAACATTGAGAAATTATAGAAAAGATCAAAATTCACCCTTACCCTTACAAATTGCTTGATTCTTTGATCACGGTAGAGACCCCCAACCAATCAATTGGTTTGGTGTGTTGATGGAGCCACCAATGGAGATTGAAGAAGGAGGGAAGCTCCAATTTCTTCAATTTGGAGAGAATTTTAGAGAATAGTAAAAATTATCATTATTTCAGCATAATTCTAGGATAGTATAATTCTCCTATTTTTTTTTACAAAGGACTCAGGTTCTATTTATAGGAGAGGGAGTCTCTAACCAGGACCAACTAATTTCTAGAATTTTCTAGATTCAGTTTGGTTGAATTTGGACTAGATTTGGACTGTAAGATTCCTCCCCAGCCTCTCAAAATGTCCAGCATCTTCCCCTGTAATAATCAATCCCTCTTCAGAAATATAAAAGACTTGTTTCGAACTGTTTTAACCTAGAGAGAGAAAATATTCTAGAGAGAGAATATTCAAATTTTTAATATTTTTGGATAGAAAATTATCTCATCTTATTAAAATAAGTTCCCCTGAAACAGAAATTTAAAAAGAACTTTCCAATGTGCAATTGGAATTAATTGGAAATGGGTATAAAGGACCTTAGCCTAAGGGTCTAGATTTTCAGAAATTTTTGGATTATGGTCCAATTAAGGTTCCTATGGGCCAATAGCATCAATCCATGTGTAGGGAGGAGATAAATCCAATTTGTAAAAGAAGATACCCAAAAATGAGTAAATGCTCACATAAGATGAAGAGTTGAAAATGTACAAGGTTTATTAGTAAAAAACTATGAGCAATATTAAAAATATGAGATATTTTGGGTATCCAAAAATGAGTAAATGCTCACATAAGATGAAGAGTTGAAAATGTACAAGGTTTATTAGTAAAAAACTATGAGCAATATTAAAATGATTCCATTATGACACATATGTAAGGAAGGGGAGTTCTTTAAAGGAGGTGCATATTTCACATAAGATGAAGAGTTGAAAATGTACAAGGTTTATTAGTAAAAAAAACTATGAGCAATATTAAAATGATTCCATTATGACACATATGTAAGGAAAGGGAGTTCTTTAAAGGAGGTGCATATTTCACATGCTTGAATGAGTTTTAAACTCATAAAAATTGAGATATTTCATCTCTCCTCTCTCCTCATTTAAGTCTAGTTCCAAAAAGTTAGCTTAACTGACCTAAAAATGGTCAAATATTGACCAAACTGATTTAGAAAATTCTAGAATCAGTTTGTTTGGTTAGGAGCTTAATTTTTCCTATAAATAGAAGCCTCCCCCTTGTTGAAAAATATATAGTGTTTATGCATCGTTACTCTACTCCACCTAAGCCAAGAACTGTGAATTCATTTAATGATTCACTAGTTTTTGGAGCTTCCCTCTTTCTTCAATCCCCATTAGTGGCTCCATGAACATACTTAACCAATTGATTGGTTGGGGGCCTCTACCGTGAACAAAGAATCAAGCAAGTTGTAAGGTAATTAGTGAATATTGATCTTTCTATAATTTCTCAATGTTTCTCTCTTCTCAACCCCTCTCAAACTTGAGAAGTTTAATTGGTATGGTTTTTTAAATGCTATTGAAGTTTGAATAGTAGTGAAGAGTTACATAATTTAATAAATGCTATTGAAGTTAATTTTCATTTATGTTTAAATTCTAATGATTTTTATGTAAATTCTCTCTCTCACTCAAGAAATGGTCATACTCATGACCGTTCTCAATCCAAATCAAGCTTTTCATAAAGCTTTTCCTTAACCCAAGATTAAACTATGCTTGAGGTCAAATTAATGGCTTTTTTCTATGCTTTTAGTTTATGTATATTGATGATTCAATCCATTATGGATTAATAATCCAATTAGAGATCATTTTAAATTATTTCCTTAATGATAAGCATTATCCCTTAGAAAAATTGAGATTTATCAGTCATAGCAGCGGAGCTATGGCAAAATTTTTATAAAAATTATGCATAAAATAATCTCATTCAAAGCATAAAAAGAGGACTTCCTACCATATTCTAGGAATTATCATCCTAGATTAATTGAAAGAATTTCATTACAATCATGGAGAAATTGAATTTTAATATCATGCATAAAGGATAAGTTTTTATATCAAAAGTGTTATTTTTACCATTTTTATTTCATGCATAGAAGTATGCATAATGGATAAATTTTTATATCAAAAGTGTTATTTTTACCATTTTTATTTCATGCATAGAAGTATGCATAATGGATAAATTTTTATATCAAAAGTGTTATTTTTATCATTTTTAATTTTCATGCATAGAAGTATGCATAAAGGAAAATTTTTTATATCAAAAGTGTTACTTTTATCATTTTTAATTTTCATGCATAGAAGTATGCATAAAGGAAAAATTTTTATATCAAAAGTGTTACTTTTATCATTTTTAATTTTCATGCATAGAAGTATGCATAAAAGAAAATTTTTATATCAAAAGTGTTACTTTTATCATTTTTAATTTTCATGCATAGAAGTATGCATAAAAGAAAATTTTTTATATCAAAAGTGTTACTTTTATCATTTTTAATTTTCATGCATAGAAGTATGCATAAAAGAAAATTTTTATATCAAAAGTGTTACTTTTATCATTTTTAATTTTCATGCATAGAAGTATGCATAAAAGAAAATTTTTATATCAAAAGTGTTACTTTTATCATTTTTAATTTTCATGCATAGAAGTATGCATAAAAGAAAAATTTTTATATCAAAAGTGTTACTTTTATCATTTTTAATTTTCATGCATAGAAGTATGCATAAAAGAAAATTTTTATATCAAAAGTGTTACTTTTATCATTTTTAATTTTCATGCATAGAAGTATGCATAAAGGAAAATTTTTTATATCAAAAGTGTTACTTTTATCATTTTTAATTTTCATGCATAGAAGTATGCATAAAAGAAAATTTTTATATCAAAAGTGTTACTTTTATCATTTTTAATTTTCATGCATAGAAGTATGCATAAAGGAAAATTTTTTATATCAAAAGTGTTACTTTTATCATTTTTAATTTTCATGCATAGAAGTATGCATAAAGGAAAAATTTTTATATCAAAAGTGTTACTTTTATCCTATTGGATTTCATGCATATTGGTATGCATAAAAGATATTCTTTTTATACTAAAAGTGTGATTTTCCTCATAAATGGATTTTATGCTTAACTTAGATGCATAAGAGAAATTCTTTTATTCTAAAAGTGTAATTCCCTACCAAATTGAAATTATGCATAAGAAGATGCATAAAAGATTGATTTTAATTTCGAAAGTGTTAGTCTCCTTAAATGGAATTTATGTATAAATAAATGTGTAGAGAAATCTTATATCAAATATAAGAATTCTCTTTTTTTTTAAAAAGATATGAAATGTGATAAGATGTGATAAGAGGTGTATGAGATGTGATAAGAATTGATAAGATGCGTATGGAAAGTGATAGGATGTGATAAGAGGTGTATGAGATGTGATAAGAATTGATAAGATGCGTATGGAAAGTGATAGGATGTGATAAGAGGTGTATGAGATGTAAAAAGATGTGATAAGATGTGTATGAGATGTGATAAGATTTGATAAGATGCGTATGGAAAGTGATAGGATGTGATAAGAGGTGTATGAGATGTAAAAAGATGTGATAAGATGTGATAAGAGGTGTATGAGATGTAAAAAGATGTGTATGAGATGTGATAGAATGTGTTAAGATGAGTTAGGATGTGTTAAGATGTATATGGGATGTGTTAGGACGAGAATGGATGTAATATGGTGTATGTATGTATGTGGATGTGTATGTATGAATGAGGATGTAAAAATGGACGTATGTATATAGATGTGGATGTATGGATGTATGTATGTAGATGTGGATGTATGGATGTGATTGTGAATGAAGAGGTGGATGTGAATGTATGGATGTAGATACAGATGTGGATGTATGTATGTAGATGTGGATGTATGGATGTGATTGTGAATGAAGAGGTGGATGTGAATGTATGGATGTAGATACGGATGTGGATGTATGTATGTGAATGTGGATGTATGAATGAGGATGTGAAAATGGATGTATGCATGTGAATGTGGATGTATGAATATGAATGTGGATGTGTGGATGTGGAAATGGAGGTATGGATGTATGAATGTAGATGTGGATGTATGCATGTAGATGCGTATGTATGAATGTGAAATTGGATGTATGATGTGGACGTACGAACATGGATATGTATGTAGAATAATGAATATGAAGATGTATGTGAGATAATGTAGTCTATATGAGTGAATGGATGAGGACGAGTACACACTGAATGGAATGTGGAATAAGTAATGTGGTCCGAGAGTGGATAATATGGAAAGACAAGAGTTCGTTATAGAAACTGTATTTGTGACTGTTTGTAAATGACTGTTTTATGTCAAGAATGCTGGAGAAGCATTTTGACCGTCTTGAGGATTAAGGTCATGAAGACTGAACTGATAAAGTTGCAACTGCTGACGGAGAGTCAATGGAGGACGTCTCGCGTAGCAAGGTCGATCGAGGTCTTGACCAGCCTCGGCTCGATTTAAATGGTGAGCTTCCGGTACGGTGGATGAGGGATCAAGGAAGCGGCCTATGAGTGAAGCGCTAGGTCACCTGCGAAGGATCCTAGAGGGTGCTGACCATACGGTGCTCGGGCTCTGGGTCGCCGAAGATACCCACACGTGCGTCGTGGAAGATATTGGAACAAGGAGTAAGAGTTGTTTTCTGAAACCGGGCATGGATCTGGTTGATTGACCTTGCTGGTCCTCAACAGATGAGTCCATGGCTCTTTTATATGGATCTGTGGGTTGATCTTGCTGATCTTCCACGGAGATTCCATTCTATTATATGAATATATTACCGGTTACTATGAGCTAGGAACTATGGAAAAGGCCCCTGAGAGAACAGGTGGTGAGCGTTCTGGTTGCCAATGATGCCATAAGTATACCGATGAAAGAATGACTGGAAATAAGGATTCAACTAGAGACTTTGAGGATTGTCATCAGTGACATGATGGTTTTATTAAAGGATTGTTTTAAAGCTAGTTGATGCTAAGAAAAAGGCAATTTCATATTGGGTGTGTAAGTGGTATGACTAGTTTTATGTTTGCATGAACTTCCGGCTAGGGGGCCTTGGAACTCTTTTCCTTGGTACCCGGGACAAAACCTAACCAAATTCCAAATTGGATCCCATCACTACAGTGGTTGGGCGGTTGGCTAACCCATGGGATCGGATGGGGTTAGGCTGGACTGATGGATCCGTAAATCGAGATTTAATTTCTATTATTACGATAGATGAAGTAAATCCCGGATAGAAATTGTTCTATGGATAGGAATCAACGGCTGTGCCTCTTGATGGGGAAAAAAGCGTTGATCCCAATGATCCAAGTGCAAGTTCTTCCTTGATTTGACCAAGTACCGTTAAAGGTGCAGTCAGATCAGTTTGATCAGTAATGATCTTGACTACGTTAGAGTAAAGAGTTATCCTGGTGGAATCGCCCGTGCTTTCCGGGTAAAGGAAGTTTTTTCGGTTTCGATTTTGGACAAACCGACGGATTAGTCTCTTGTCCGGATATCCGTGGGCGAGGCCCCGAGTGTGGGACCCCTGTCCCGCGTGAGAAGTGCTACTTCCGCTGCTAGTACCCCGAATCCGTTGCTCGGTGGGAACAGGGACCTCACAGTTGGTATCAGAGTGAAATTGAAAGCTAATAAAGATAATTAAATTCTTATTTGAAATTGTAAAAAGAATTCAGAAACAGCATTTTCATAATGTATTTTCATTCCGTAAGCTTCTTTAATGAAGAAATTTTAATTTAAAAAAAATTATTTTTATAGATGGAAGTTCCCCATTTATCTGGTATTTCCGACCTCACCCAGTCTCAAGATATGATTGCATTTTCCTTCGAGCATCTCATCTCTTCCGCTTCAACTCGAATAAGCCGAAGAAGACTCGCACGCCATTTCGAGGATTTATATTTTCCTAACCCAGCGGAGAGAATTCAGCATAAGTGGTTTGCAAGGCAATATGTCCACGCCTCTTGCGACCGTCGTGCAATGCTGTGGGAGAACCTCTCATTGGCTATGATTTTGTTAAAGCTGAAAATCGTACGTGGCGTCATTTTATATCATTCAACGCCTCGAAATTTCAGGCTTGCATGCCAAGTCTACAGACTTCTTAGTTGTTTTATTCCTAAATGGAATATAATAGCTCCCTTGTCAGTAAGTGGACGTTTGTATCAGGGCAAGGCTATGGCCCAATACCGTCGTCATATGCGTTTCCCGAGGAGATTTTGAGTTCTGGAGCCGAACTGCTCTATGTACATAATGCAACTTTTATATAAATAAAAAAATGTTTTCTGGAGAAAAATTTTCTGTTGTATAAATGATTGTTTACGGCGGACGATCTGCTGATAAAGAAAAATTTATTTATCAGACTTAAGTCATAGATCTCCAATAAGATCAACTGAGGAGCAAATTATGTCAAAAGTTTATCAAGACGCACAAAAAGGTTGTAATTGTTTGATATAATTCATACAAATTGTTAATTCAAATTGAAATTCGTAAATTAGTAATTGGGTCTTCAATTGGAAGTACCGCAATTGTATGGAACCCTGACTTGCTTGAGACCTAGACATGATGGTATTTACCTTATAGTTTCGAGTATCATGACTATCCGTATATACCGAGGGTATAACTGCAGCTCTTTACCGACAGTATATACGAGTAAATCTAAGACTTGAAATTATAAGCGTTAATGCTATCCAGATGATGATTTTGAATGTGGTTGATATGATTTTTAATTCTGTTTGGGAACTGATGAATTGATTTGGATTCTGATTGAAAAATGATGATCCCTGAAAATGGGTTGAAATGTAATAAGCTGAGCGAAACCACAATGTGGATGACTGGGACGAGTCCCTGTAATGATAAATGATGAAAATGATTCAGCAAATCACTATGAGATTAGTGGATTGTGCTGTCAAATTGCTACTGTTAATACTTGAGACGGTAGATCAAGTTAAGGGATGACAAATTGATAACTTACTTAACTGAAATTCCCGTGGAGGAATGTTCAGAAGGAAATTTTTCGGTCTAATGGACCATTATCGTAGGAATGATATGATCTAAATGAATTATTATTTAATGATGAGTTCTATATAAGGAATATTTATCCCAGTATTCTGTTGGGTTGACCAGAATCTAAGGAACCCACAATAAATTGGATCCTAAGAAAAAGAGTTGTCCTCTACTTGCGAGATGAGGACATCTCGCACCTTTTTAAGTGGGGTAGAAGTTTGTAAGATTCCTCCCCCAACCTTCGAGGTATACAGGAGTAAGAATCTCCCTTTCTGATCTTAAAATTATTCCCTCTCTAAAATAAAAGAAAGATTCTGTTTAAAAAGGGAAGACACTTTCCCCAGAATACCTTATTTGGAGCCCACCTGTTTTAAAGATTCAAAACGATGAGTTCAGAAGTGAGAACCAGTGTTTTGGATGCCAAGGTTTTGACCATTAGTTAAAAGACTGCCCAACTCCTACCATGAAAAGGGCACAGGGAAGTCTAGAACCCAAATTCAGAGACCAATTCCTTCATACCAATCTAATCAGGATCCGTCTCGGACAAGATTGCTTAACTCCATTAACTAGGTCCGACCCATTGATTAGGGTCGAGATGACCAATCAAATGCTTGGCGACTTAGAGCAACAGATGTAGACAATTCATAAAGATATAAACGCTGCCCAAGATCGACAGAGACAATATACAGATAAGAAGAGGACAGTTAGAGAATTCAAAGAAGCAGTTATAGTCTTCATTGATTACGGACCAAAAGAATTTCTTTATCTCTAGGGGAGTATAAGTAGTTCTCCCCCAGCTATTGTGGATCAAAGAAAGTAGGTGACTTAGCCTACGAACTGCTTTTATCTCCTCATCTCAAAGTTCTTAATGCCTTCTATAGAAATTTGTGCCAAACCCAAATCATGGAAAGACGATAAAACTTTAGTGGCAAGATACCGTTGGCTTCTAGGTTACGCTAACTCCTTCCTTTATATAAGTCGTAACTTTTACTTATTTCTCACAGTAATCTTACTTCCATCGATCTCCCTTCTTCTTAATCTCCTTCATGGCTTGGCAACAGGAATTAGTTTTATCCGTGATGATTTCTCACCTTCAAGATGCAAGCGAGTCTGTGAAGAAGGATTTTATAGAACAGTATGCGCGCTCACTTTTTCCTCACTTGGGAACGTCTGTAGCTCAGACCAAATGGCGGACCTATCAAGACATAACTAGGGTAACACCCTGGGGTCAGCAGCACTTTCGTAACAATGTCTGCTTGGCCATGGTTATCGAAGCCTTGGGTTTGGGTCCCCGATACTACTGCGTCATGAGATCAAGGCATCCTGGGTTTTCTGAGCGGGTCTTCTTACTGGCGTGTTTTCTTCCTCATGAGAAGATATGCCTTTACCCCGTTTTTGGCTTGCCTCTCAGAGGTCCTTTTGTTAGATCACCTCATACCACTGAGATAGGTGCGGCAATAACCAACAGAATTATTCCCATAGATGAGTTACCTTATACTTGTGCAGCTTGTGAGTGCTGCTTTTGTGATCATATGATGGACGGGCTTATGGAAGTGTAAAGAGTTCTTCTATCTTTACTGTATAAGTTCCGAGAATGAATAAAGTTTAAATCTTGTTCTTATCTTGAATCTTGCTCTCTTGAGACTTTTTTTTTAATTGGTGGTTAATCTTAATTAAAAAAATTTTCTCTCAGTCTCATACTTGTGCATCTTGCGAAATTACCCCCAGTTTGCGAGATGAGGGCATCTCGCGTTTTTTAAGTGGGAGAGAATGTAAGATTCCTCCCCAGCCTCTCAAAATGTCCAGCATCTTCCCCTGTAATCAATCCCTCTTCAGAAATATAAAAGACTTGTTTCGAACTGTTTTAACCTAGAGAGAGAAAATATTCTAGAGAGAGAATATTCAAATTTTTAATATTTTTGGATAGAAAATTATCTCATCTTATTAAAATAAGTTCCCCTGAAACAGAAATTCAAAAAGAACTTTCCAATGTGCAATTGGAATTAATTGGAAATGGGTATAAAGGACCTTAGCCTAAGGGTCTAGATTTTCAGAAATTTTTGGATTATGGTCCAATTAAGGTTCCTATGGGCCAATAGCATCAATCCATGTGTAGGGAGGAGATAAATCCAATTTGTAAAAGAAGATACCCAAAAATGAGTAAATGCTCACATAAGATGAAGAGTTGAAAATGTACAAGGTTTATTAGTAAAAAACTATGAGCAATATTAAAAATATGAGATATTTTGGGTATCCAAAAATGAGTAAATGCTCACATAAGATGAAGAGTTGAAAATGTACAAGGTTTATTAGTAAAAAACTATGAGCAATATTAAAATGATTCCATTATGACACATATGTAAGGAAGGGGAGTTCTTTAAAGGAGGTGCATATTTCACATAAGATGAAGAGTTGAAAATGTACAAGGTTTATTAGTAAAAAAAACTATGAGCAATATTAAAATGATTCCATTATGACACATATGTAAGGAAAGGGAGTTCTTTAAAGGAGGTGCATATTTCACATGCTTGAATGAGTTTTAAACTCATAAAAATTGAGATATTTCATCTCTCCTCTCTCCTCATTTAAGTCTAGTTCCAAAAAGTTAGCTTAACTGACCTAAAAATGGTCAAATATTGACCAAACTGATTTAGAAAATTCTAGAATCAGTTTGTTTGGTTAGGAGCTTAATTTTTCCTATAAATAGAAGCCTCCCCCTTGTTGAAAAATATATAGTGTTTATGCATCGTTACTCTACTCCACCTAAGCCAAGAACTGTGAATTCATTTAATGATTCACTAGTTTTTGGAGCTTCCCTCTTTCTTCAATCCCCATTAGTGGCTCCATGAACATACTTAACCAATTGATTGGTTGGGGGCCTCTACCGTGAACAAAGAATCAAGCAAGTTGTAAGGTAATTAGTGAATATTGATCTTTCTATAATTTCTCAATGTTTCTCTCTTCTCAACCCCTCTCAAACTTGAGAAGTTTAATTGGTATGGTTTTTTAAATGCTATTGAAGTTTGAATAGTAGTGAAGAGTTACATAATTTAATAAATGCTATTGAAGTTAATTTTCATTTATGTTTAAATTCTAATGATTTTTATGTAAATTCTCTCTCTCACTCAAGAAATGGTCATACTCATGACCGTTCTCAATCCAAATCAAGCTTTTCATAAAGCTTTTCCTTAACCCAAGATTAAACTATGCTTGAGGTCAAATTAATGGCTTTTTTCTATGCTTTTAGTTTATGTATATTGATGATTCAATCCATTATGGATTAATAATCCAATTAGAGATCATTTTAAATTATTTCCTTAATGATAAGCATTATCCCTTAGAAAAATTGAGATTTATCAGTCATAGCAGCGGAGCTATGGCAAAATTTTTATAAAAATTATGCATAAAATAATCTCATTCAAAGCATAAAAAGAGGACTTCCTACCATATTCTAGGAATTATCATCCTAGATTAATTGAAAGAATTTCATTACAATCATGGAGAAATTGAATTTTAATATCATGCATAAAGGATAAGTTTTTATATCAAAAGTGTTATTTTTACCATTTTTATTTCATGCATAGAAGTATGCATAATGGATAAATTTTTATATCAAAAGTGTTATTTTTACCATTTTTATTTCATGCATAGAAGTATGCATAATGGATAAATTTTTATATCAAAAGTGTTATTTTTATCATTTTTAATTTTCATGCATAGAAGTATGCATAAAGGAAAATTTTTTATATCAAAAGTGTTACTTTTATCATTTTTAATTTTCATGCATAGAAGTATGCATAAAGGAAAAATTTTTATATCAAAAGTGTTACTTTTATCATTTTTAATTTTCATGCATAGAAGTATGCATAAAAGAAAATTTTTATATCAAAAGTGTTACTTTTATCATTTTTAATTTTCATGCATAGAAGTATGCATAAAAGAAAATTTTTTATATCAAAAGTGTTACTTTTATCATTTTTAATTTTCATGCATAGAAGTATGCATAAAAGAAAATTTTTATATCAAAAGTGTTACTTTTATCATTTTTAATTTTCATGCATAGAAGTATGCATAAAAGAAAATTTTTATATCAAAAGTGTTACTTTTATCATTTTTAATTTTCATGCATAGAAGTATGCATAAAAGAAAAATTTTTATATCAAAAGTGTTACTTTTATCATTTTTAATTTTCATGCATAGAAGTATGCATAAAAGAAAATTTTTATATCAAAAGTGTTACTTTTATCATTTTTAATTTTCATGCATAGAAGTATGCATAAAGGAAAATTTTTTATATCAAAAGTGTTACTTTTATCATTTTTAATTTTCATGCATAGAAGTATGCATAAAAGAAAATTTTTATATCAAAAGTGTTACTTTTATCATTTTTAATTTTCATGCATAGAAGTATGCATAAAGGAAAATTTTTTATATCAAAAGTGTTACTTTTATCATTTTTAATTTTCATGCATAGAAGTATGCATAAAGGAAAAATTTTTATATCAAAAGTGTTACTTTTATCCTATTGGATTTCATGCATATTGGTATGCATAAAAGATATTCTTTTTATACTAAAAGTGTGATTTTCCTCATAAATGGATTTTATGCTTAACTTAGATGCATAAGAGAAATTCTTTTATTCTAAAAGTGTAATTCCCTACCAAATTGAAATTATGCATAAGAAGATGCATAAAAGATTGATTTTAATTTCGAAAGTGTTAGTCTCCTTAAATGGAATTTATGTATAAATAAATGTGTAGAGAAATCTTATATCAAATATAAGAATTCTCTTTTTTTTTAAAAAGATATGAAATGTGATAAGATGTGATAAGAGGTGTATGAGATGTGATAAGAATTGATAAGATGCGTATGGAAAGTGATAGGATGTGATAAGAGGTGTATGAGATGGATAAGAATTGATAAGATGCGTATGGAAAGTGATAGGATGTGATAAGAGGTGTATGAGATGTGATAAGAATTGATAAGATGCGTATGGAAAGTGATAGGATGTGATAAGAGGTGTATGAGATGTAAAAAGATGTGATAAGATGTGTATGAGATGTGATAAGATTTGATAAGATGCGTATGGAAAGTGATAGGATGTGATAAGAGGTGTATGAGATGTAAAAAGATGTGATAAGATGTGTATGAGATGTGATAGAATGTGTTAAGATGAGTTAGGATGTGTTAAGATGTATATGGGATGTGTTAGGACGAGAATGGATGTAATATGGTGTATGTATGTATGTGGATGTGTATGTATGAATGAGGATGTAAAAATGGACGTATGTATATAGATGTGGATGTATGGATGTATGTATGTAGATGTGGATGTATGGATGTGATTGTGAATGAAGAGGTGGATGTGAATGTATGGATGTAGATACAGATGTGGATGTATGTATGTAGATGTGGATGTATGGATGTGATTGTGAATGAAGAGGTGGATGTGAATGTATGGATGTAGATACGGATGTGGATGTATGTATGTGAATGTGGATGTATGAATGAGGATGTGAAAATGGATGTATGCATGTGAATGTGGATGTATGAATATGAATGTGGATGTGTGGATGTGGAAATGGAGGTATGGATGTATGAATGTAGATGTGGATGTATGCATGTAGATGCGTATGTATGAATGTGAAATTGGATGCATGATGTGGACGTACGAACATGGATATGTATGTAGAATAATGAATATGAAGATGTATGTGAGATAATGTAGTCTATATGAGTGAATGGATGAGGACGAGTACACACTGAATGGAATGTGGAATAAGTAATGTGGTCCGAGAGTGGATAATATGGAAAGACAAGAGTTCGTTATAGAAACTGTATTTGTGACTGTTTGTAAATGACTGTTTTTGTAAGATCCCTGTTCCCACCGAGCAACGGATTCGGGGTACTGGCAGCGGAAGTAGCGCATCTCGCGCGGAACAGGGGTCCCACACTCGGGGCCTCGCCCACGGATATCCGGATAAGAGACTAATCCGTCGGTTGTTTCAAAACCGAACCCGAAAAAAACTCCCTTTACCGGAAAGCACAGGCGATTCCACCAGGATATCTTTTTACTCTAACGTAGTCAAGATCATTTCTGATCAAGATGATCCAATTACATCTATAAGATAGTCAGTTCAAGGAAGAAACTTGCACTTGGATCATTGGGATCAACGCTTTTTTCCCCATTCAAGAGGCACAGCCGTTGATTCCTATCCATAGAACAGTTACTATCCGGGATTTATTTTTTTTTTCTATCGTAAAAAACAAAAGTTTGAGTCTCGATTTACGGATCCATCAATCCAGCCTAACCCCATCCAATCCCATGGGTTAGCCAACCGCCCAACCACTGTAGTGATGGGATCCAATTAAAAATTTGGTTAGGTTTTGTCCCGGGTACCAAGGAAAAGAGTTCCAAGGCCCCCTAGCCGGATGTTCATGCAAAATAAAACTAGTCACACCACTCACACACCCAATATGAAATTGCCTTTTTCAACCAGATTCAACCAGTTTAAAACAATCCTTTAATAAAACCATAGTATCATTGATCACCATCTTCCAATTTATCCAATTGATTCTTAATTTCCCATCATTCCTTCATCAGAGTATCTATGGCATCATTGGCAACTAGAACGCTCAGGAGCCGTTTCGATAGTTCCTAGCCCATAATACTTGGCAATATAATCACTTAACAAGATGGACTCTCGTTGAAGATCAGCAAGATCAACCAACAGATCCATATAAGGAGCCATGGACTCATCCATTGAAGACCAGCAAGGTCAATCAACCAGATCCATGCTCGATTTCAGAAAACAACTCCAACTCTGTTCCAATATCTTCCTCGACGCACGCGTGGGTATCCTAGGCAACCCAGAGCCCGAGCACCGTATGGTCAGCACCCTCTAGGATCCTTCGCAGGTAACCTAGCGCTTCACGCATAGGCCGCTTCCTTGGCCCCTCATCCACCGTACCGGAAGCTCACCATTTTAATCGCACCGAGGCTGGTCAAGACCTCGGCCGACCTTGCTACGCGAGACGTCCTTCATTGACTCCCCGTCAGCAATTGCAACTTTACCATCACGACTTTAATCACAAGACGGTCAAAATGCTCCCCCCAGCATTCTTGACATAAAACAATCATTTACAAACAGCATTTACAAACAGTATTTACAAACAGTTTACAACACAATTTCTATTTTAACTTTCATTTTTCCACATTATCTCTCATCAATCTACATTACTTATTCCCTATTCCATTTATATGTATACTCATCCCATCACATCATTTCTATCTCATCACTTCAGATTCCCTCACATCGCATATCGTATATTCACATCCATACATCCACATCTATATGCGTACATTCACATCTACATGCATACATCTACATCTCTATGCATACATCCACATCCACATTCACATTCACCTCCATACATCTACATCTACATGCATACATCCACATCTCCATTCACATCTACATCTATACATCTACATCTACATGCATCCATCCACCTCCACATCCACATCTACATCTATACATCTACATCTACATGCATACATCCATATCTCCATTCCCATCTACATCTATACATCTACATCTACATGTATACATCCACATCTCCATTCCCATCTACATCTATACATCTACATCTACATGTATACATCCACATCTCTATTCACATCTACATCTATACATCTACATCTACATATATACATCCACATCTCCATTCTCATCTACATCTATACATCTACATCTTCATGCATCCACCCACCTCCACATCCACATCCACATCTATACATCTACATCTACATGTATACATCCACATCTCTATTCACATCTACATCTATACATCTACATCTACATGTATACATCCACATCTCCATTCTCACCTACACCTATACATCTACATCTACATGCATCCACCCACCTCCACATCCACATCTACATCTATACATCTACATCTACATGCATACATCCACCTCCACATTCACACTCACATCTATACCTCTACATCTACATGCAAACATCCATATCTCCATGCATAATAATATTCTTTTAATTAATGTAGGATGATAGTTCCTAGGATATGGTAGGAATTCCTCTTTTTATACTTTGAATGAATTTATTTTATGCGTAATTTCTATAAAAATTTTGCCATAGCTCCGCTACTATGACTGATAAATCTCAATTTTTTTCTAAGGGATAAAGCTCATTATTAAAGAAATAATTAGAATGGTCTCTAATTGGATCATCAATCCATAATGGTCTCTAATTGGATCATCAATCCATAATGGTCTCTAATTGGATCATTAAGAAAACAATTAGAATGGTCTCTAATTGGGTCATCAATCCATAATGGATTGAATCATCAATGTGCATAAACTAAAAGCATAGCAAAAACTATTAATTTGGCCTCAAGCATAGCTTAATCTTGGATTAAGGAAAAGCTTTATGAAAAGCTTCATTTGGATTGAGAATGGGTCATGAGTATGACCATTTCTTGAGTGAGAGAGAGAAATTATAAAAACCATTAGAATTTAAATATAAATGGAAATTAACTTCTATAGCATTTATTAAATTATGTAACTCTTCACTACTATTCACTAATTAACTTCAATAGCATTTAAAAAACCATACCAATTAAACTTCTCAAGCTTGAGAGGGGTTGAGAAGAGAGAATCATTGAGAAATTATAGAAAAGATCAAAATTCAATATACTTACCTTATGATTTGCTTGATTCTTTATTCACGGTAGAGGCCCCCAACCAATCAATTGGTTTAGTATGTTGATGGAGCCACCAATGGGGATTGAAGAAAGAGAGAAGTGTCAAAAACTAGTGAATTATTAAGAATTCACAGTTCTTGGCTTAGGTGGAGTAACAAGCATAAGACACTATATATTTTGGCTTAGATGGAGTAGAGTAACAAAGCATAAGACACTATATATTTTAGCTTAGGTGGAGTAGAGTAACAAAGCATAAGACACTATATATTTTAGCTTAGGTGGAGTAGAGTAACAAAGCATAAGACTCTATCTAATTTGGCTTAGGTGGAGTAGAGTAACAAGCATAAGAGACTATGTTTTGGCTTAGGTGGAGTAGAGTAACAAAGCATAAGAGACTATCTAATTTGGCTTAGGTGGAGTAGAGTAACAAGCATAAGAGACTATATATTTTGGCTTAGGTGGAGTAGAGTAACAAGGCATAAGACTCTCTATCTTTTTCAACAAGGGAAGGCTTCTATTTATAGGAAAATTTGAGCTCCTAACCAAACAAACTGATTCTAGAATTTTCCAAGTCAGTTTGGTCACTTTTTGACCATTTTTAGGTCAGTTAAGCTAACTTTTTGGAACTAGACTTGAATGAGGAGAGAGGAGAGATAAAATATCTCAATTTTTATGAGTTTAAAACTCATTCAAGCATGTGAAATATGCACCTCCTTTAAAGAATTCCCCTTCCTTACATATGTGTCAAAATTGTATTGCTCATAGTTTTTTACTAATAAACCTTGTACATTTTCAACTCTTCATCTTATGTGAAATATGCACCTCCTTTAAAGAACTCCTCTTCCTTACACATGTGTCATAGTTTTTTTACTAATAAGCCTTGTACATTTTCAACTCTTCATCTTATGTGAAATATGCACCTCCTTTAAAGAACTCCCCTTCCTTACATATGTGTTTATTTACTAATAAACCTTGTACATTTTCAACTCTTCATCTTATGTGAAATATGCACCTCCTTTAAAGAACTCCCCTTCCTTACATATGTGTTTATTTACTAATAAACCTTGTACATTTTCAACTCTTCACCTCATGCGAGCATTTACTCATTTTTGGGTATTTTCTTTTTACAATTTGGATTTATCTCCTCCCTACACATGGATTGATGCTATTGGCCCATAGAAACCTTAATTGGACCATAGTCTAAAGATTTCTGAAAATCTAGACCCTTAGGCTAAGGTTCTTTATACCTATTTCCAATTAATTCCAATTGCTCATTGGAAAATTCTTTTTAAATTTCTGTTTCAGGGAAACTCATCTGAATTATAAGAGATATTTTTCTATCCAAAAATATTCAAAATCTGAATATTCTCTCTCTAGAATATTTTCTCTCTCTAGGTTAAAACAGCCACAAACAAGATCTCTTATATTTTAGAAAAGGAATTGATTACAGGGGAATATACTAGACATCAAAAAGGGGTTGGGGGAGGAATCTTACATTCTACCCCACTTAAAAAACGCGAGATGTCCTCATCTCGCAACTTGGAATAATTTCGCAAGATGCACGAATATGAGACTTAGAGAAAAATTTTAATCACGATTAACCACCAAGAAAAGTCTTAAAGAGAGCAAGATTCAAAATAAGAACAAGATTTAACTTTATTCATTCACGGGACTTATACAGTAAAGATAGAAGAACTCTTTACACTTCCATAAGCCCGTCCATCATATGGTCACAAAAGCAGTCCTCACAAGCTGCACAAGTATAGGGTAACTCATCTATGGGAATGATTCTGCTGGTTATTGCCGCACCTATCTCAGTGGTATGAGGTGATCTAACAAAAGGACCTCTGAGAGGCAAGCCAAAAACGGGATAAAGGCATATCTTCTCATGAGGAAGAAAACACGCCAATAAGAAGACCCGCTCAGAAAACCCAAGATGCCTTGATCTCATGACGCAGTAGTATCGGGGACCCAAACCTAAAGCTTCAATAACCATGGCCAAGCGGACATTGTTACGAAAGTGTTGCTGACCCCAGGGTGTTACCCTAGTTATGTTTTGATAGGTCCGCCATTTGGTCTGCGCTACAGAAGTTCCTAGGTGAGGAAAAAGTGAGCGCTCATACTGTTCTATAAAGTCTTTCTTCACAGACTCTCTTGCGTCTTGAAGGTGAGAAATCATCAGGGATAAAACTAATTCCTGTTGCTAGGCTGCCATGAAGGAGATTAAGAAAGAAAGGAGATTGATGGGAGTAAGATTACTGTGAGCGACAAGTAAAAGTTACGACTTATATAAAGGAAGGAGCTAGCGTAACCTAGAAGCCAACGGTAACTTGCCACTGAAGTTTTACCATCTTTCCATGATTTGAGTTTGACACATTTTTCTATAGAAGGCATTAAGAATTTTGAGATGAGGAGATAAAAGAAGCTTGTAGGTTAAGTCACCTACTTTCATTGAATTCAGATATAAGGGTCACAATATCTGGGGGATAACTTCTTATACTTCCCAAGAGATAAAGAACTTCTTTTGGGCCGTACTCGAATGAAAACCAAAACCTTGGTATCCAAAACATCGATTCTCATTTCTAAACTCATTGTTCTAAATCCTTAAAACAGGTGGGACTCCTGAGAAGTATTCTAGGGAAAGGGTCTTCCTTTTTTAAACAGAAACTTTCTTTTATTTTAGAGAGGGAATAATTATAAGATCCGAAAGGGAGATTCTTACTCCTATATACCTCGAAGGCTGGGGAGGAATCTTACATCCTACCCCACTTAAAAAGTGCGAGATGTCCTCATCTCGCAAGGTAGAGGACAGCTCTTATTCTTAAGATCCAATTTTTATTCTGGGGTTGCTTATATTCTGGTCAACCCAACAGAACACTGGGATAAATATCCCTTATATAGAACTCATCATTAAATAACAATTCATTCAGATTATATCATTCATATCTTTAATATGATAATGGTCCATTAGACCGAAAAGTTTCCTTCGGAACATTCCTCCACACGGAAATTTCAGTCAAGCAAGTTCTCAATTTGACATCCCTTAACTTGATCTACCGGTTAAGTATTAATAGTAGCAATCTGACAGCACAACCCACTAATCTCATAGTGATTTGCTGAATTCGTTATCATCATTCTAGTTATGAATATCATCACAGGGACTCGTCCCATTCCCCCTCATTGTGGTTTCATTATATTTCAACTAATTTTTTAAAAATCAACATTTTTCAATCAGCATTTTCAATCAGCATTTTCAATCAGAATCCAAATCAATTCATCCATTCTCAAACAGAATTAAAAATCATATCAATCACATTCGAAATCATCATCTAGATAGCATTAACGCTTATAATTTCAAGTCTTAGATTTACTCGTATATACTGTCAGTAAAGAGCTGCAGTATACTCTCGGTATATACGGGTAGTCACGGCCCTTGGAATTATAAGGTAAATACTATCATGTCTAGGCCTCAAGCAAGTCCGGTTTTTATATAATTGCGGTACTTCCATCTGAAGAACCAATTACCAAATTATGAATTTCAGTTTGAATATCAAATTGTATGAGTTATATCACACAATTATAACCTTTTTTGTGTTTCTTGATAAATTTTTGACATATTTATCTTCTCAGTTGATCTTTATTAACCAAATGCTCTGATACCAACTGTAAGATCCCTGTTCCCACCGAGCAACGGATTCGGGGTACTGGCAGCGGAAGTAGCGCATCTCGCGCGGAACAGGGGTCCCACACTCGGGGCCTCGCCCACGGATATCCGGATAAGAGACTAATCCGTCGGTTGTTTCAAAACCGAACCCGAAAAAAACTCCCTTTACCGGAAAGCACAGGCGATTCCACCAGGATATCTTTTTACTCTAACGTAGTCAAGATCATTTCTGATCAAGATGATCCAATTACATCTATAAGATAGTCAGTTCAAGGAAGAAACTTGCACTTGGATCATTGGGATCAACGCTTTTTTCCCCATTCAAGAGGCACAGCCGTTGATTCCTATCCATAGAACAGTTACTATCCGGGATTTATTTTTTTTTTCTATCGTAAAAAACAAAAGTTTGAGTCTCGATTTACGGATCCATCAATCCAGCCTAACCCCATCCAATCCCATGGGTTAGCCAACCGCCCAACCACTGTAGTGATGGGATCCAATTAAAAATTTGGTTAGGTTTTGTCCCGGGTACCAAGGAAAAGAGTTCCAAGGCCCCCTAGCCGGATGTTCATGCAAAATAAAACTAGTCACACCACTCACACACCCAATATGAAATTGCCTTTTTCAACCAGATTCAACCAGTTTAAAACAATCCTTTAATAAAACCATAGTATCATTGATCACCATCTTCCAATTTATCCAATTGATTCTTAATTTCCCATCATTCCTTCATCAGAGTATCTATGGCATCATTGGCAACTAGAACGCTCAGGAGCCGTTTCGATAGTTCCTAGCCCATAATACTTGGCAATATAATCACTTAACAAGATGGACTCTCGTTGAAGATCAGCAAGATCAACCAACAGATCCATATAAGGAGCCATGGACTCATCCATTGAAGACCAGCAAGGTCAATCAACCAGATCCATGCTCGATTTCAGAAAACAACTCCAACTCTGTTCCAATATCTTCCTCGACGCACGCGTGGGTATCCTAGGCAACCCAGAGCCCGAGCACCGTATGGTCAGCACCCTCTAGGATCCTTCGCAGGTAACCTAGCGCTTCACGCATAGGCCGCTTCCTTGGCCCCTCATCCACCGTACCGGAAGCTCACCATTTTAATCGCACCGAGGCTGGTCAAGACCTCGGCCGACCTTGCTACGCGAGACGTCCTTCATTGACTCCCCGTCAGCAATTGCAACTTTACCATCACGACTTTAATCACAAGACGGTCAAAATGCTCCCCCCAGCATTCTTGACATAAAACAATCATTTACAAACAGCATTTACAAACAGTATTTACAAACAGTTTACAACACAATTTCTATTTTAACTTTCATTTTTCCACATTATCTCTCATCAATCTACATTACTTATTCCCTATTCCATTTATATGTATACTCATCCCATCACATCATTTCTATCTCATCACTTCAGATTCCCTCACATCGCATATCGTATATTCACATCCATACATCCACATCTATATGCGTACATTCACATCTACATGCATACATCTACATCTCTATGCATACATCCACATCCACATTCACATTCACCTCCATACATCTACATCTACATGCATACATCCACATCTCCATTCACATCTACATCTATACATCTACATCTACATGCATCCATCCACCTCCACATCCACATCTACATCTATACATCTACATCTACATGCATACATCCATATCTCCATTCCCATCTACATCTATACATCTACATCTACATGTATACATCCACATCTCCATTCCCATCTACATCTATACATCTACATCTACATGTATACATCCACATCTCTATTCACATCTACATCTATACATCTACATCTACATATATACATCCACATCTCCATTCTCATCTACATCTATACATCTACATCTTCATGCATCCACCCACCTCCACATCCACATCTACATCTATACATCTACATCTACATGTATACATCCACATCTCTATTCACATCTACATCTATACATCTACATCTACATGTATACATCCACATCTCCATTCTCACCTACACCTATACATCTACATCTACATGCATCCACCCACCTCCACATCCACATCTACATCTATACATCTACATCTACATGCATACATCCACCTCCACATTCACACTCACATCTATACCTCTACATCTACATGCAAACATCCATATCTCCATGCATAATAATATTCTTTTAATTAATGTAGGATGATAGTTCCTAGGATATGGTAGGAATTCCTCTTTTTATACTTTGAATGAATTTATTTTATGCGTAATTTCTATAAAAATTTTGCCATAGCTCCGCTACTATGACTGATAAATCTCAATTTTTTTCTAAGGGATAAAGCTCATTATTAAAGAAATAATTAGAATGGTCTCTAATTGGATCATCAATCCATAATGGTCTCTAATTGGATCATCAATCCATAATGGTCTCTAATTGGATCATTAAGAAAACAATTAGAATGGTCTCTAATTGGGTCATCAATCCATAATGGATTGAATCATCAATGTGCATAAACTAAAAGCATAGCAAAAACTATTAATTTGGCCTCAAGCATAGCTTAATCTTGGATTAAGGAAAAGCTTTATGAAAAGCTTCATTTGGATTGAGAATGGGTCATGAGTATGACCATTTCTTGAGTGAGAGAGAGAAATTATAAAAACCATTAGAATTTAAATATAAATGGAAATTAACTTCTATAGCATTTATTAAATTATGTAACTCTTCACTACTATTCACTAATTAACTTCAATAGCATTTAAAAAACCATACCAATTAAACTTCTCAAGCTTGAGAGGGGTTGAGAAGAGAGAATCATTGAGAAATTATAGAAAAGATCAAAATTCAATATACTTACCTTATGATTTGCTTGATTCTTTATTCACGGTAGAGGCCCCCAACCAATCAATTGGTTTAGTATGTTGATGGAGCCACCAATGGGGATTGAAGAAAGAGAGAAGTGTCAAAAACTAGTGAATTATTAAGAATTCACAGTTCTTGGCTTAGGTGGAGTAACAAGCATAAGACACTATATATTTTGGCTTAGATGGAGTAGAGTAACAAAGCATAAGACACTATATATTTTAGCTTAGGTGGAGTAGAGTAACAAAGCATAAGACACTATATATTTTAGCTTAGGTGGAGTAGAGTAACAAAGCATAAGACTCTATCTAATTTGGCTTAGGTGGAGTAGAGTAACAAGCATAAGAGACTATGTTTTGGCTTAGGTGGAGTAGAGTAACAAAGCATAAGAGACTATCTAATTTGGCTTAGGTGGAGTAGAGTAACAAGCATAAGAGACTATATATTTTGGCTTAGGTGGAGTAGAGTAACAAGGCATAAGACTCTCTATCTTTTTCAACAAGGGAAGGCTTCTATTTATAGGAAAATTTGAGCTCCTAACCAAACAAACTGATTCTAGAATTTTCCAAGTCAGTTTGGTCACTTTTTGACCATTTTTAGGTCAGTTAAGCTAACTTTTTGGAACTAGACTTGAATGAGGAGAGAGGAGAGATAAAATATCTCAATTTTTATGAGTTTAAAACTCATTCAAGCATGTGAAATATGCACCTCCTTTAAAGAATTCCCCTTCCTTACATATGTGTCAAAATTGTATTGCTCATAGTTTTTTACTAATAAACCTTGTACATTTTCAACTCTTCATCTTATGTGAAATATGCACCTCCTTTAAAGAACTCCTCTTCCTTACACATGTGTCATAGTTTTTTTACTAATAAGCCTTGTACATTTTCAACTCTTCATCTTATGTGAAATATGCACCTCCTTTAAAGAACTCCCCTTCCTTACATATGTGTTTATTTACTAATAAACCTTGTACATTTTCAACTCTTCATCTTATGTGAAATATGCACCTCCTTTAAAGAACTCCCCTTCCTTACATATGTGTTTATTTACTAATAAACCTTGTACATTTTCAACTCTTCACCTCATGCGAGCATTTACTCATTTTTGGGTATTTTCTTTTTACAATTTGGATTTATCTCCTCCCTACACATGGATTGATGCTATTGGCCCATAGAAACCTTAATTGGACCATAGTCTAAAGATTTCTGAAAATCTAGACCCTTAGGCTAAGGTTCTTTATACCTATTTCCAATTAATTCCAATTGCTCATTGGAAAATTCTTTTTAAATTTCTGTTTCAGGGAAACTCATCTGAATTATAAGAGATATTTTTCTATCCAAAAATATTCAAAATCTGAATATTCTCTCTCTAGAATATTTTCTCTCTCTAGGTTAAAACAGCCACAAACAAGATCTCTTATATTTTAGAAAAGGAATTGATTACAGGGGAATATACTAGACATCAAAAAGGGGTTGGGGGAGGAATCTTACATTCTACCCCACTTAAAAAACGCGAGATGTCCTCATCTCGCAACTTGGAATAATTTCGCAAGATGCACGAATATGAGACTTAGAGAAAAATTTTAATCACGATTAACCACCAAGAAAAGTCTTAAAGAGAGCAAGATTCAAAATAAGAACAAGATTTAACTTTATTCATTCACGGGACTTATACAGTAAAGATAGAAGAACTCTTTACACTTCCATAAGCCCGTCCATCATATGGTCACAAAAGCAGTCCTCACAAGCTGCACAAGTATAGGGTAACTCATCTATGGGAATGATTCTGCTGGTTATTGCCGCACCTATCTCAGTGGTATGAGGTGATCTAACAAAAGGACCTCTGAGAGGCAAGCCAAAAACGGGATAAAGGCATATCTTCTCATGAGGAAGAAAACACGCCAATAAGAAGACCCGCTCAGAAAACCCAAGATGCCTTGATCTCATGACGCAGTAGTATCGGGGACCCAAACCTAAAGCTTCAATAACCATGGCCAAGCGGACATTGTTACGAAAGTGTTGCTGACCCCAGGGTGTTACCCTAGTTATGTTTTGATAGGTCCGCCATTTGGTCTGCGCTACAGAAGTTCCTAGGTGAGGAAAAAGTGAGCGCTCATACTGTTCTATAAAGTCTTTCTTCACAGACTCTCTTGCGTCTTGAAGGTGAGAAATCATCAGGGATAAAACTAATTCCTGTTGCTAGGCTGCCATGAAGGAGATTAAGAAAGAAAGGAGATTGATGGGAGTAAGATTACTGTGAGCGACAAGTAAAAGTTACGACTTATATAAAGGAAGGAGCTAGCGTAACCTAGAAGCCAACGGTAACTTGCCACTGAAGTTTTACCATCTTTCCATGATTTGAGTTTGACACATTTTTCTATAGAAGGCATTAAGAATTTTGAGATGAGGAGATAAAAGAAGCTTGTAGGTTAAGTCACCTACTTTCATTGAATTCAGATATAAGGGTCACAATATCTGGGGGATAACTTCTTATACTTCCCAAGAGATAAAGAACTTCTTTTGGGCCGTACTCGAATGAAAACCAAAACCTTGGTATCCAAAACATCGATTCTCATTTCTAAACTCATTGTTCTAAATCCTTAAAACAGGTGGGACTCCTGAGAAGTATTCTAGGGAAAGGGTCTTCCTTTTTTAAACAGAAACTTTCTTTTATTTTAGAGAGGGAATAATTATAAGATCCGAAAGGGAGATTCTTACTCCTATATACCTCGAAGGCTGGGGAGGAATCTTACAGTTTTATGTCAAGAATGCTGGAGAAGCATTTTGACCGTCTTGAGGATTAAGGTCATGAAGACTGAACTGATAAAGTTGCAACTGCTGACGGAGAGTCAATGGAGGACGTCTCGCGTAGCAAGGTCGATCGAGGTCTTGACCAGCCTCGGCTCGATTTAAATGGTGAGCTTCCGGTACGGTGGATGAGGGATCAAGGAAGCGGCCTATGAGTGAAGCGCTAGGTCACCTGCGAAGGATCCTAGAGGGTGCTGACCATACGGTGCTCGGGCTCTGGGTCGCCGAAGATACCCACACGTGCGTCGTGGAAGATATTGGAACAAGGAGTAAGAGTTGTTTTCTGAAACCGGGCATGGATCTGGTTGATTGACCTTGCTGGTCCTCAACAGATGAGTCCATGGCTCTTTTATATGGATCTGTGGGTTGATCTTGCTGATCTTCCACGGAGATTCCGTTCTATTATATGAATATATTGCCGGTTACTATGAGCTAGGAACTATGGAAAAGGCCCCTGAGAGAACAGGTGGTGAGCGTTCTGGTTGCCAATGATGCCATAAGTATACCGATGAAAGAATGACTGGAAATAAGGATTCAACTAGAGACTTTGAGGATTGTCATCAGTGACATGATGGTTTTATTAAAGGACTGTTTTAAAGCTAGTTGATGCTAAGAAAAAGGCAATTTCATATTGGGTGTGTAAGTGGTATGACTAGTTTTATGTTTGCATGAACTTCCGGCTAGGGGGCCTTGGAACTCTTTTCCTTGGTACCCGGGACAAAACCTAACCAAATTCCAAATTGGATCCCATCACTACAGTGGTTGGGCGGTTGGCTAACCCATGGGATCGGATGGGGTTAGGCTGGACTGATGGATCCGTAAATCGAGATTTAATTTCTATTATTACGATAGATGAAGTAAATCCCGGATAGAAATTGTTCTATGGATAGGAATCAACGGCTGTGCCTCTTGATGGGGAAAAAAGCGTTGATCCCAATGATCCAAGTGCAAGTTCTTCCTTGATTTGACCAAGTACCGTTAAAGGTGCAGTCAGATCAGTTTGATCAGTAATGATCTTGACTACGTTAGAGTAAAGAGTTATCCTGGTGGAATCGCCCGTGCTTTTCGGGTAAAGGAAGTTTTTCCGGTTTCGATTTTGGACAAACCGACGGATTAGTCTCTTGTCCGGATATCCGTGGGCGAGGCCCCGAGTGTGGGACCCCTGTCCCGCGTGAGAAGTGCTACTTCCGCTGCTAGTACCCCGAATCCGTTGCTCGGTGGGAACAGGGACCTCACAGTTGGTATCAGAGCGAAATTGAAAGCTAATAAAGATAATTAAATTCTTATTTGAAATTGTAAAAAGAATTCAGAAACAGCATTTTCATAATGTATTTTCATTCCGTAAGCTTCTTTAATGAAGAAATTTTAATTAAAAAAAAATTATTTTTATAGATGGAAGTTCCCCATTTATCTGGTATTTCCGACCTCACCCAGTCTCAAGATATGATTGCATTTTCCTTCGAGCATCTCATCTCTTCCGCTTCAACTCGAATAAGCCGAAGAAGACTCGCACGCCATTTCGAGGATTTATATTTTCCTAACCCAGCGGAGAGAATTCAGCATAAGTGGTTTGCAAGGCAATATGTCCACGCCTCTTGCGACCGCCGTGCAATGCTGTGGGAGAACCTCTCATTGGCTATGATTTTGTTAAAGCTGAAAATCGTACGTGGCGTCATTTTATATCATTCAACGCCTCGAAATTTCAGGCTTGCATGCCAAGTCTACAGACTTCTTAGTTGTTTTATTCCTAAATGGAATATAATAGCTCCCTTGTCAGTAAGTGGACGTTTGTATCAGGGCATGGCTATGGCCCAATACCGTCGTCATATGCGTTTCCCGAGGAGATTTTGAGTTCTGGAGCCGAACTGCTCTATGTACATAATGCAACTTTTATATAAATAAAAAAATGTTTTCTGGAGAAAAATTTTCTGTTGTATAAATGATTGTTTACGGCGGACGATCTGCTGATAAAGAAAAATCTATTTATCAGACTTAAGTCATAGATCTCCAATAAGATCAACTGAGGAGCAAATTATGTCAAAAGTTTATCAAGATGCACAAAAAGGTTGTAATTGTTTGATATAATTCATACAAATTGTTAATTCAAATTGAAATTCGTAAATTAGTAATTGGGTCTTCAATTGGAAGTACCGCAATTGTATGGAATCCTGACTTGCTTGAGACCTAGACATGATGGTATTTACCTTATAGTTTCGAGTATCATGACTATCCGTATATACCGAGGGTATAACTGCAGCTCTTTACCGACAGTATATACGAGTAAATCTAAGACTTGAAATTATAAGCGTTAATGCTATCCAGATGATGATTTTGAATGTGGTTGATATGATTTTTAATTCTGTTTGGGAACTGATGAATTAATTTGGATTCTGATTGAAAAATGATGATCCCTGAAAATGGGTTGAAATGTAATAAGCTGAGCGAAACCACAATGTGGATGACTGGGACGAGTCCCTGTAATGATAAATGATGAAAATGATTCAGCAAATCACTATGAGATTAGTGGATTGTGCTGTCAAATTGCTACTGTTAATACTTGAGACGGTAGATCAAGTTAAGGGATGACAAATTGATAACTTACTTAACTGAAATTCCCGTGGAGGAATGTTCAGAAGGAAATTTTTCGGTCTAATGGACCATTATCGTAGGAATGATATGATCTAAATGAATTATTATTTAATGATGAGTTCTATATAAGGAATATTTATCCCAGTATTCTGTTGGGTTGACCAGAATCTAAGGAACCCACAATAAATTGGATCCTAAGAAAAAGAGTTGTCCTCTACTTGCGAGATGAGGACATCTCGCACCTTTTTAAGTGGGGTAGAAGTTTGTAAGATTCCTCCCCCAACCTTCGAGGTATACAGGAGTAAGAATCTCCCTTTCTGATCTTAAAATTATTCCCTCTCTAAAATAAAAGAAAGATTCTGTTTAAAAAGGGAAGACACTTTCCCCAGAATACCTTATTTGGAGCCCACCTGTTTTAAAGATTCAAAACGATGAGTTCAGAAGTGAGAACCAGTGTTTTGGATGCCAAGGTTTTGACCATTAGTTAAAAGACTTCCCAACTCCTACCATGAAAAGGGCACAGGGAAGTCTAGAACCCAAATTCAGAGACCAATTCCTTCATACCAATCTAATCAGGATCCGTCTCGGACAAGATTGCTTAACTCCATTAACTAGGTCCGACCCATTGATTAGGGTCGAGATGACCAATCAAATGCTTGGCGACTTAGAGCAACAGATGTAGACAATTCATAAAGATATAAACGCTGCCCAAGATCGACAGAGACAATATACAGATAAGAAGAGGACAGTTAGAGAATTCAAAGAAGCAGTTATAGTCTTCATTGATTACGGACCAAAAGAATTTCTTTATCTCTAGGGGAGTATAAGTAGTTCTCCCCCAGCTATTGTGGATCAAAGAAAGTAGGTGACTTAGCCTACGAACTGCTTTTATCTCCTCATCTCAAAGTTCTTAATGCCTTCTATAGAAATTTGTGCCAAACCCAAATCATGGAAAGACGATAAAACTTTAGTGGCAAGATACCGTTGGCTTCTAGGTTACGCTAACTCCTTCCTTTATATAAGTCGTAACTTTTACTTATTTCTCACAGTAATCTTACTTCCATCGATCTCCCTTCTTCTTAATCTCCTTCATGGCTTGGCAACAGGAATTAGTTTTATCCGTGATGATTTCTCACCTTCAAGATGCAAGCGAGTCTGTGAAGAAGGATTTTATAGAACAGTATGCGCGCTCACTTTTTCCTCACTTGGGAACGTCTGTAGCTCAGACCAAATGGCGGACCTATCAAGACATAACTAGGGTAACACCCTGGGGTCAGCAGCACTTTCGTAACAATGTCTGCTTGGCCATGGTTATCGAAGCCTTGGGTTTGGGTCCCCGATACTACTGCGTCATGAGATCAAGGCATCCTGGGTTTTCTGAGCGGGTCTTCTTACTGGCGTGTTTTCTTCCTCATGAGAAGATATGCCTTTACCCCGTTTTTGGCTTGCCTCTCAGAGGTCCTTTTGTTAGATCACCTCATACCACTGAGATAGGTGTGGCAATAACCAACAGAATTATTCCCATAGATGAGTTACCTTATACTTGTGCAGCTTGTGAGTGCTGCTTTTGTGATCATATGATGGACGGGCTTATGGAAGTGTAAAGAGTTCTTCTATCTTTACTGTATAAGTTCCGAGAATGAATAAAGTTTAAATCTTGTTCTTATCTTGAATCTTGCTCTCTTGAGACTTTTTTTTTAATTGGTGGTTAATCTTAATTAAAAAAATTTTCTCTCAGTCTCATACTTGTGCATCTTGCGAAATTACCCCCAGTTTGCGAGATGAGGGCATCTCGCGTTTTTTAAGTGGGAGAGAATGTAAGATTCCTTCCCAGCCTCTCAAAATGTCCAGCATCTTCCCCTGTAATCAATCCCTCTTCAGAAATATAAAAGACTTGTTTCGAACTGTTTTAACCTAGAGAGAGAAAATATTCTAGAGAGAGAATATTCAAATTTTTAATATTTTTGGATAGAAAATTATCTCATCTTATTAAAATAAGTTCCCCTGAAACAGAAATTCAAAAAGAACTTTCCAATGTGCAATTGGAATTAATTGGAAATGGGTATAAAGGACCTTAGCCTAAGGGTCTAGATTTTCAGAAATTTTTGGATTATGGTCCAATTAAGGTTCCTATGGGCCAATAGCATCAATCCATGTGTAGGGAGGAGATAAATCCAATTTGTAAAAGAAGATACCCAAAAATGAGTAAATGCTCACATAAGATGAAGAGTTGAAAATGTACAAGGTTTATTAGTAAAAAACTATGAGCAATATTAAAAATATGAGATATTTTGGGTATCCAAAAATGAGTAAATGCTCACATAAGATGAAGAGTTGAAAATGTACAAGGTTTATTAGTAAAAAACTATGAGCAATATTAAAATGATTCCATTATGACACATATGTAAGGAAGGGGAGTTCTTTAAAGGAGGTGCATATTTCACATAAGATGAAGAGTTGAAAATGTACAAGGTTTATTAGTAAAAAAAACTATGAGCAATATTAAAATGATTCCATTATGATACATATGTAAGGAAAGGGAGTTCTTTAAAGGAGGTGCATATTTCACATGCTTGAATGAGTTTTAAACTCATAAAAATTGAGATATTTCATCTCTCCTCTCTCCTCATTTAAGTCTAGTTCCAAAAAGTTAGCTTAACTGACCTAAAAATGGTCAAATATTGACCAAACTGATTTAGAAAATTCTAGAATCAGTTTGTTTGGTTAGGAGCTTAATTTTTCCTATAAATAGAAGCCTCCCCCTTGTTGAAAAATATATAGTGTTTATGCATCGTTACTCTACTCCACCTAAGCCAAGAACTGTGAATTCATTTAATAATTCACTAGTTTTTGGAGCTTCCCTCTTTCTTCAATCCCCATTAGTGGCTCCATGAACATACTTAACCAATTGATTGGTTGGGGGCCTCTACCGTGAACAAAGAATCAAGCAAGTTGTAAGGTAATTAGTGAATATTGATCTTTCTATAATTTCTCAATGTTTCTCTCTTCTCAACCCCTCTCAAACTTGAGAAGTTTAATTGGTATGGTTTTTTAAATGCTATTGAAGTTTGAATAGTAGTGAAGAGTTACATAATTTAATAAATGCTATTGAAGTTAATTTTCATTTATGTTTAAATTCTAATGATTTTTATGTAAATTCTCTCTCTCACTCAAGAAATGGTCATACTCATGACCGTTCTCAATCCAAATCAAGCTTTTCATAAAGCTTTTCCTTAACCCAAGATTAAACTATGCTTGAGGTCAAATTAATGGCTTTTTTCTATGCTTTTAGTTTATGTATATTGATGATTCAATCCATTATGGATTAATAATCCAATTAGAGATCATTTTAAATTATTTCCTTAATGATAAGCATTATCCCTTAGAAAAATTGAGATTTATCAGTCATAGCAGCGGAGCTATGGCAAAATTTTTATAAAAATTATGCATAAAATAATCTCATTCAAAGCATAAAAAGAGGACTTCCTACCATATTCTAGGAATTATCATCCTAGATTAATTGAAAGAATTTCATTACAATCATGGAGAAATTGAATTTTAATATCATGCATAAAGGATAAGTTTTTATATCAAAAGTGTTATTTTTACCATTTTTATTTCATGCATAGAAGTATGCATAATGGATAAATTTTTATATCAAAAGTGTTATTTTTACCATTTTTATTTCATGCATAGAAGTATGCATAATGGATAAATTTTTATATCAAAAGTGTTATTTTTATCATTTTTAATTTTCATGCATAGAAGTATGCATAAAGGAAAATTTTTTATATCAAAAGTGTTACTTTTATCATTTTTAATTTTCATGCATAGAAGTATGCATAAAGGAAAAATTTTTATATCAAAAGTGTTACTTTAATCATTTTTAATTTTCATGCATAGAAGTATGCATAAAAGAAAATTTTTATATCAAAAGTGTTACTTTTATCATTTTTAATTTTCATGCATAGAAGTATGCATAAAAGAAAATTTTTTATATCAAAAGTGTTACTTTTATCATTTTTAATTTTCATGCATAGAAGTATGCATAAAAGAAAATTTTTATATCAAAAGTGTTACTTTTATCATTTTTAATTTTCATGCATAGAAGTATGCATAAAAGAAAAATTTTTATATCAAAAGTGTTACTTTTATCATTTTTAATTTTCATGCATAGAAGTATGCATAAAAGAAAATTTTTATATCAAAAGTGTTACTTTTATCATTTTTAATTTTCATGCATAGAAGTATGCATAAAGGAAAATTTTTTATATCAAAAGTGTTACTTTTATCATTTTTAATTTTCATGCATAGAAGTATGCATAAAAGAAAATTTTTATATCAAAAGTGTTACTTTTATCATTTTTAATTTTCATGCATAGAAGTATGCATAAAGGAAAATTTTTTATATCAAAAGTGTTACTTTTATCATTTTTAATTTTCATGCATAGAAGTATGCATAAAGGAAAAATTTTTATATCAAAAGTGTTACTTTTATCCTATTGGATTTCATGCATATTGGTATGCATAAAAGATATTCTTTTTATACTAAAAGTGTGATTTTCCTCATAAATGGATTTTATGCTTAACTTAGATGCATAAGAGAAATTCTTTTATTCTAAAAGTGTAATTCCCTACCAAATTGAAATTATGCATAAGAAGATGCATAAAAGATTGATTTTAATTTCGAAAGTGTTAGTCTCCTTAAATGGAATTTATGTATAAATAAATGTGTAGAGAAATCTTATATCAAATATAAGAATTCTCTTTTTTTTTAAAAAGATATGAAATGTGATAAGATGTGATAAGAGGTGTATGAGATGTGATAAGAATTGATAAGATGCGTATGGAAAGTGATAGGATGTGATAAGAGGTGTATGAGATGTGATAAGAATTGATAAGATGCGTATGGAAAGTGATAGGATGTGATAAGAGGTGTATGAGATGTGATAAGAATTGATAAGATGCGTATGGAAAGTGATAGGATGTGATAAGAGGTGTATGAGATGTAAAAAGATGTGATAAGATGTGTATGAGATGTGATAAGATTTGATAAGATGCGTATGGAAAGTGATAGGATGTGATAAGAGGTGTATGAGATGTAAAAAGATGTGATAAGATGTGTATGAGATGTGATAGAATGTGTTAAGATGAGTTAGGATGTGTTAAGATGTATATGGGATGTGTTAGGACGAGAATGGATGTAATATGGTGTATGTATGTATGTGGATGTGTATGTATGAATGAGGATGTAAAAATGGACGTATGTATATAGATGTGGATGTATGGATGTATGTATGTAGATGTGGATGTATGGATGTGATTGTGAATGAAGAGGTGGATGTGAATGTATGGATGTAGATACAGATGTGGATGTATGTATGTAGATGTGGATGTATGGATGTGATTGTGAATGAAGAGGTGGATGTGAATGTATGGATGTAGATACGGATGTGGATGTATGTATGTGAATGTGGATGTATGAATGAGGATGTGAAAATGGATGTATGCATGTGAATGTGGATGTATGAATATGAATGTGGATGTGTGGATGTGGAAATGGAGGTATGGATGTATGAATGTAGATGTGGATGTATGCATGTAGATGCGTATGTATGAATGTGAAATTGGATGTATGATGTGGACGTACGAACATGGATATGTATGTAGAATAATGAATATGAAGATGTATGTGAGATAATGTAGTCTATATGAGTGAATGGATGAGGACGAGTATACACTGAATGGAATGTGGAATAAGTAATGTGGTCCGAGAGTGGATAATATGGAAAGACAAGAGTTCGTTATAGAAACTGTATTTGTGACTGTTTGTAAATGACTGTTTTATGTCAAGAATGCTGGAGAAGCATTTTGACCGTCTTGAGGATTAAGGTCATGAAGACTGAACTGATAAAGTTGCAACTGCTGACGGAGAGTCAATGGAGGACGTCTCGCGTAGCAAGGTCGATCGAGGTCTTGACCAGCCTCGGCTCGATTTAAATGGTGAGCTTTCGGTACGGTGGATGAGGGATCAAGGAAGCGGCCTATGAGTGAAGCGCTAGGTCACCTGCGAAGGATCCTAGAGGGTGCTGACCATACGGTGCTCGGGCTCTGGGTCGCCGAAGATACCCACACGTGCGTCGTGGAAGATATTGGAACAAGGAGTAAGAGTTGTTTTCTGAAACCGGGCATGGATCTGGTTGATTGACCTTGCTGGTCCTCAACAGATGAGTCCATGGCTCTTTTATATGGATCTGTGGGTTGATCTTGCTGATCTTCCACGGAGATTCCATTCTATTATATGAATATATTGCCGGTTACTATGAGCTAGGAACTATGGAAAAGGCCCCTGAGAGAACAGGTGGTGAGCGTTCTGGTTGCCAATGATGCCATAAGTATACCGATGAAAGAATGACTGGAAATAAGGATTCAACTAGAGACTTTGAGGATTGTCATCAGTGACATGATGGTTTTATTAAAGGATTGTTTTAAAGCTAGTTGATGCTAAGAAAAAGGCAATTTCATATTGGGTGTGTAAGTGGTATGACTAGTTTTATGTTTGCATGAACTTCCGGCTAGGGGGCCTTGGAACTCTTTTCCTTGGTACCCGGGACAAAACCTAACCAAATTCCAAATTGGATCCCATCACTACAGTGGTTGGGCGGTTGGCTAACCCATGGGATCGGATGGGGTTAGGCTGGACTGATGGATCCGTAAATCGAGATTTAATTTCTATTATTACGATAGATGAAGTAAATCCCGGATAGAAATTGTTCTATGGATAGGAATCAACGGCTGTGCCTCTTGATGGGGAAAAAAGCGTTGATCCCAATGATCCAAGTGCAAGTTCTTCCTTGATTTGACCAAGTACTGTTAAAGGTGCAGTCAGATCAGTTTGATCAGTAATGATCTTGACTACGTTAGAGTAAAGAGTTATCCTGGTGGAATCGCCCGTGCTTTCCGGGTAAAGGAAGTTTTTCCGGTTTCGGTTTTGGACAAACCGACGGATTAGTCTCTTGTCCGGATATCCATGGGCGAGGCCCCGAGTGTGGGACCCCTGTCCCGCGTGAGAAGTGCTACTTCCGCTGCTAGTACCCCGAATCCGTTGCTCGGTGGGAACAGGGACCTCACATGGACCTAGTTTGGTTCCTTTTTGATTCGGTTTGATCCAAGAGAGAGGAGAGATAAAAATATCACATTATTTTTTAGTTTAAAACTCATTCAAGCATGTGAAGTAGGCGCCTCCTTGAAGGGACTCCCCTTCCTTACACATGTGTCAAAATGGAATCATTATACCCAAATATCTTATTTTTTGAGTAATACTCATAGTTTTTTACTAATAACCCTTGTACATAGTCAACTCTTCATCTTATGTGAGCATTTACTCATTTTTGGGTATTTTTCTTTTACAAATTGGATTTATCTCTTCCCCATACATGGATTGATCTTATTGGCCCATAGGAACCTTAATTTAAAATTTCGAAAAAATCTTGACCCTTAGGATAAGGCCTCTTGAACAGATTATACTTGATTTCTAATGCACCTTTTGAAAATCTTTTTGAACTTCTATTTCGGGGAAACTTATTTTAATAATAAGAGATATTTTTCCATCCAAAAATATTTAAAAACTGAATTACCACTGTCTAGAAGATTTTCTCTCTCTAGGTAAAAACTAGTAGAAACAAGATCTTTTATATTTCTGAAGAGGGATTTGACTACAAGGGAAGATACAATTGGACATCTTGAGAAGCTGGGGAGGAATCTTACATTCTACCCCACTTAAGAAACGCGAGATGTTCTCATCTCGCAGGTGGAGTATGATCTCTTTCATCATCTTCTTCTTCTTCACTCACTTCCAGCGTTACTATCTTTGAAGTGGATGGCCGATTTGGGAACAACTCTCTTTGACTTCCCCTATTCTGAGGTGGAGGTCTTGCATTACTTTGGATTGAAACTGTAGGTTGGATAGAGGGTCTACCTCTGGGATTTCCCTCATTTTGGCAGATAGAACCCTAATTCCTCTGGACGGAAGGGGCGGGAGTCTGGAATCTTGATCCCTGATTTTTCTGCTCTGAAAACCTCGATCCAAAAGGAGTTGGGCAATCCATACTGCGATGTCCAAATCCTTGACAGTTATAGCATTTCACTCTCTTGTTCAAGGGTGGAACTTCTGAAGTTGAAATCCAGGGGATTGAGTTTCGGAAAAAGGACATTTCTTTCATTCTGGAACTTCCCATATCCTGGGTTTGACCCTGATATCTCTTAGGAGGAGGAAGGTTGGAATCATCTTCTGGGAATAAAAACCTTTTGAAAGGTGATGGTGCTGGCTTTGGCAGGACTTTGACATCAAAGGCTTTGGCGAAATCCTTCGCCATCATCCGAACTGCTTCGGCCATGGAAATAGGTTTGGCATTCTTGTCTAAAGTATCCAATGGCTCGTTCATTTCCCCGAATGAACCTAGCCATCAGCTGCTCTTCATCCAATTGAGGGAAATATTTAAGGAGAAGGGCAAAAGCCTGATGGTACTCCTCAATTGTCCCCGGCTTTCCTGCTTTAGTTCCAAGAACTCATTCATCTTAGTTTCAAGAAAGCCTGGAGGACAAAACCTCTTTCTGAGGTAAGCCTTGAGATCGGTCCAGGTTTGGGTATTTCGGTCGAGACGGTTTATCTCGCAGTGGTTTCTCCATGCCACTCTAGCTGTCTCCACTATCTTCAGCCTTGCAAGAGCCATTTTGTTCTTCTTATTGTACCCGGTGACATCGAAGTATTCTTCCATTGATTCGATCCACTTCTCCACAGCCTCGCCCAAGTTTTTCCCTTCACCCTTGAAAGGTCCAGGCTGCAAACTATGAAGAGTTTTACAAACATCCAGGTCGAGCTCTTCTTCATCGAGTTGGGGGTTAACATTTCTACCACGACGACCTCGAACCATGTTCCTATCAATACGAAAATTCTTGTTTTAAGACTCTTTATTTATGATTCAATCCGAATTTTAATTCAACTGATTCCGGGGTTCTCTAAATAGGTCGGCTTCCCACAAAATCAAGGGATAAAGATACTCATATAGAACGCATTATCAGTTAACAATTCATTCAGAATATCTCATTCATATCTTTAACACAATAATGGTCCATCATACTAATTTTTTCCATCTGAACAGTCCTCCATGGGGATTTCAATTTTTCAGATTTTGAATTTATCATCCCTTAACTTGATCCACTGAACAAAAGTTAACAGTAGCAATCTGCCAGCACAATCCACTAATCTCATAGTGATTGGCTGAAGTCATTAACGTCATTCCAGTTAAGAACATCATCACAGGGACTCGTCCCATTCATCCTCATTGTGGTTTCGCTCAGTTTATTACATTTCAACCAAATTTCAGGGATCATCATTTTTCAACCAGAATCCAAATCAACTCATCAGTTCTCAACCAGAATTTAAAAATCATATCAACCACATTTGAATTCATCATCTGGATAGCATTAATGCTTATAATTTCAAGTCTTAGATTTACTCGTATATACTGCCAGTAAAGAGCTGCAGTTATACCCTCGGTATATACGGGTAGTCATGGTTCTTGGAACTATAAGGTAAATACCATCATGTCTAGGCCTCAAGCAAGTCAGGGATTCCATACAATTGCAGTACTTCCATCTGAAGACCCAATTACCAATTTACGAATTTTAGTTTGAATATCAAATTGTATGAATTTTATTACACAATTATAACCTTTTTGTGATTCTTGATAAATTATTGACATATTTGGCTTTTCGGTTGATCCTCATTAGCCAAATAGCTTTGATACCAACTGTAAGATCCCCGTGCACCCACTGCGCAATGGATTCTGGGTGCTAGCAGCGGAAGTACCTCATCTTGCGCGGGGTAGGGTCCTACACTCGGGGCCTCGCCCACGGATATCCGGACAAGTGACTAATTCCTCGGTTCTTCCAAAACCGAACTTAGAAAAACTTCCCTTGCCCGAAAAGCACAGGCGATTCCTCCAGGATAAAATTTTACTCTAACGTAGTCAGGGTCATTATTACTGACCAAACTGATCCAACCGAGCCTAAAGTCACTTGGTCAGATCAAGGAAGAAACTTGCACTTGGATCATAGAGACCAATGCTTTTTTTCTCATTGAGAGGCACAGCCGTTGATTCTTTTCCATAGAATAATTTTTGTCCGGGATTTACTTCATCTATCGAACTAAACAAAAATTGAGTCTCGATTTACGGATCCATCAGTCCAGCCTAACCCCATCCAGTCCCATGGGTTAGCCAACCGCCCAACCACTGTAGTGATGGGATCCAATTAGAAATTTGGTTAGGTTTTGTCCCGCGTACCAGGGAAAAGAGTTCCCAGGCCCCCTAGCCAAATTTTCAAGCAAATTTAACTCCTGTCACACCACTTACACACCCAATATGAAATTGCCTTTTTCCTAGATTCAATGTATTTAATTCAGTCATTTAATGAAATCATAGTGTTACTGATCATAAACTTTCAAGTATCTGGTTGAATCTTAATTTCCAGTCATTCCTTCATCGGAGTATCTATGCCATCATTGGCAGCCAGAACGCTCACCACCTATTCACTCAGGGGCCTTTTCGATAGTTTCTAGCTCATAGTACCCGACAGATAATCACTTATAAAAATCAAGATGGAATCCTCGTTGAAGATCAGCAAGATCAACCAAGAGATCCATATAAGAGAGCTATGGACTCATCAGTTGAGGACTAACAAGTTCAATCAACCAGATCCATACTCAGTTTCAAAAAACAACTCTTACTCCTTGTTCCAATATCTTCCACGACGCACGTGTGGATATCTTCGGGGCGACCTAGAGCCCGAGCACCGTATGGTGAGCACCCTCTAGGATCCTTCGCAAGTCACCTAGCGCTTCACTCATAGGCCGCTTCCTTGGTCCCTCATCCACCGTACCGGAAGCTCACCATTTAAATCGATCCGAGGCTGGTCAAGACCTCGGCCGACCTTGCTACGCGAGACATCCTCCATTGACTCTCCGTCTCATCAGTTGCAACTTTATCAGTTAGGTCCCACGACCTTAATCACAAGACGGTCAAAATGCTTCCCCAACATTCTTAACATAAAACAGTCTTTTACAAACAGGTTACAAATACAGTTTCTATAATGAACTCTCATCTTTCCACAATATCTCTCATCAATCCACATTACTTATTCCACATTCTATTCATATGTGTACTCATTCTCATCCAATCACATCATTTTCCATCTCATCACTTCAGATTCATTCACATCACATATCATATATTCACATCCCAATTCTCATGTCATCACATCTCATCCATTCACTCATATCGACGACATATCATTTCACATACACATTCGCATTCATTATTCTACATATACATCCACATCATACATCCAATTCCACATACACATCCATATCCACATCCATACATCCACGTCCACATTCATACATCCACATCCACATCCACATCTACATCCATACAACCACATCCACATCTACATTCATACATTCATTTTTACATCCTCATTCATACATCCACATCCACATCCACATACATACATCCATACATCCACATCCATACATCCACATCCACATCCGCATACACATCCATACATCCACATCTACATCCATACATCCATTTTCACATCCACATTCATACATCCACATCCACATCCACATCTACATCCATACATCCACATCCACATCCACATTCACATCCATACATCCATATCCACATTCCACATTCATACATCCATATCCACATTCACATTCATAGATCCATATCCACATTCACATTCATACATCCACATCCACATCTACATTCATACATCCACATCCACATCCACATTCACATCCATACATCCATATCCACATTCCACATCTACATCCATACATCCACATCCATACCCACATCCATTCATCCACATTCACATTCACATCCATACATCCATATCCACATTCCACACCTACATCCATACATCCATATCCATACCCACATCCATTCATCCACATTCACATTCACATGCATATATCCATTTACATCTATCTGATTCCTATCACATCTTATCACATCTATTTATAGAATTTTTTTTTATATAAAGATTCTTTACGCATCTAATTAGGCATAAAGACAACTTTAGTAGGAATAACATTTTTATAAAAATCCTTTTATGCATCTATTTAGGCATAAGTTCAATTTTAAGGAAAATGACACTTTCTAATTAAAAATAAACCTTTTATGCATTTTAATATGCATAAATTCCATTTTAATGAGAATAACTCTTTCAAAATAAAAATAAATCTTTTATGCATCTAACTATGCATAAATTTAATTTCAATGAAAATAATACTTGAAATAAAAATAAATCTTTTATGCATCTTTCTATGCAAAAAATCAATATTGATAAGAATAACTCTTTTGAATTAAAAATAAAATTCTTTATGCATCTTTCTATGCATAAAATCAAAATTGATGAAAATAACTCTTTTGAATTAAAAATAAAATTCTTTATGCATCTATTTATGCATAAAATCAAAATTGATGAGAATAACACTTTTGGATTAAAATAAATTCTTTATGCATCTTTCCATGCATAAATCCAATTTAGTAGGAATAACACTTTTAGAATAAAAGAATTTCTCTTATGCATCTAATTTATGCATAAAATCCATTTATGATGAAAATCACACTTTTAATATTAAAAAATATCTTTTATGCATATATTTATGCATACAAATCATTTATGATGAAACTCACTCTTTTAATATAAAAGCATTACTTTTATGCATCTAATTTATGCATAAAATCATTTATGATAAAAATCACACTTTTAATATTAAAAAAAAATATCTTTTATGCATGTGTTTATGCATACAAATCATTTATGATGAAAATCACTCTTTTAATGTAAAAGAATTTCTTTTATGCATCTATTTATGCATGAAAATCATTTATGATGAAAATCACACTTTTAATATTAAAAAATATCTTTTATACATATGTTTACGCATACAAATCGTTTATGATAAAAATCACTCTTTTAATATAAAAGCATTACTTTTCTGCATCTAATTTATGCATAAAATCATTTATGATAAAAATCACACTTTTAATATAAAAAATATATCTTTTATGCATGTGTTTATGCATACAAATCATTTATAAAGAAAATCACTCTTTTATAATCAAAATAATAATTTCACTCTGCTTCCTTCTATGCATAGAATTTAATTCTAAAGAAAGTAACACTTTTTTAATAAAATATTTTTAGTATGCATTTTCTTATACCTAAGATGAAATTTAACACTTTAAGAATACATATACGATGGGAATTACTCTTTTTGAATAAAAAAAGTAAAACCTATTTTACACAATTTTAAAAAATTTGCCATAACCTCCTTTGTATGGCTGACCATTTTTTAATTTTTAATTCTCTAAAATTAATTAGAAGTTCACCAAGAGTATTTAAATCATTCTAATGTAACATTTTCTACTTATCAACCAAAGAGAAACATTATGAAAAACTTGATTTTATCCATTAATCATTCATCCAGGATAAAGAATGGTTGGATTTACTAAAGAAGAGAGGGGAATGCCTTTTTTCAATGAGGCATAACATCATAATCATTTTAGAGAAGACAAAAATCATAAAAACCATTAAACTTAAGCATAAATAGGAATTGATGTATTTTCTTACTTCCATCATCAATTAACTTCAATAGCATTAAAAAGCCATTCCAATTAAGCTTCTCAAGCTTGAGAGGGGTTGAGAAGAGAGAAACATTGAGAAATTATAGAAAAGATCAAAATTCACCCTTACCCTCACAAATTGCTTGATTCTTTGATCACGGTAGAGGCCCCCAACTAATCAATTGGTTTGGTGTGTTGATGGAGCCACCAATGGAGATTGAAGAAGGAGGGAAGCTCCAATTTCTTCAATTTGGAGAGAATTTTAGAGAATAGTAAAAATTATCATTATTTCAGCATAATTCTGGGATAGTATAATTCTCCTATTTTTTTTACAAAGGACTCAGGTTCTATTTATAGGAGAGGGAGGCTCTAACCAAGACCAACTGATTTCTAGAATTTTTCAGATTCAATTTGGTTGAATTTGGACTAGATTTGGACCTAGTTTGGTTCCTTTTTTATTCGATTTGATCCAAGTAGGCGCCTCCTTGAAGGGACTCCCCTTCCTTACACATGTGTCAAAATGGAATCATTATACCCAAAATATCTCATTTTTTTAGTAATACTCATAGTTTTTTACTAATAACCCTTATACATAGTCAACTCTTCATCTTATGTGAGCATTTACTCATTTTCGGGTATTTTTCTTTTACAAATTGCATTTATCTCCTCTCCACACATGGATTGATCTTATTGGCCCATAGGAACGTTAATTTTAAATTTTGAAAAAATCTTGACCCTCAGGATAAGGCCTCTTGAACAGATTATACTTGATTTCTAATGCACCTTCTGAAAATCTTTTTGAACTTCTATTTAGGGGGAACTTATTTTAATAATAAGAGATATTTTCCCATCCAAAAATATTTAAAAACTGAATTACCACTCTCTAGAAGATTTTCTCTCTCTAGGCAAAGACTGGTAGAAACAAGATCTTTTATATTTCTAAAGAGGGATTTGACTACAGGGGAAGATACTGGACATCCTGAGAGGCTAGGGAGGAATCTTACACTGCTGAAAAAGAAGCTGTTGGGACTGATGTGAGTGGAAATGTGGTTGCACAGAATGCAAGTCAGCAATCACAGTCTTTGAGTGGACCAGGAGAGTCCTCATCTAGTGGTTCAGTTGATAGACCATGGAGTGGCAGGCTGCATCATAATACCAGTCCTGTAAATGTGATTAGTACATCACATAAAAGCAAAGAGAAAGTGGTTGAGCCCCTTAGTATGCCTGACATTTCTCCAGGGCAGTCTCGTGTGTTGATGGAGAGTCTAGTGGCTCAGAGATGAGCCTTGATGAGGATCTTGGGATACCAGCTATGAGAACACCTGGTGTAAAGAAGGCTATGAAAGCCATGAATGCAAAGCTGCAAAGATCTGGGAGGGTGAAGAGTCCTGTGCAGAGGTTTACCTGTGATGGTTATGTGGCACATCACTATGCATACATGGCAAAAGTTGTGCAGGTTGTAGAGCCCACATGCATTGATGAGGGTGTTGGAAATGTGTGTTGGGAGAAAGATATGGATGAGGAGATGGATGCACTATATGAAAATGAGACTTGAGATTTAGTGCAATTGCCTGAAGGCAAGAAAGCCATTGGATGCAAGTGGGTGTACAAAGTAAAACATAACAGTGATGGAAGCATAAGCAAGTACAAGGCTAGATTGGTAGCCAAAGGATATGCGCAGACATATGGCATTGATTATGACAAAACTTTCAGCCCAGTTGCGAAGATGGCAACAGTGAGAGTTGTAATAGCAGTGGCTGCGTCAAAGCAATGGTCTTTACATCAGATGGATGTAAAGAATGCATTCTTGCATAGAGATTTGCAGGAAGAGGTGTATATGTTACAACCACCTGGTTATGAGGATGTGAGTCACCCCGAGCATGTTTGCAAGCTGAAGAAAGCCTTGTATGGCTTAAAACAAGCACCAAGAGCATGGTCTAACAAGATTTTTGAATATCTTGTCACTATTGGCTTTCATGTAGCCAATGCAGATTTCTCGCTATATGTGAGACACAATGATAGAGGGGTTGTGCTTGTTGTCATCTATGTAGATGACCTGATCATTATGGGGGACCATGATGCAAAGATCTTTGATGTAAAGATCTTGCTTAGACAGAAGTTTGAGATGAAGGATCTAGGGGAGCTCAAATATTTCTTGGGCATTGAGGTGATTAGGTCACCACATGGTATTGGATTACTACAAAGAGTGAAGATTCAAGAGAGATTTTGGAGGATCTTACTATGTATAGGCGCATAGTAGGAAGCTTGATCTACATGAGGATCACCAAGCCAGATTTGAGCTATGTTGTTGGGTTGGTGAGTCAATTTATGCAGGTTCCTCGGAAGCCGCATTTGGATGCATTGAGACGCATACTGAGATATGTGAGGTCTACTTTGCATTGTGGACTATTTTATGAAACTGGGACAGAGGTATGTGTACATGGGTACACAAGATGCTGATTGGGTTGGTTGTATCTCAGATAGAAGATTTACTAGTGGCTTCATGTTTTCTTTGGGGAGTGCTGCTATGACTTGGAGCAGCAAGAAGAAGCCTACAGTTGCTCTATCCAGTACTACAGAGGCCAAGTACAGAGGTGCTGCTATGGCAGCATGTGAGGTGGCTACTCTTATCTTTGTATATGGTGTGTACCCTTATCTTTGTACATGGTGTGTACCCTTATCTTTGTATATGGTGTGTTGAGTGTTATGTGAAGAAGAAGAAGATTTTCAACCTCTCACCTTGTGTGTTCTCTTTTAGGGTTTTGTGAGTGTGTGTGTGTGTGCTTGCAAGAGCTCAAGCTCTCTTCTCCCCTGCATCTTTTCAGGTTTGGGTGCCTACTTCAAGCCATACAAGGCTTTGCATAACCTACACACAACAGCTAGGTGTGCATCACTCATAACTTGGTGGTTGCATCATGTAAACTTCTTCTTGCAAATCACCATGTAAGACGGCATCTGTATATCCATCTGATGTAAAGACCAACCCTTTGTTACAGCCATAGCAATGACAACTCTCACGGTTGCCATTCTTGCAACCGGGCTGAATTTCTCTTCATAGTCAATGCCATAAGTCTGTGCATAGCCTTTGGCCACCAATCTTGCCTTATAAATGGTCACTGAACCATCAGCATTATGCTTGACTTTATACACCTACTTACATCCATTTTTCTTCTTTTCCTTAGGCAAAGGCACTAACTCCCATGTTGCATTTAAATCAATGTTGTCATCTTCTCATTCATGGAATCTTCCCATTTATTATTTCCAAGTGCCTCTCAAAACCATACTTGGACAACATGTCCAAGCCATATTGCCTTTGGAATAAAAAAATGCCATGAGATGATCTCACCACCTTTATACCCAAAAAATATTGCAGCTCACCCAAATCCTTCATCTCAAACTTTTTCTTCAAAAGCCTCCTAACATCCTGTATGTCAACATCACTATCACCAGTGATAAACCAAGTCATCCATATAGATGACTAATAGCATGATCCCTCTATTTGTCTTTTTCACATAAAGTGAAAAATCTGCATTAGATATCTAAAATCCAATGTAACAAGATACTCCTTGATCTTGTTTGACCATGGTTTGGGTGCCTGCTTCAAGCCATACAAGGCTTTGCATAACCTACACACAAAAGCTGAGTGTGCATCACTCATAACCTGGTGGCTGAATCATGTAACTTTTTCTTACACAGATCACCATGTAAGACGACATGTGTATATCCGTCTGATGTAAAGACCAACCCTTTGTTGCAGCCATAGCAATGATAGCTCTCACGGTTGCCATTCTTGCAACCGGGTTGAATGTCTCTTCATAGTCAATGCCATAAGTTTGTGCATAGCCTTTGGCCACCAATCTTGCCTTATAAAGTGGTCACTGAACCATCAGCATTATGCTTGACTTTATACACCCACTTACATCCATTTTCCTTCTTTTCCTTAGGCAAAGGCACTAACTCCCATGTTGCATTTTAATTAATGTTGCCATCTTCTCATTCATGGTATCTTCCCATTTATTATTTTCAAGTGCCTTCTCAAAACAAGTGGGATCCAAATCTTGTGTTGCTTTAAACATGTAAGCATAATGATGGACTGTATATCCATCATATCTTAACCTATCAACAGGGTACCTAACCCTCATAGACTTGCGTACACCTGGATCACTACTAGGTGTCCTCAAAAAAGCCCTTGTTCTCCTTACACCAAGAGTAACCATAGATGGGATGCCAAGCTCCTCATCAAGGCTATCTTCAGAGCCGCTAGAATCACCATCCACATATGAGTGACCTGGTGATAGATCAGGCAAAAAATGTTGATCTACCTTTTCCTTCCCTTTGCATGATACATGTGTACCTACATTTGTCCTCAACCTACCTGACCATGGGCTAACATTGGATCCATTGCTAGAGGACTCTCTAGGTCCACTAAGCACCTATGAGCTGCTCTATATGTGATGAAACATCAGGACTTCTTACATCTACATCTTATGCTGCCTTCACTCTACTGGTGCATACTAGCTACTCATCTCGTCAAAGACAACATCTCTGCTTACTCGCATGTCACAAGTGAAAAGATGCAGGGGAGAAGAGAGCGTGAGCTCTTGCAAAGCACACACACACTCACAAAACCCTAAAAGAGAACACACAAGGTGAGAGGCTATAAATCTTCTTCTTCTTCACACAACACTCAACACACCATATACAAAGATAAGAGTACACACAATATGAAAAGGTACTCAACCAAATACATACTAGGGTCTATAGTGAGAACTCAACTAAATGAGCTTGCGCTATAACTATGCCAGTCTTAAGAATGGCTGTCACACACAGCCTGTTATCCCACTGGTCGCATATCACCCATGATCCCACCAACCATGCCAGTGGTGTAAGTGTGGGGCCTATCCCTTAGGCGGGTCATCAGTATCCACTGCCTCACTAGATGAGCTCGATATCTCAACACTCCCCCTCAAGCTCAACTCCATCTCATGTACATCAAGAGAAGCCCTGAATCTGCGGAGCTTCTCTGTACCCAATGCTTTGGTGAAGATGTCAGCGACCTGATCCTGTGTGCTGAAATACACAAGGTCAACGTCTCCTACCAAAACCTTCTCTTTGACAAAATGGTAGTGGACCTCTATATGCTTTGTGCGAGCATGAAAAACTGGGTTCCTAGCCAACTGTATACTGCTAATGTTGTCACAAAAAATGATAACTTGTCTATCCACTGATAGACCCAAATCTGCAAGTAGCTTTCTCAACTAAGCTACCTCACATGCTGCCATAGCAACACCTTTGTACTCAGCCTCTGTACTGGATAGAGCAACCGTAGGCTGCTTCTTGCTGCTCCAAGTCATAGCAGCACTCCCCAAAGAAAACATGAAGCCACTAGTAGATCTTCTATCTGAGATACTACCAGCCCAATCAGCATCTGTGTACCCATGTACACATATCTCTATCCTAGTTTCATAAAATAGTCCACAATGCATAGTAGACCTCACATACCTCAGTATGTGTCTCAATGCATCCAAATGCAGCTTCCGAGAGGAACCTGCATAAACTAACTCACCAACCCAACATCATAGCTCAAATCTGGCCTGGTGATCCTCATGTAGATCAAGCTTCCTACTATGAGCCTATACATAGTAGGATCATCCAAAATCTCTCCTGAATCTGCACTCAACTTGCCATTCTGATCCAAGGGCAATGAGATAGTCTTACAGCCTGTCATACCATACTTGAGCAACATGTCCAAGCCATACTGTCTCTGCAGTAATCCAATACCATGTGGTGACCTAATAACCTCAATGCCCAAGAAATATCTGAGCTACCCCAGATCCTTCATCTCAAGTTTCTGTCTAAGCAAGATCTTTACATCAAAGATCTCTGCATCGTGGTCCCCCGTAATGATCAGGTCATCTACATAGATGACAGCAAGCACAACCCCTCTATCATTGTGTCTCACATACAGCGAGAAATATGCATTGGCTACATGAAAGCCAATAGTGACAAGATATTCACAAATCTTGTCAGACCATGCTCTTGGTGCTTGTTTTAAGCCATACAAGGCTTTATTCAACTTGCAAACATGCTCGGGGTGACACATCCTCATAACCAGGTGGCTGCAACATATACACCTCTTCCTGCAAATCCCCATGCAAGAATGCATTCTTTACATCCATCTGATGTAAAGACCATTGCTTTGACGCAACCACTGCTATCACAACTCTCAGTGTTGCCATCTTGGCAATTGGGTTGAAAGTTTCCTCATAATCAATGCCATATGTCTACGCATATCCTTTGGCTACCAATCTAGCCTTGTACCTGCCTATGCTTCCATCACTGTTATATTTTACTTTGTACACCCACTTGCATCCAATGGCTTTCTTGCCTTCAGGCAATTGCACTAAATCCCAAGTCTCATTTCCATATAGTGCATCCATATCCTCATCCATAGCTTTCTCCCAACACACATTTCCAACAGCCTCATCAATGCATGTGGGCTCTACAACCTGCACAACTTTTGCCATGTATGCATAGTGATGTGCCACATAACCATCATAGGTAAACCTCTGCAAAGGATTCTTCACTCTCCTAGATCTTCATAGCTTTGCGTTCATGGCTTCCATAGCCTTCTTTACACTAGGTGTTCTCATAGCTGGTATCCCAAGATTCTCATCATGGTGCATCTCTGAGCCACTAGACTCTCCATCATCTCATGATAGTCAACAACAAAAAAGTTGACAATACCATACTGCTTAAAGGAAGAGGATCCAACTTTAATGGATTTCTATGATGCTGAGCGCAAAAGGATTTCTATGATGAACGCAAAAGGATACAAGCCTCTTCCACAAAAGCCCCTCTACACAATGACCTACCCTCTGTACCAAAACAAGATCGACTCCGATACCATATCCTCACCAATGAAGTTCAATGTCAAAACCTCACAAATCAACAGCCCTTCTTGATAAAGTTATCCTCATACAACCATCTATCTCTAACAAGGAACTCAAAGGAAAAGCCCCGGGGCCTATGCATCTTCATCAACCCCTCACCAACACCAAAAGAGACAACCACATGCTTGAAAGCCTCGTCGACATCCACTCCACAAGAGACTGTCGCCTCATCATCATCAACAATGATAATGAGTCTCAACCATGTAGCCTTTGTGCTAACCAAAGTCAAGGAGGGCCCCAAACCTTCCACATCAACCCAAAAGAAAACTCCACCAAGACAACCACGATCAAGATACCGTAATAGTATCAAGATGTGGGTGAAGAAACAGCTACTTGTAGCGCAATGCTACTATGAAGGTGCCAATCAAATTTGGGTGACTCACCGGTTAAAGCCTCTTCCTCAACGCAGCAATCGGAGGCCAACGATGAAGAAAAGTACTCAACACCGTCCACAAAAGCCTATTCGAGTTCCTCAAAGAACTCCACCAAGTCAACAAGTGTAGGTACCAAAAACACTACTACAGGCACAAGGGTATTGTTGAAAAATAGGTAGAGGGAGAGGAGACACACACACAGGAGCAAACCCTAATGTATATTGCAAACCCTAACCATAGAGGGAAGCCATCTCCCTTCTCACACAATGCATAAAGCTAAAGCCATAATCCATAATACACACAACACACTATGAGTTGTGTCCACACACATCTAACCCTAGCTAATGTCCACACACTATGACCAGCTGGACGCGGTCATTTATGTCTCACACATGTTCCTACCTAACATGCCAACACATAGCATAGCTGGCTCACACTGACATCGAGCTTGAATCTCAATAGCCCTTGTCAAGCTCAAGTGTACTGCCATAGATGAAGATGTAGATGAGCTTGGGATATCAAGGCTCTCAACACTCCCCCTCAAGCTCATCCCATGTACTCCCAACATAATAGTACGGAAGTACTCAAACTTCTCTCTGCTAAGTGGCTTTGTAAAGATGTCTGCCACCTGCTCATCAGTCTTCACATACTGTAGATCAACTGTACCATCCAACACTTTCTCTCTGACAAAGTGATAATGGACCTCTATGTGTTTGGTCCTCGCATGAAACACTGGATTCTTTGCCAACTGTATACTGCTCATGTTGTCACAATGAATGACAACTTTGCCATCCAATAGGCTCACCCAAATCTGCCAAGAGACTCTTTAACCATATAGCTTCACAAGTAGCAATGGCTGCACCCCTGTATTCAGCCTCTGTACTAGATAAAGCAACCGTAGGTTGCTTCTTGCTACTCCAACTCACCACAGCACTTCCAAGTGTAAAGGCATAACCACTAGTAGATCTCCTGTCATATGAGCTACTTGCCCAATCAGCATCTGTGTAGCCATGTATATCCAAGCCTTTACCACTCTCATAAAGTAGACCATAATGTGCAGTAGTGGTCTTCACATATCTCATAATGCGTCTTACTGCATCCAAATGAGGTTTTCTGGGGCTCTGCATAAATTGGCTTACTAGCCCCATAGCATAACTCAAATCCGGGCGTGTGATAGTCATGTAAATGAGACTACCAACCATCTTTCTGTACATAGATGGATCATCCAACTCCTCACCAAAATCAGCCCGCAACTTCACATTCTACTCCAAAGGTGTACTCATAGGCTTACACCCTGTCATGCCATATTTTGCCAACATATCCAATGCATATTGGCGCTGCACTAACCATGTACTTGCATGGTCTTTGATCACTTCAATTCCAAGAAAGTATCTCAACTCACCAAGATCTTTCATGTCAAACTGCCCACTCAATCCTTTCTTGACATGCATCACATCTGTACCATGATCACCTATGATAATCAAGTCATCCACATAGATGACAAGTAAAACAATCCCATGATCTGTTTTCTTCACATAGGGTGAAGAATTTGTTGTAGAAATCTGAAATCCAAGGGAGATAAGATATTTGCTCATCTTATCACTCCAAGCACGAGGTGCTTGCTTCAAACCATATAATGCCTTTTTCAATTTGCATACATGAGTAGGATACTTTGGGTGTACATAACCTTCTGGCTGTGCCATATACACTTCCTCTTGTAGATCACCATTTAGAATTGCATTTTTGACATCCATTTGATGCATTTCCCAACCATTAGCTGCAGCCATAGCAATGACTGCTCTCACTGTTCCCATCTTTGCCACTGGACTGAATGTTTCATCATAGTCCAAACCTTGGGTTTGTGCATAACCCTTAGCTACCAATCTTGCTTTATGTCTTTCAATGGAACCATCAGCAGACTTGCACTTCACTTTGTAAACCCATTTACAACCAATGACATTTTTATCCTGAGGTAATGCAACCAAGTCCCATGTCTCATTACGAACCAATACGTCCATCTCAACATCCATTGCTTTCTCCCATACATGCTTTCCAACAGCTTCTGTATAGCATGTAGGTTCTACATGCTTCACCATAGATGTCATATATGCATAATGCATAGAAAAATATTGATATGTCAACCTGTCAATTGGATATCTGACCCTTTGGGATCTTTGCAATGCATGTGGATCACTCTGAACACCTGTCACTCTAGCATGTGGTGGCACATATCTATCCTGCCTTGCACCAGGTGTGCGTAAATCAGGTATGCCAAGCTCCTCATCCAAACTCTCTGAACTGGACGACTCATAACCTGTAATTCCAATTCCTTCAACCTTCTTCTTTCCTTTATCCACAGCACTACTCCCAGTGCTCACACTCTCATGCCTCAAACGTCCTGACCATGGACGTACAGTACTACTCTCAGCCTCTACTGCTGGCCCAGACATAGAAGTAGAACTAGAACTTGCTTATGGCAAGTTCACATGCACATCAGCTTCAAGTGACTCAATGACACCCTCATCCTTTGCTTTGTACCAACTAGCAAGCTCATCAAACACCACATCTCGTGAGATGACCACTTGTCTAGTTTGTGGATTATAACATTTGTATGCCTTTCGATCCTGTGCATATCCAACAAATACACATTTTTCTGCCTTAGGATCCAACTTCCTTCTTCTTTCATCAGGCACATGTACATAAGCTATGCATCCAAATACTTTGAGGTGTCCAATGTCTGGCCTATAACCTGTAAGCCGCATCTCTGGCGTACTTCCATGAATGGCTGCTGTAGGTGTTTTATTTAGTATATACACTGCAGTAGCACATGCTTCTGCCCAATAATAATCTGGCATGCTCTTCTCATTAAGCATCGCTCTAGCCACTTCACATATGACTCTATTCTTTCTCTCAGCCACACCATTTTGCTGAGGTGTATACCTGCAAGTCAATTGTCTTGTTATTCCATGCTTTCTCAAGAAATGCTCAAAAGCATTTGAGGTATATTCACCACCTCCATCTGTCCTCAAACACTTAATCCAACAGCCATATTGCTTTTTTGCAAAAGCTTTGAAATCCATAAACTTTTCCAATACTTCACTTTTCTCTTTGAGAAAGTATATCCATGTCATCCTGCGAAAATCATCTATGAATGTCACATAGTATAAACTGCCTTTGATAGATGGGTTTTGTGCAGGACCCCATACATCACTGTGTACTATCTCAAGTGGCCTGCTACTCATGTTTCCTTCTCTAGGAAACCGCAACCTTGCCTGCTTTCCAAACTGACAGGCTTCACAAACATGCATATTCCCATCATACTTGAATCTAGGCAGCCCACTAACAATGCCTCTTGCCTGCATGTTTTTCAATCTTTGTATATTGACATGTCCAATCCTCTTATGCCACATATCAATGTCCTGTACCACATTTTTGCTTTTAGAGAACATGGCTAATTTTAACTCAAGAATTCCAGCATCCACCAGCTTAAACAACCTGCCTTCTTTCTTGCCTTTAGCAATGACTCTACATCCATGTTTGAAATCCTCAACGAAGCAACCATGCTCATTGAAACGAACCTGTAATCCCTGTTCCACCATCTGACCAACTGAGGCCAAGCTTTTTGTGATAGAAGGCACAAACAATACATCTAACATAGACTTTGTTTGACCATTGTGCATAACCAATGGTACACTTCCAACATGTGTAATGGCATGTTGAGTATCATCTCCTGTTTCCACATAGCCTTTCACATCCATAGGCTTCATATGCTCAAACCATTCACCATGACAAGTCATATGGTTTGATGCTCCAGAGTCCATATACCAAGTGTCATCATTTTCAGCATTTGTCATCATAGATCCCACAACATGTTTCATGGCAAACAAGTGATTTGCAATGCCATCATTACTGCTTGATGCATAATTTCCACCATGTTGTGCATAATGTCTACCATAATGTCCACCACGTTGTGCTCTACCCCCTCTTAAATCATTCTGTTTGCAGAAACAATCTCTTTCCATATGACCAAATTTTCCACAGTAATGGCATTCCACATCTTGCATAGATGTTTGTTGGCCTTGCCAACATCCTCTACCACGAGGATTACCTCTGCCTCTCTGAGGTGTATATCCACGACCACCTCTAGCACCATATGAAGGCTGAAAATTCTGTTGTGGTGACCTGTCCTGCCATCCACGACCATTACCACCGCGGCCACGTGATGCGAATCTCCCCCTGCCTCTAAAACCTCTTTGAGAATAGAAAGCCTGATTTCTGCCATTATCATCATGGCTAGTAGATGCATCCAGAAAAGAATCATTGAGTTTGATTTCCTCAACAAGCAAGAGTGAAACCAACTCATCAAAGTCTGGTAAACCTGTACTCCGAATCGAGATAGATGTATCAAAAGATTTATATTCCTTGCCAAGACCACGCAAGGTAATATCCACAAAATCATCATCAGGCATGGGGGCATTTATTGTTGCCAATGCATCTGCAAACTTCTTTATTTCTTGCACATAATCATGGATACTCCTTCTATTCCGCTTCACATTATGTATCTGTTGTCGCAACTGAGACTTGCGAGCACTCGTGTCTGTATCAAACAACTTCACCAATGTATCCCATGCATCCTTGGGATTCTCAGCATCATGTATGTGTATGAGCATAGCATCCGAAATACATATAGACAGATAATGCAACACTTTGAATGCTCTTTCTGACCATTGCTTATGAGCAATAACCTGCTGCTGTGTAGGTTGTCGGGGTGGTTCAGGCTCTGGCTCAGCACCTGTAATGAGATTCCAAAAACCTTTTCCCTTCAAGAAACTTTTGATCCCTTCAATGAGACTTTTGTACCTTTTCCCTGATCTTGTATTTGCATTCAAGAAACTTTTGAAGTGTGCGGAAGCTGTACTTCCAGCTTTTCACCAACAATCTGTACTGGATTATCCGACATATTTCTCAATGCAAATACAGCTTCCGCACACTTCAAATTTGTAAACAAGCCTTCCTCAGCTCAACCACACTCCAATGAGTGTTCCAGATACTCCAATGTAGTCAACAACCTTCAATTTTGATGTAGAAAATCAACCTGTATGCATCCAAAATGAACTGACACACATAGTCCAAGATACCCTAATTTGATGCGCTTTCCAAGGCTCCAAATTGTAATGTAGTGGTGTAATCAAGTATGGGTAACTTGCATTGACACCTAAACAACCTCAATGTTGAGTATCAACACCATCCGACATGTGTACATATCAATTTTATCAAACCCCTTTCTCTGTTTTGTGAAAAACCAGAATAACTAGTAGCAAATTTGCTGTAATTCTTCAATATTTGTCCAAATTGAGCAACCAGGCATTCATTAGCTTAGCAATGATGTCCACTAACTCCATGTAAGAGGAATTAGTCCAATTGTTTAAGACCAATGAGTAATTGTTCGATTAGCATAATTGATCAAACCAACCATGTAGCATCCTTCTCACTAGTATGTACCACAAGTTTGCTAAACCAATTTTGAAAGATGTCAAGCACTAGTGTTGATTTTGATCCTCCACTTTGCAAAATATTCAAAAACTACCTTGTTTCTGTTGTCCAGTCTGTGCCGCCTGCTCTACAGTGATTTGGGAGTGATTGTAGTACTAATTGATGATGGGTTTGAGTCCCCAACACACCTAGGTATGTGTGCAACCAGTCAATGCTTTGATTTTTACCAAAAACATGCTCCAAATGCATCAAATTTTGACCTCCTTTTCTCTGTTTTTTGAGAGCTCAAAAACCAGAATTTTTCACTCATTCAAATGCATGTAAATTGCTCCAAAATCAGTTTAAGGCTTGCATAGGAGTTGCCAATACATTCCTCCTTGTCAGATACATGTGTCTTTGCCAGATTTACATCAATTTCCACCATACATCACTACTTCCAAGCTTTAATGGAAAGCTTTCAAAAACCAGAATTTCTCTTTGCTTTGAGTTGCCCTAAATTGCTTTGTTTCTGCCTGAATCACCTGCAATCCGCTCAAGGATGTTTAGAATACCTTACCCGGTAGGCCAAGCTCTCAGATCTGATAGTAAATCGGTGTGCTCCAAGCTTCACAGCACCAATGGCAAGCTTCACAGCTTTTCTTCACAGCTCCTTCTCCCTCTTCTCTCACTCACTCATAAACCCTAATAGACAGCACAAGGCTCTGATACCATGTTGAAAAATAGGTAGAGGGAGAGGAGACACACACACATGAGCAAACCCTAATGTATATTGCAAACCCTAACCATAGAGGAAAGCCATCTCCCTTCTCACACAATGCATAAAGCCATAATCCATAATACACACAACACACTATGAGTTGTGTCCACACACATCTAACCCTAGCTAATGTCCACACACTATGACCAGCTGGACGTGGTCATTTATGTCTCACACATGTTCCTACCTAACATGCCAGCACATAGCATAGCTGGCTCACACTGACATCAAGCTTGAATCTCAATAGGTACTACTAAAGAAATACCAAATCTTATGTCCCTAAGTGCACCACAAAGTCCCCTAAGCTTGCACAAAGAAGGAAGCCTCAACACCAAGCACATCGGCCACTAGTTTATAATGTTCATCAAACATGGGTGCCTGTGCATGTGCTTCAACAAAAAGGATACTATGATGGTAATTCCATCATATGGTTGCCAAAATTGACAATGTGAAGAAAGCCTCACCCCACTGACTTCACCCCCACCAGCTTGACCTGAAGTTCGACAAGAATGGGGGGAGGTCCAAGAAACAACAAGCAAATCACTCAACCACTCGTGCATTCAGCACCAACACAAGAGCTTTTATGTTTAAGTAAATAATTAGCAGCCTTACCTACTGCCTCGATAACATTTGAGCAACAAATTCAAGAATCAATACCCACGTCTGCCAACAACGGAGACTTATGAGCGCATCAAGGACAAAATAATAATGCTCTTGTCACCCCTCTAGATGTGAGAAATAAGTGCACAAGAACTTGTTGCTCGCAAGTCATGACCTAGCTGTCCAATAAAATTAATTAAAAAAAACCATCGAGGTCAAAACCTGCAACTTCACGGAATTCCATCTCACAGAACTATACTTCACAGAATTCCATCTCACGGAATTAAACTTCACGGAATTCCATCTCACGGAATTAAACCTAATGGAATTCCCTCTTAACAAAATTCCAGTTCACGGCCTGCACCTTCACGAAAACACCATTTCACAGGATTGACTCTCACACGGGATTTGACCATTTCACAAAATATCCCTTCACACAGCCAAAACATCTGCAATCTCACAAGTTCAAGTTTCTCACGAATTACAGTCTCACGGCTTAAGAACTTGCACTTTCACACGATTTAATCCACATCACGGATTAAGCCATCTCATGCACACTACTTTCCCAAAGATCTTCAATAGCCATTATATATTTGTTAAGCTTATTGCTTAATATTCTTATGTCTAAATTAATGTAGCAGTTACTCCATGAGTACATATCCATACTCATGCACCGGAGAACATTTGCACCAAAGCATTACCATCGACAACCTCCGAGTAAATCTCTAGATGGGGGGGCCATGGTGGACAAAATCCTGGTCAATGGTACAACCCATCACCTAGAATTTTCCTTCAAATTACAAACCTCTCTAGATGACACCACCATCTTCACAAAACAATGATCCTCAATCCTTAGTGAAGATATCTATATTAGCCTTGCAAGTCGATGTAATTCTTTCAATCCTCACCAACAAATGGCTAATTCAACACAGAGCAGTTCAATAAGAGTCTATATGACACAATTCTTGTACTTCATGTAAATCTGCTTCATAAGAGCACTTAAATATACATAAAAACATCAAAAGCATATGGGCAAAAGAAGAGAGGAACAGGTCTTACTCAACAACATTTGACAAGAACCCTGCCACACAAAGGGACATCATCGAAGGCCAATTTCTTCAAATGATGAATGTCACTTGAATCAAATGAGGAACTGAGAATCACCGTCTCGTTCTGAGGATTAAGTCTACATTCCTCCAGATCCTTCCCTCCCTTCTCTCCCATTATTAACATCTCTTAGCATCCCCACTAACACAAGTCACATGTAACATTGCTTAATGATTGCTAAAAACAAAGTGAACTAAAAGCTTTTTTTTTTTTAAAGACACACAAAAATGCAATCATCGGGAGGGGTTTCTTTCATTCTTCAAATTATCTCCTCCCTACATTTGGATTAATCTTATTGGTCCCTCAGAACCTTAATCCAAAATTTTTAGAAAATCTGGACCCTTAGGCTAAGGTCTTTTAAGCAGATTATAATTTATTTCTAATGCAACTTAAGAATTTCTTTTTAAACTTCTGTTTCAGGGAAATTTATTTTAATAAGAAAGGATATTTTTCCATCCAAACATATCTAAAAACTGAATTATCTCTCTCTAGAATATTTTCTCTCTCTAGGCCAAAACAGGTAGAAACAAGATCTTTTATTATTCTAAAAAGGGGATTGATTACAGGGGAAGAAACTGGACATCTTGAGGGGCTAGGGATGAATCTTACATCCTCTCCCACTTGAAAAATGCGAGATGTCCTCATCTCGCAAACTAGGGGTAATCCCGCATCAGTTCGGCTTCTTTCTCCCAGGTGGCATCTTCAAAAGGATAGAACTTCCATTTGACTAATAATTCTCTCAGAATTTTGTTCCTAAGAACCTTCTCTCAAACATCAAAGATTTCTTCAAGTTGGAGTTCCATCTACTCTTGGGTTGAAGAAGTTAAGAGTTCATCATTAAGCACATGATTCGGGCTCGGTACATACTTCTTAAGTAGGCTGACATGAAATACATTATGTACTTTGAGATGAGGAGGCAGAAGAAGTTCATAGGCTAAGTCACCTACTTTCTTTGTAATCAGATATGGCCCACAGTATCTGGGGGATAACTTCTTGTACTTCCCAAGAGATAGAGAACTTCTTTTGGGGCGTACTAGATGAAGACCATATCTGCTTCTTTGAATTTTCTGTCTGACCTCTTCTTATCTGCATACTGCTTTTTTCTATCCTGGGCAGTTTTTATATCCTTGGTGCGGATTGACTGCATTTGCTGTGTAAGATTCCTCCCTCCGGAATTTGAGGTGTGCAGGTGTAAGAACCTCCCCTTCTGATTGTATAATTATTCTCCTCTCTGAAATAAAAGAAAGATCCTATTTTACCCTATTTTGAGCTAGAGAGAGAAAATGTCTAGAGAGAGGTAATTCAAAATCGAGATATTTTTGGATATAAAAATCCTCCTAGTGTCTAAAAGAGTTTCCCCTGAAATATATATTCAAAATTTTTTTTTCAATGTGCAATTGAAATAAATTGAAATCAGGTAAAAAGGACCTTAGCCTAAGGGTCCAGCTTTTCTGAAGTTTTTGAATTAAGGTTCCTATGGACCAATTAGATTAATCCAAATAAATGGAGGAGATAAATGAAAGAATAAAAGAAAATCCCCCAAAAATGAGTAAATGCTGACATAAGATGAAGAGTTGACTAAAGGACAAGGTTATTAGTTAAAAAAGAAAAGATATTTAGAAGAAATGATGCATTTTTGACACCTCAGTGTGGGGAATTCCCCTCATGAAGGAGGCACCTATTTTACATGTGTGGTTGAGTTTTAAACTCACAAATAATGACATATTTTCATCTGTCCTCTCTCTTGCTTCAACTAGATCCAAAAAGTAAGCTAAACTGACCAAAAAATGGTCAAAAATTGACCAAACTGATCTGGAAAATTCTAGAATCAGTTTGCTTGGTTAGAGGCTCAATTTTTTCTATAAATGAAGCCTCCCCCTTTGTAAATGGTGAAAAGTGTTTTATGCAATGTTACTCTACTCCTCCCCAATGCCAAAAATAGTGAATTCATTGATAATTCATTTGTTTTTTACCATTTCCTCTTCAAAAGTATTGGTGGCCACTCTTGTTGCAAACAAGAGCAGATCCCTCAAACCATCAAGCCAAAGGAAAGCTCACAAAACTCCAAGTAAGTTAGAAATTCTACTTTTTCTTATTCTATTTTATGGTTTTCTGATTTTTGCTTTCTTTAAAATGAAAATGGATAATATACCTTGTTGGAAAGGCTTTCCCCCTTCTCTTCATTATTGAATTCAGTCTTTCTTTATCCTAGATGTGTAATCAAATTGATGGAATTAAACTTTTCATATTGTTTACTCTTAAATAAAGTGGAAATTGATTAGATTAGAATGATTTAAATCATCTTGGATAATTTTTAGTAAATTTTAGAGTGAAAAATTTAAAAATTGGTCAGCCATACAAAGGAGGTTATGGCAAAATTTTCTTAAATTTTGTGAAGTAATTTTTTTCTTTTTATTATTCAAAAAGAGTAATCCCCACCGCTTGTGTATTCTAAAAGTGTTATTTTTGTTCTATGCATAGAAAAATGCATATTAGAAATATTTTTATTATAAAAGTGTTATTTTCATTAGAATTAATTTCTATGCATAGAAAGAAGCATATTGGGAATATTTTGATTATAAAAGTGTTACTTTCATCAAAACTGATTTTAATGCATAAATAGATGCATAAAAGAAAATTTTTTATCATAAAAGTGTTACTTTCATCAAAATTTATTTTTATGCATAAATAGACGCATATAAAAGAGTATTTTTATTTTAAAAGTGCTACTTTGATTAAAATTAAATTTATGCATAAAAGATTTTTTTTATAAAAGCGTTACTTTCATCAAATTTTGATTTTATGCATGGAAAGATGCATAAAGAAATTTATGTTTATTTCAAAAGAGTTACTGTCATTAATTTTGATTTTATGCATAGAAAGATGCATAAAGAAATTTATTTTTATTTCAAAAGAGTTATTCTCATTAATTTTGATTTTATGCATAGAAAGATGCATAAAGAAATTTATTTTTATTTCAAAAGAGTTACTCTCATTAATTTTGATTTTATGCATAGAAAAATGTATATTATAAAAGTGTTATTTTCATTAGAATTAATTTCTATGCATAGAAAGATGCATATTGGGAATATTTTGATTATAAAAGTGTTACTTTCATCAAAATTGATTTTTATGCATAAATAGATGCATAAAATTTTTTTTTTAATTATAAAAGTGTTACTTTCATCAAAATTGATTTTTATGCATAAATAGATACATAAAAGAATTTTTTTATAAAAGTGTTAATTTTATCAAAATTGATTTTTAAGCATAAATAGATACATAAAAGTATTTTTTTATTATAAAATTATGATTTTCATTAAAATTGAATTTATGCATAAATAGATGCAAAAAAGAATTTTTTTAATTATAAAAGCGTTACTTTCATCAAATTTTGATTTTATGCATAGAAAGATGCATAAAGAAATTTATTTTTTATTTCAAAAGAGTTATTCTCATTAATTTTGATCTTATGCATAGAAAGATGCACAAAGAAATTTATTTTTATTTCAAAAGAGTTACTCTCATTAATTTTGATCTTATGCATAGAAAGATGCATAAAGAAATTTATTTTTATTTCAAAAGAGTTATTCTCATCAATTCTGATTTTATGCATAGAAAGATGCATAAAGAAATTTTTTTTTATTTCAAAAGAGTTACTCTCATTAATTTTGATTTTATGCTTGGAAAGATGCATAAAGAAATTTATTTTTATTTTAAAAGGGCTACTCTCTTTAGATTTGATGTTATGCATAGAAAGATGCATAAAGAAATTTATTTTTATTTCAAAAGAGTTATTCTCATTAAAATTGGATTTATGCATAGAAAGATGCATAAAAGATATATTTTTATTTCGAAAGTGTTATTCTCCTTAAAATTGAATTTATGCATAAATAGATGCATAAACGGATTTTTATAAAAGTATTTCCCACTGAAGTTGTTCTTATGCATAAATAGATGCGTAAAGAATCTTTATATCAAAAATAAGAATTCTCTTACATTCTATAAATAGATGTGATAAGATGTGATATGAATCAGATAGATGAGAATGAATAGAGAATGGATGTGATGAGAATAGAAGTGATGAGAATGAGAGGTAAATAGATGTGATGTGAGTCAGATAAATGTGAATGAATAGATGAGATGTGATGTCATGTGAATTAGGATGTAAATGAATGATATAGGATGTGAATGAATGTGTTTGCATGTGAATCGGGATGTGAATGAATGATATAGGATGTGATCATCGGGATGTGAATGAATGTGTTAGCATGTGAATTGGGATGTGAATGAATGATATAGGATGTGAATCATCGGGACATGAATGAATGATAAGGGATGTGAATGGATGTGATGTGATGTGAATCAGATAAACGTGAATGAATAGATGAGATGTGATGTCATGTGAATCAGGATGTAAATGAATGATATAGTATGTGAATGAATATATTAGCTTGTGAATCAGGATGTAAATGAATGATATAGTATGTGAATGAATGTGTTAGCATGTGAATCAAGATGTGAATGAATGATATAGGATGTGAATAAATGTGATAGAATGTGAATCGGGATGTGAATGAATGATAAGGGATGTGAATGGATGTGATGTCATGTGAATCAAGATGTAAATGAATGATATAGGATGTGAATGAATGTGTTAGTATGTGAATCGAGATGTGAATGAATGATATAAGATGTGAATGAATGTGTTAGCATGTGAATCGAGATGTGAATGAATGATATAGGATGTGAATGAATGTGATAGCATGTGAATTAGGATATGAATGAATGATAAGGGATGTGAAAGGATGTGATGTGATGTGAATCGGGATGTGAATGAACGATAAGGGACGTGAATGAATGTGTTAGCATGTGAATCGGGATGTGAATGAATGAGATGTGATGTGAAATGGATGTGATAAGATGCGATGTAAATTTGATAGATGTTAATGTATGTGAATTGATGAGATATATGGGTAGATGCAAGTGGATGAGATCTGATGAGGATAAATGAGAAAATAAGTGATGAGATAGAAAAAGATGTGATTAGATGAGAATGGGAATACTTATGAAATGAATGTGGATTGATGTGGGTTGATGTGTGGATAATGTTGATTGATGTGGATGGATGTATGGATGATGTGGATTGACGTGTGGATTGATGTGGATGGATGTATGGAAGATGTGGATGGATGTGTGGATAATGTGGATTGATGTGAATGGATGTATGGATGATGTGGATGGATGTATGGATGATGTGGATTGATGTGTGGATGATGCGATTGGATGTGATTTGATGTGGGAATGATGTGATGTGATAGGGATGGATGAAGTATAAAAGATGTGGGAAGATGAGAAAAGATGGGGACTAATGTGAAAGGATGTGGAGTGATGAGAAAAGATGGAAATATTGTTGGAATTTATTTGTATGTGAAATCTGCTTTTAAATGACTGTTTTATGTCAAGAATGCTGGGGAAGCATTTTGACTGTCTTTTGAATGAGGTCGTGGAGACCTATCTGTTAAAATTGCAACTGCGACGACGGAGAGTCAACGGAGGACGTCTCGCGTAGCAAGGTAGGCCAAGGTCTTCACTAGCCTCGATTTGATTTAAATGGTGAGCTTCCGGTACAGTGGATGAGGGACCAAGGAAGCGGCCTATGAGTGAAGCGCTAGGTGACCTGCGAAGGATCCTAAAGGGTGCTAACCATACGGTGCTTGGGCTCTAGGGGGTCAGCTCAGGGTCACGAAAGATACCCACATGTACGTCGGGGAAGATATTGGAACAAGGAGTAAGAGTTGTTTTCTGAATTCAGGCATGGATCTGGTTGATTGACCTTGCTCGTCTCCTCAACGGATGAGTCCATGGCTCTTTTATATGGATCTGTTAGTTGATCTTGTTGATCTTCAACGGAGACTCTATTTTTGTTAAAGTGAATACTTGTCGGTTACTATGAGCTAGGAACTATCGAAAAGGCCCCTGAGTGGACAAGGGGTGAGCTTTCTGGTTGCCAATGATGCCATAGGTACATGGATGAAGGAATATTTGGGAATAAGGATTCAACTGGATAATTAGAGGATTATCATCATTGACACTCTGGTTTCATTAAATGATTGTTTTAAAGACTGTTGAATCTGTGAAAAAAGCAATTTCATATTGGGTGTGTAAGTGGTGTGATTAGTTTTAAGTTTGTATGAATATCCGGCTAGGGGGCCTAGGAACTCTTTTCCCTGGTACCCGGGACAACCTAACCAAATTCTTAATTGGATCCCATCACTACAGTGGTTGGGCGGTTGGCTAACCCATGGGACAGGATGGGGCTGGACTGATGGATCCCTAAATTAAGACTCAATTCTGTTCTGGTTCGATAGATGAAGTAAATTCCGGACAAAAATTGTTCTATGGAAAAGAATCAATGGCTGTGCCTCTCAATGAGGAAAAAAGCGTTGGTATCTATAATCCAAGTACAATCTTTTCCCTGATCTGACTATGGGACTTACGAGTTCGGTCAGATCAGTTCAGTTAGTTAAGGCTTTTGACTACGTTAGAGAAAAGTTATCTTGGAAGAATTGCTCGTGCTTTCCGGGCAAGGGAAGTTTTTCTGGGTTCGGTTTTGGAAGAACCGATGGATTAGTCTCTTGTCCGGATATCCGTGGGTGAGGCCCCGAGTTGGGACCCTGCCCTGTGTAAGAAGTGCTACTTCCACTGCTAGCACCCTTGAATTCGTTGCGCGGTGGGGATAGGGACCTCACAGCTGGTATCATAGCGAATTGGCTAATGAGGATCACCCGAGAAGCCAAAAATGTCAAAAATTTATGAAGAAGCAGTAAAAGGTTGTAATTGTGTGATAAAATTCATACAATTTGATATTCAAACTGAAATTCGTAAATTGGTAATTGGGTCTTCAGATGGAAGTACCGCAATTATATGGAATCCCTGACTTGCTTCAGGCCTACACATGATGGTATTTACCTTATAGTTCCAAGGACCGTGACTACCCGTATATATAATTGCAGCTCTTTACTGGCAGTATATACGAGTAAATCTAAGACTTGAAATTATAAGCATTAATACTATCCAGACGATGAATTCGAATGTGGTTGATATGATTTTAAATTTTGGTTGAGAACTGATGAGTTGATTTGGATTCTGATTGAAAAATGAAGATTCCTGAATTTTGGTTGAAATGTAATAAACTAAGCAAAACCACAATGAGGGATGAATGGGACGAGTCCCTGTGATGATGTTCGTAGCTGGAATGACGTTTTGGTTCTAAAGATTCCTGAAGTTTGGTTGAAATGTAATAAACTAAGCAAAACCACAATGAGGATGAATGGGACGAGTCCCTGTGATGATGTTCGTAGCTGGAATGACGTTAATGACTTCAGCAAATCACTATGAGATTAGTGGATTGTGCTGGCAAATTGCTGATGTTAACACTTGACCTAGTGAATCAAGTTAAGGGATGTCAAATTAAAAATCTATATAATTAAAAATTTCCATGAATGACTGTTCAGATAGAAATTTTGGTCTAATGGACCATTATTGTGATAAGGATTTTGAATGTTAGGATCTAAGTGAATTATTATCTGATGATGAGTTTTATATAAGGGATTTTTATCCCAGGATTCTGTTGGGTTCACCAGACTATAAGGAACCCCAGAATCAGTTGGATCTTAAGGAAAAGAGTTCTCCTCTAATTTTGCGAGATGAGGACATTTTGCGTTTTTTAAGTGGGGTAGGATGTAAGATTCCTCCCTCTGGCTTTTGAGGTGTGCAGGTATAAGAACCTCCCCTTCTGATCTTATAATTATTCCCCTCTTGGAAATAAAAGAAATACCCCAATAAACCAGATGGGTTGTGAGTCACATAGTGCGTGTGGGGATTATGAAGAGGAGATAGATCCCACTGCTCCATACGGGATTGATACGTTTGAAATGATTCCCCAGTACTATATGGAGGATCATTTCAGGCAAGTCAAGCCTGTATATCAAGCGGCTGCTCTCGCCACAAGAGGCCAAAACCTTAATACCATGGCAAGGAGACCACCTCTCCAATGCTACAAATGTGGTGGACCGCATCGTGTAGCGGAGTGCCCTAATAGGCTACAGAAGATCGCCACTCAGATGCAACCAAATCAAGGGAGCACATCGGGAATGCCGGTACTTACATGTAATCGTTGTGGCATAGATCATTTGATTGCTCAATGTCCACATAATCCTAATGCACCCAAGATTACGCCATTGAATTTGGTTGAGGTCACCAACCAAGCACGAGGAACCACACCCGTTGTACCCGCGAATGTAGTTACACGGTCAATGCTTCAAAATCAAAACTACATTCTTGAAGAGAGGGATACTGCATCAATCGCTCAGGCAAAGAAAAAGAAAACACAGCGAAAGAGATCGCTTAATGCCACGAGCTCCAAGCCTAGTTCAAAGACCAACATAGGGACAGGAGATGACCCCGTGTATATGAATGATCTTGAAGATGATTCCGATTCAATAGAAACCATGGGGACCAAAGCCACTACCTTAAGGGAGGAACCCACTCGGGAGCTCAACGAAGGGGAATCAAGTGAGTACATGAATAAGGAGAAACAGAAGGAAACTTCCTCGGCCCCACAACCAAGTCAGTTAATGCCCTCTCGACCACCCAAACTGACTGAGACTCCCCAAGACAAGCCACGTGGGCCAAAAACCCTCAAGAAAAAGATTGGAACTTACCCAAACCCAGTTGAGGAGATTGAACAAGTGCAACACTTAAGGGGTTTGGTGGAAGAAACACAAAGAGAACTGGAGCCAAACCCGAGAAAAATCAAAATTCCAGACACAGTGTTTCCTACGCAAGTTCAGTCTCACAGGAACCATAAACCGTTAGCTATACCTAGTATCATTCGGGAAGAAAGTGAGGATAGGACATCAGGAAGTGGGCAAACACCCTTTTTGCTTGAAAGAATGTTTAGTGAGGGAATGCTTGACCCCATCGAAGAGGAAGTGATTCCATCTTCACCAGTCCCTAGTCAAGGGGCGATATCTCGAAAAGTACCGTTGAATGTGTCCAAGCTAATGGATTTCATGTCCTCTGAAATCAGAACCACGATCATATCCAAATTATACGGAGATCCTGAGATATTCTTAGCTCTTCGAGCATTTCTCAATGGAGAACTAAAGGCAGGGCTACCACAATTTGCAAATATGGATAGACCTGACACGCTTCAAGATGAGGAGGAACATTGGGATCTACAACCCAACCTAGATGAAAAGTCGGTCGTTGAAATACCTGTGAACAAGTTGGGACAATACTTTGAAGGTGACGAATCTAATGCAACCCTCCCCATTACTACCAAGGGATTAACTCTAAAGGGAATCCTTGATGGTGGTGCTGGAGACTAAAAACTGTTGGGAATCCATGGGGAGACCTCACCTCGAGGTCACAAACATAGTGGTCAAGATGGCAAACGGAACTATTGCTAAACCTATTGGAATGTTAAGGGACCTTAAGATCAAGGTTCTGGGATACAAGGTACGACATACCTTCATTGTAATGGATTTCTCCAAGCATCCTATGTCATATCAAATGATCTTAGGACGTCCTTTCATGAGGGAAGCACAAATGGTGCATGACTGGTCGAAAAACCATGTCTACCTACAATTCCAGGACTCTGTCATTCGAGTTGATCTTGAGAATGGTCGTGCGCATCCTTTAGGAAGCAAGGTTATCATTGATAATCGATCGGATACCACTATTCACTCCGCCCCATTAAGGTATTACTATACATGCAAAAAAGAGACTAATGATGGGAAAGATTCTCCTTATATGGATGTCCTATCGGGTATGACTGAGTCGGATAACGTGAATTGGGTACACCTAGAGGCAACCATAGACACATGGGGAAATAGAGGCACAAGTTGGGTAACACCTGAGGGGCAAGATATGCCACCGTTAGTGCCAATAAACATGATAGGTGTTATGCACTTGACTCCTGATGGCGAGAAAGCGGCAGACTCCACTGACACTGAAAGTAGCAAAGACTCTGACGACCCATGTAACTTTGAATATGAATCTCAGGAAGAAACTGACTCTGATGAGCCTAATGGGGGGGATGAATCAAATATTCACCCAAACATGGAAGCAAGGTGCTCAAGGCCTAGGACAGTGACCTCCTGCAGTTCATCCGAAAGTGAGGGGGACACAAGTGAAGATCGACCAAGTGAGTCCGAATCTGATAGAAACAAAAATCAAAAACTTGGTAAGAAGAAAACGAGACATAAGCGCCAACGCTATCGAGCTAATGTACGCACTGCAATAAACAAGGAAAGATCCACTGCAGAATGGCTTAGTTATGTAGGAGCCATTGATGCTCATCGGAAGTTAGCGGATAATTGGGGACAATACCTCCAAAGTGTCATGTGGTGTATTCCGCAACCTCATGACGTCGCCCAATTAGGAATCGAAGGGAAGCCGAAACTAAGTCGTACTGCAAGAAGGCGGCAAAACCAAGAGTTGGCTCAGCAGCAAAAGGAAGCGGCATTGAAAGAAAAAAGCCTGGCACAACAAGAACCAGTAGACTTACACCCCGCACCCGAGCATTTCAAATCATTCACCACAGGGGAACGTAAAGTAGTCTACACAAAAGCCCAACGAATGCCTACCAATGGGAGTAGCGGTGTCTACGATGGCCCTGCGGTAGTTAAGGAGATAGACTTAGCAGATCTGGGTGAGGAGTCTAAACCAGTTTTTATTGCTCAAGACCTCACCAAGGCGGAAGAAGCTGCACTTTACGAAGCTTCTTAAAGAATTCAAGGACATATTTGCTTGGACATATCATGATATGAAGGGTGTTCCACCCTCGGTGGTGCAACACACGATTCCAATGATTAGCACTGCTAAACCAGTCCAGCAACGTTGTCGTGACGTGGGCAGTGTCGCTGGGAAAGTGCGAGACTTCTGGCTGTGAAAGTAGCTTCAAATCCCAAGCATTAAATGTCTTCTCAGCTTGTCATAGAACAAGGTATAGCATGGTTTTATCTCATATGGCTTTGCACTCCAGAAAATCACCTCATGGTATTCACATGAAAGATACACATGGTCATCATGGAGCATCAGAGGCTCAATATTCAACAAAACTATAAAATCAAAGCCAACATAGACACCTCATATACATGACCAAACCAACCATCTTATGGTTCCAAAACCCAAGAAAAACCATAACATTCATACTCCAAGAGAGTGGAAGATCTAGTATCTGCATAGAGTACTCATGGAGGCAAAACAAACTAGACCCTTGGAACCCAACCACATATCCATGAAAGTTTTGGTGATGCACGGGAAAATCGGCAATTCTGATATTTAGTGTGCCACTTCCTTCATATCATAAACAAACACATTTCCACTTTCATCCACTGCAGCTAATTGAGACTGTTTTGCTGATAGATCTAGGCACCGTATGGCACTTGTATGACTATATATACAAAGAGGGAAAAGGTTATTGATCCAGATCCTCACAATTGAGACATCCTTTAGTCCAACCAGCAAACCTTCACCACCACAAGGTCCTCCACAAACCTTGACATGCCGAATTGCAGAGTTTAAAAGCCAATCCTTGTCCTTTTTCCCATTAAAGCTAAAAAATTGCACCAGCCCATCGGCTTCTTTTTGCCACCAACAGCTCTACACGTCAGCTCTTACCAGCTGCGCCCTTCTCTTCTCACTGCGAAGCCCCACCAGCTTTCGTCTCTGCCAAAGGCGGTAACCACCATAATATATACACAGTCACACTAACCTTAGTTGAAGCCGCCAGCAGTAGCTCGACTTACTTCACACGAACCCACGACAGCCAATCCTCTGAGCTTTAGCAAGCTCTACATCTTCAGGCCTCCTCTCCAGCTGCCTTATTCGCAATGCAAGGAGGTCTTCCCTGTTCAATCCTTCCATCCAGGGTAATACATTCCAAGTTGGAACCACTTCTTCAACTGGCATTATTGGCTTCTGACCATACATTAATTCTGCAGGCATGTATCCTGTCACTGAGCTATGAGTTGTACGGTAAGCCCACAAAGCATATGGTAGCAGCCTTGGCCACTCTCGCATTCTTTCTCTGCTTGCCTTAGCCAAAGCTTTAATGATTGGAGGATGTCCTCGCTCACTTTTACTATTGCCCTCAGGATTGTAAGCACATGTCAGGGACAGTTTGATGCCAATTCTAGAGAAGAATTCCATTGCTTCTTCAACATCTAGCTCACCCCTATCAGCTGTTATTTTCCCAACACAACCATACCGGCAAATCACATCTTCCAAGAGAAATTTGCATACTGTTTCCGTACTCTTTGTTCTAAGAGCACGCCCCTCTACCTAATTTGTCAAATCTTCTCTTGCAAGTGCTATATACCGCATCTGCCAAATTCCCAAAGGCACTGTAACTAGATCCACTACCCATTTGTAGTGCATGGCAGGCGGGTAGGTTGGTTGCAAGCCATCACAATGTCGCACATTTGAGTACATTTGACATTCCATGCATGTTTCCACATATTGGGAAATATCCTTGTACATTCCTTTCCACCAATATTTTTCCTTTATTTTGGTAAAGGTGGCCCACACACTTCGATGTCCAGCCCAGAGACTCTCATGGAATTCTTTCACAAGCTTCCCTTGAGTCTCTTTATCACATATGACTCTCTGTGGCATAGCATTCCTCTGCTTAGGATGCTTCCAGAGGTACCCATCCTTTAGAAAATAACCATATGCTTTTCTGCGGATCCTCTTAAATTCTGAGTCAGACCAATTTTCCTGTCTTGTCAGAGTACTCAAGTATTGACCAATAAGCAACCAATCTCCTTCATACATTTCCTCAGTAAAAGACTCAAGTGCATTTGATAGGCAAGTATGGTCCCCTTTTGCATATGCAGTAGTGTAGAACTTTGTACCCACATCATCAATGTCACTAATCATCTCTTTTTCATCTTCATACCTGGCTCTTGATAGCATATCTGCAACTGGATTATCTTTTCCTGCAATATGCTCAAACTCAGGATTTAGTGACTTGATATAGGCAATCCACCTAAGCATAGCAATATCTGGAGTGGTACAGCTTGCTATCATCCCAAGGAGTGGCAAGCAATTAGTTTCCACAGGTACAGATACCCCAATAAGATATTCTTTTTCACATTTTAGAGCAATGACTATTCCCCATAACTCTCTCTTGATCTGCGGATATTTTCGTTGTCGAATGCTTAATACCTTTGCTCCAAATCTGATTACATACCTGTGATCATCCTCATCATCTTGTCCTACTGCCCATCCTATCCCAGTAGGACTAGTATTAACTGTGACAATCACAGGCCTGCCACACTCATAATCTGCCTTCCTTAGAGTAGGTGATGATTGAAGCAGATATTTCAGCTTCCGCATAGCTTTAGTATGTGCTGCACTCCACAAAAATTTTTGATTTTTCCTCAAAAGTTGATAAAGAGGATCTGATACATGTGCATAATGCGGGATCCATATAACATAAAAGACACATGCACCAAGAAATCTCCTCAGCTCTGTAACATTAATGCATATCTCTTTCATTCTTTGTATTGCATCTATCTTGGCTGGACAAGGTCGGCGTCCACTAACTTACTACAAAGATGTCCCACTATTAGTACTTCACCAACTCCAAACACTGATTTCAGTCCAGATAAAGTAAGATTCACCTCTTTAAGCCTGGATAAAATCATATCACAATCCTTTATATGATTCGCCACAAACTTGCGGCACCCCTTTGAATCCAAATTCTCATCTTTATTTTTCTCATCACAGCCTTTTATTGGCACATCATCCAGAAAAGGCATAGTTATTTGTGGTATGAAGTCTCGCAAGACTTTATTCATTCCATTCATCATATGTGCCACTGAGTTGGTGGCTCCCTGTGGTAAGGTACACATTCTTACCAATCCCAAAGGAGTTTTCATTGTGGTCAAGTCCCTGCTTTGTATATCCAGCTGGAACTGATCATATCCCGAATACAGATCACCCATAGAGTATATAGCTTTCCCTGCAAATGCTTCTGCAAACTCATCCACAATCGGACCTGCTCCCACATTCCTGATTGTGACTTTGTTTACAGGTTGCATGTCTTGAATGAAGCGCAATGTTCCATTTTTCTTTGGCACAGTAAACCATCTGTTGGAATATGGAGCGCATGATGGCTCCAAAATTCCCATCTTAATCTTTTCTTTTAGTAATTCCATCAGCTTTGGCAAGAGAGCCTTTGGTACTGGAATTGGCCGCCGCAGGTTCCAGGGTACAGTAAAGATCACCATTGGTGCTATTATGCTTGGATCAACATAGCCTATCTCATGTGACTGAAAAGCAAAGGCCTTCCCATGTTTTACAAGCATCTCCTCAAAGCATTCCCTTTCAACTGGCAACAAAAAATCCTTTTCACCAATCTTCAGCTCTTTTAGGGTTTCCTGTGTAAACTTATGCCCAATTTTCTTTGGATCTCTGAGATTCGGTTGCATAGAGGCTTCATCTAATTTTTCCTTGCTTCCTGGTGTCAAGGGCAAGGCAACTGGTTTCACCTTCTTTGCAACTGTTTTATACTTTGTATCAACATGAGCATCCATCTCGCAATTCATGTTTTTACATTCCACCCCCTCAAATTCCTGGATTATATCATACATCTCCATGATAAAAAACAGAAGCAGGAGAGAGCACACACAAGAGAAGCAAACCCTAATCCATATCCATCAATCATAAAGAAGGAGAGAAGCCATAGTCACCATCTCTCTCACACACACAAAGGAGAACACAACATAGTGTTATGTCCACACTTGTGCGCTTTTGTCGCACAGGTCGTAGCTGGGGACTTGCCAGACACCGTATGCGAGCCACGAATGGCTGCAAGCATACAACCAGGGAAGGAAGCTCAAACAGAATGCCAAAGGGTGTGTCACTCACCGCTCAACCGCCGCCTTGAAGGATTCCCGCGTCGCAGCCGTGAAGGAGGAGCCGCCGTCGCCGCTCTACCGCCTCTCCGCCGCCGCCGTGCCGCTACACAGTGCTCGATCGCTCTCTCACTCACTCTCTCTCTCTCTCACAAACGCAGGAGAAGGAAACCAAAGAGATAAGGCAAGAACACTCTTGTATTCACAACACATGAGAATGAGGATTTTAGGGTTACATTTGACTCTTATAGGTGACTTGGCCGTTCACACTTGGGCGCCCATACATGGCTGGCCGAACCTAACCCTTATCCTACTGATATCCAAGGTGCGCCTCTCATCGGCGATCACCCAATCCCTTCATCCTTAACATATGGTGCCGACAAGCCCGGCCCATGACTCAGAATATTTAAATTAATGACGTAAAATATAGTACGTCGCCATGTCCGCCATGGGTTAACATGCCCCCCTTCCTGATGTAGATTCCGTCCTCGGAAGCTATGGTATGGTAAGCTCGAGAGGGTGTTGTGGTAGACCGTCTGCAAAACAGGGAAGTAGAGTGAAGGTATGCTGGAATTCAAAAGATATAAAGTGTATAAATTCAAGCATGTGAGACCACAATGGATGTTGCTATGAGAACTTAGTTTAAGGGTCACATGAGTGAGCTAGTGTAGCAAATTAATAGGAGTTTAAAATTATTGAAAGGAATTCAAGAGTTAGCAAGGTGTCAAAGGTTAATCAAGGTTTATAACTGGCCTAAGTCAAGGAAAATAACCAAGCTTAATAAATAAACAAATGACCACATTGTGTCTACTCTAAGAACAAGTTAATACCACAAGCCTTGGGACACAAGAAACATCAGAGTTACAGGAGCTTTTTGCCTTCTTTTTTTTTTTTTAATTAATGCACGTGACAATTTTTACACACAATGGCGACCTTCCTAAGGCAAAACTAACATCGATCTTGGTACCATGTTTAACACAAGGCATTATCCAGGAATCTATTAGCTTACTTTAGGCAAGGCTACCCCCTACCAACCAAGGCATCGGTCTGGAGTAGAATACTCCTCGCCTACCAAGTATCAATAAGGCGATAGGCCAACATTAAAGCACATCATAGACTTGTATTGCCATTTATTGTAGGCTTTTTTTTTTTCTATAATCTATTTCTTTTGATCTTCGCTCCTGAACTATAATTTGTCTTGCATCCTTTCGACAAAGGGGTAATAGCTATGTCCTAGAGGTCAACACACACATGGCCAGGTGTCAAACATTAAGATGGTTTGACCCTAGACCTAAGACAATCGTATTCCAAGGTTAACTAAAGACGTCATGCTGCCTAGGAATATTTCCAATAAATTCAAGCTCATTAATGATTTACACTAGCATGCAAGCAACTTCAAAAACTAAGTAGTACATTGACAATTTCCACGTGGTCATGCATTATAGTTTATGCAATTGATTGAATAGTAAAAACGAAAGAGAGTGGGTATGGAAGAATTACACCTGTAATTGGAGATCTCCTTGATTTGATGAGACAGCTTACAATTTGATGTAGATATATTTTGATGAACGTTGCAGCAGTCTCAGGACTTGAAAGCAAACCCACCTCAAACTTTTCAACCTGTACAATCAACTAACAAGCACTATACCTCGAGAGGCACATCAGTGTGAAAATTTCAAGACTTGTTTAAGGAATCTAAACTAGAAAAAACTTGCAAACACTAACCTACCTACCAGTCACCACACTACTACTGAGGATACGGTAAGAGGATGTTGTAGAGTCCTAGCTCTAGCCCTAAGGCTAAGCCTCTATCCGCATCATCCAAACAAATAAAGTCAACCTCAGTAGTGCCATGAGTTTCATCCGTCCATTCATCATTGTCAGATATTTCCTTTTCATTTTCCCATCCACATAGACTCATCAAGAATGTAACCATGCGAGGATAGTCATCTTGTGGAAAAGGAAAGCATTGGGCTATCGGGGATATGTCCTCTACGGAGTAGGGGTCAGTCATGGTCAATAGGCGAATTAGCCATTCTAATTCCTCAACATTTTCCTCTTTGGCTAATACATCTATATGATCCCATTCAGTTTCAATTACAGGATAGCACATGTGAAATATCTGAGAAAGGTACAGATGATACCTCTCATCAAAGGCGGGAGTGGATGAAGTGTATGATGATCGTGCATCTGCCATATCTGCAAACACAGATATAGCATCAGTAGGTTTGTGAGACAGGTCAATCTAGTTCTTGATTGTATATGGATATTTATCCTCTTTTTGTGCTCTTGCTCTTTTTACTATTTTTTGTTTTTCTTTTCTTTGTTTTGTTTTGTTTTTTTTTAAATGTATGAAGCTATATATATACATCCCCTTGAATTTGGCAATTACATGGTCAGGGGAGAAGGTTAAGGAGGAAGCATTAGAATGTCGAGCGTGAGTACATGCTCCCCCTTTCCTTGGGTAGATCATATTATTTGCAATGATGTTGCAGCCTCTTGGAACCAATTTGTCCAGCGGGTCATAGGTTGTGATGTGGGCAGATAGCTTTTTATGACCCTTGTGGCCACATCCAATTGTAGAGATGGTAGTGTACGCTCCCATTGACGAATGGAGGAAATGGTTTCCGACGATACTATTACAAGGGGAGACGTAGACTCATCGGTTTTTTGTTGGGTGTTGACAAGAGTAGGTGTAGAGCATGTAGAAACTTCTATATGAGTGTGTGCCTGGCATGAGGAGCTAGAAGCTTCATGTAGCTCCCCCCTTCCTGAGCTAGGTGGTAATGATCGATATCGTTTGGGAATCCAAACTAACTCTGGAAGAAGTGGTGCGGAGCACTCTGTTACCTTTCCCTTACCACGGTCTTGAATTGTCATTGGGGTGGCAACAATTGGTTTGCAAGGTTTTACAAGTGATGTAGAGGGATTCACCTTATGTTTAGGGACCCAAATCTGGTCATTCCCCTCGTAGTACCCTTGGGCTACTAATAATTTTTTAGGGATCCATCGCGATGTTACATTGCCCTTTCTCGGGTGGGTAGCTACTTTCCTTTTACGAGGCTTCTTGGTGGCTGAACGAGATTGAGCAGGGGAAGTAGCTGTTAACGAAGCTTTGGGGACCCATTTGTATGTACTCTTTGGCATAGTAAGCGAAGCTTTAGGGACCACCTTGCCTGTTTCCACTCTTGGCGTTGAAGCGTTAGAGGGGTGGCCAACAATCGAAGATGGTTTTGCCACTGGACTTTGTGATTTTTCGTTATCTAATATTTGAGTGGATGACTTAGGTGCGGGATTTTGAGCGGTCAGACCTAGTGTTGGTTCTTGCGTTGTGACTTGTCTAGTTGCCCAATCGATATTGCACTTGGTGGCCATCATCCATTTGCGCCCTAAGATTACAGTCCCTTCCATGGTACCAGCAGGCATAACCAAAAAGCTTTGAATTATGGTTCCCTTGTCATAAGCAACCGGAGTGTGCAGAATTCCTGATACAGGGGTTTTTTTCTTGTTGATTCCTTGAACTTGGATAGAACTCTTGGATAAGGGTGGTTTTCCCAGTTGACACCACACGCCATATGATAGCAAATTGTGTTGAGCTCCTGTATCCAATAATGCATTATACAGCACCTCCCCGTAAGGACTCTGTAACTCAATTGGGTATCTTAGAGGTGGGTCAGATTCCAGTGCATCCTCATCTGCTTCCTCGAAAAATACTTGCGTAATTCCCAATTTGGCTTCTCGTTGTCGCTTAGCACGCTGTTGACGTTCTTTTGCTTCGACTCTTGCTTGTACCTTTTTAAGCTCAGCTTGTTTTTTGGCTGCCTTCTTTTGATGGATTGCATGTAACTCCTCTTGGCTCAGGGGGTCATAGTATCTTTTGAATTTACTCCCATTAAGGAATCCAATGGTTTCAACTCCGTCGAGAGTCTCCACTCTGATGGTACCTTGCGGGGTAATTTCACATACTCTATATGGTCCCTTGCCAGCATATTTGAGCTTCTTCTTTTCGTTTCGCACTCCATACATTAGGACTTTATCCCCAACCTTGATGTCCTTGTCCTTTAGATGGCGATCAAACCATTTTTTCCTTCTATCCGTCTCCACAAGGGCATTGTATACAGCCAATTGTCTTTCTTCATTTAGTCGCTCAAGGATATACAGACGCTCTGCTAAGGGATTACCATCCCAACCCTCTTGAGTAGCAACACGAAGACTAGGAATGACAAATTCCCACGGCATGACTGCTTCTTGGCCATATACCATTTTGAATGGTGTGCAATTAATAGCCACTTTGTACGCAGTACGATAGGCCCATAAAGCTGTCGTAAGCTTTAGATCCCAATCCGTGCGATGAGCTTCAACTGTCTTTGTCAAAATAGAGATTAAAGTCTTGTTGGTACTCTCGGCTTGGCCATTCGCTTGCGGATAGTAAGGAGTAGATTTATGATGGGATATCATGAAATTTGTTGTGAGCTCCTTAATCACTTCATTTATAAAATGCGTACCATTGTCGCTCACAAGTTCAAAAGAACAACCAAAGCGTGTGATTATATTTTCAAAGAGGAACTTGGCTGTTGTCCTCGCATCTGCCTTACGTGTCGCTTTCGCTTCAGCCCATTTGGTCATATAGTCAGTGGCCACAATAATATAGCGAGATTGTGTGTTTCGGGCCGCTGGGCTAATTGGACCTACAAAGTCTAAACCCCACTTTTCAAATGGTTGGTTTACTTTGATTGGATGTAGGGGCATCTGATCTTTCCTCTGGGGTTTCTTATATCGTTGGCATTCATCGCAACCCTTCACAAAGAGTGATGCGTCTTGGAACATAGTGGGCCACCAATACCCTGATTGTAAGATCTTTCGCGCAGTTAAGTCTCCTGAGAAGTGACCACCGGCTACGCCCATATGTGCCTCTTGCAAAATGTATAGATACTCATCCTCTCGGGCACAACGCCTAAGAATGTCATCCTTTCCTCTTTTATAAAGAGTCCCTGCTATCAGGCAATAGGGTTCGCATTCTTTGATTAGCTTTCGAGCTAGATCTTTACGAAGCTCCTTGGGTGGAAAGCCATTAACCAAAAAGTTAACAATCTTCTCACTCCATTCAGGCATTGTCTCCACCATGAACAGGGAAGTGTCAGGTAAGTCATCATCAACCCCCGTAGGAGCCTCACCATTAGGTATGCGAGACAAATGATCAGCCATAACATGTTTCTTGCCAGGTCTCACAACAACCGTGAAATCAAACTCAAGGAGAATCAATAGCCATCGTGTGATTCTTCCTGTGGAGCATGGTTTGTTTACCAGATACAATAATGCTTGATGATCCACATAGAAAACAAACTTGGTGGCAAGGAGGTAATAATGAAATTTCCTTACTGCATATATCATTGCCAACCCTTCTCGCTCCGTAGTGGTGTAGTTCATCTCAGCATCGTTCAACTGGCGACTGGCAAAGCTAATGGGGTAGTCTAGCTTATGTTCTCCAGGTTGAGTTAACACACACCCAATAGCAAAGTTTGATGCATCAATATGCACATGGAAGAGTAAATCCCAGTTAGGCATTCTCAAGATTGGAGCACTCGCCAAGGCCTTCTTTAATAGCTCATAGGCACGGTCACATTCTTCGGTCCAAATAAACTCGATGAGAAGCTTATACAATGGTCGAGCTATCTCGGCAAAGAAGAGAATAAACCTTCGATAATAACCAACGTGGCCCATAAAGCGTTGGACTCCCTTGTAGTTGGTGGGTGGGGGTAATTCCAGAATGACCTTGATTTTACTCTCGTCAGTGGAAATCCCATTTTTGGACACTATATGCCCTAAGATAACTCCGTGTTTAACCCAGAATTGGCATTTGAAGGGATTCAAGGAGATGCGATATAATCTACACCTTTCAAATATTTTTCGTAAACACATCAAGTGCTCATCCCAAGAGGAATGAACACAAAGATCGTCTAAGAAAGCTTCACAGAAGTCCCTTAGATATTCCTTAAAGGCCGTGTTTATCAATCGTTGGAATGTTGCAGGTGCATTGGTCAGGCCAAAAGCCATGACGCGAAAGGCAAACACTCCAAACTCCGTGATAAATGCTGTTTTAGCTTGGTCCTCGTCTGCAATTGTGATCTGATTGTAACCCGAGTACCCATCTAAAAAGCTATATGCCTCCTTGCCTGCCACTCTTTCAAGCACATGTTCAGAATATGGCAAGGGGTAATGATCCCTTCTGGTGGCTGCATTAACCTTTTTGAGATCAACGCACACTCTGAGTTTCCCATTCTTCTTTGGTACGATGACTATCGGAGAAACCCATTCTGAGTGCTCAATTGGGTATATGAATCCACATTTTACCAGCTTTTCAATTTCCTCTTGTACAATCTTTGCGTACTTAGGATTCATTGGGTAGGGACGTTGCTGGACTGTCTCCCCTTCCTCGCGTTCAGCTTTTTGGAGTTGAGATGCTACTCCCCAAAGCACACCCTCACGTATGTATTCTTTCAAGAACAATCTCTTGAGAGTGGGGTAGTGAGTGCGCTCTTCAACCCTTAAGGTTCGATACCAATCTCCGGCCTTCCCACTCAAGGTTAAGCCTAAGGCTTTACACTTATGCAGCTCATTGTGTTCTTCCAAGGAATCACACACGTGTTCAAAGACTTCAATGTGCTTCCTAACATCCTCGTTACCACTGAAGTTTTGAGTGAGCTTAGCCACTTGTACTGCCTTGCTTCTAGGTTCTCTCTCAGGCATGCCCCGCATGTTTTCCGCAATGGATCGTCCGATCGTCTGAGCAAATGCTGCGAGATCACCTAAGTGAGCAGGCATAGTTGGTGGAGGTACGTCTGGGATAGCCTGGCTGATAGGAGTTGGCATTGGTCTGAGTATGTTGGCAAATGACGTAGGATATGATATGTGACTAGGCCTAGCTCCTATTGGATAAGGGTGGTGATAAGGCGGTCGTGGAGCATACGCCATTGGCATACTAAGAGGCGTAGGAGCTACATGAGCATGAGTTGAGATAGGTACATAGGGTCGATAGGCACGGGCACGCACTGTTGTAGGTACTGTTCCACTAGGTAGTGGTGTTGTACTAACTACAGTGGTAACCGGTGCGCTTTCTGTCATGCTCATCATTGGGGTAGGCATTGTGGATTCCTTAATGGAAAGTTGAGCCAAGGTTGGAAAACTAAAGTTACTGCTCGTGGGCTCAACCTGCATTGAGACTCCAGGCGAAACAACATACGAAGGGTCTATGGGACTCACCGAGGGAGTCTCCAACTGTGATAGGGTTGGTTGTTTGGCCTTGCCCGTATCCAAAAACCTCATAGGGCCAGTGGAAACTAGGTCCACTCCCCTATTTTGCCTCTCAATTTGGATAATTCTATGAATCACCTCACATATCATGTGTTGTTGCTCCTCTAGATTAGTGGCGCTAGATGTAGATCGTAGGACTTCTAACCAACCTACATGGTATGTGTAACCTGTGTATAGGTCAGTTAGAGTCTCTGTGTGTAGATCATATTCCCAATTTTCATTGAGAAATATCCCATCTAGACTTGGTGTGCCAAATGGTTCTCTTGAAGTGGACGCAATGTCACTTCTTATGGATTGGCTTCTAAGGACCTCTACTTTAGGAAGAGCATCGGAATGTGGTAGCTCAGTAGGGTCCTCATTAAACGAAGTGGGTAGAATATCCACATGGACACTCTTTGGGAGGGTAGGGTCCACATAAGATGTGAATGGCGAATCTACTACCCCTCCTTCCTCATTTACTTCGCTTGTCGCATGTTCAGAGCGTGTAGCTCTACTAAAGGTCTCTATTAGACGACTAAACATGCTAGATCCGGGTTGTGGGGCCCACACTGGCATGTTTTGGCTTGTCTCCTCAGGGTTCTTGGTAGGGTGTCCTTCCATGGCTTCTGAGTCAGAGGACGAGTCACTATCCACTATTCGTGGATCTTGGGTTGCACTCCCTTGGGTTCCAGCCGAAGGCCAAGATGCCAACGTGGAGGGATGGTGTGAGCCTGCGTAGACTGAAACGCTTTCTAGTGGTTCAGGCTCTAGCACCCGACCAGAACGTAGATGCATGTGACGTGGGTACCCTACGTGCGTTGGTAACTACCCTTGAAGCCCACACAAGTGGTTTCTTGGGTATTTTGCACCTCGTTTTTACTTGTTTTTAGATTGTTTTTAACTCGTTTTTTACCCCCTTACTTACGGTCGAACTTGGACTAGGGCGTGTGATAGCTCGAAACGAGCGTATCGTTCAAAGGGTCCTAGTGTGCTTTACAGCACGGTGTTCGCCTATCTAGAGCTCTTGTAGTCCTCAAAATAGTCCGTTTCCCTTGGGGGGAAGGGGAAAAAGCCTATTTGCTTGTGGAGAAAAGGGTGAGGGCTTTATCCCACATGCTCACTTTACTCCTTGGGGAGTGGGCTACATATAGGGCACGACTTCCCATAAGCTCTCACTTGAAAGAAAGCTATGGAGGCTCACTCTCCTATATATATATATCAAAAGACCGAGACCGAGACCGAGGCCGGGGTCGTGGTCGTGGGTCGTGGGTCAATTGGGGTTCTTTCTTTTCAAAATTTTTTTCTCCAATTAGAAAATCTTTCCTCTCTTCCTCTCCACACGTTTGGTTCTTTCTTTAAAAATAAAATTTAATTTTTTTGTTTTTTATTTTTTGAATTTTTTTTTAAAATTTTTATTTTCTGTTTTTTTTTTAGATAAGTTTTCTAGGGTTCTAGTCTTAGCCGCGGCGCAGTTCGCACACACAGCACAGATCTGGGGATTCAGAAACCCCCCTCACACGCAGAAAACCAGATAACCGATCGTGCGCCCACACGCGGAGCGAAAAAATAACAAAAGAAACAGAAATGCAGAAGACAAATTGCAGAAACAGAGATTGCAAACCATAGAAACACCTCAACAGCAAACACACAGTCGCTTTCCTACAGTGTAGATTAAACTTCACGCAGCAGCCGAACTGCAAGCTGGAGCTTGGTGCAGGGCAACTCCCCGGCAGCGGCGCCAAAAATGTGCGTTTTTGTCGCACAGGTCGTAGCTGGGGACTTGCCAGACACCGTATGCGAGCCACGAATGGCTGCAAGCATACAACCAGGGAAGGAAGCTCAAACAGAATGCCAAAGGGTGTGTCACTCACCGCTCAACCGCCGCCTTGAAGGATTCCCGCGTCGCAGCCGTGAAGGAGGAGCCGCCGTCGCCGCTCTACCGCCTCTCCGCCGCCGCCGTGCCGCTACACAGTGCTCGATCGCTCTCTCACTCACTCTCTCTCTCTCTCACAAACGCAGGAGAAGGAAACCAAAGAGATAAGGCAAGAACACTCTTGTATTCACAACACATGAGAATGAGGATTTTAGGGTTACATTTGACTCTTATAGGTGACTTGGCCGTTCACACTTGGGCGCCCATACATGGCCGGCCGACCCTAACCCTTATCCTACTGATATCCAAGGTGCGCCTCTCATCGGCGATCACCCAATCCCTTCATCCTTAACATATGGTGCCGACAAGCCCGGCCCATGACTCAGAATATTTAAATTAATGACGTAAAATATAGTACGTCGCCATGTCCGCCATGGGTTAACAACACTACAAAGTAAACCTAATGTAATGTCCACACCACACATGACCAGCTGGACGCGGTCATAAACACACCACACGATATCTATCTACCATACTGTCACTCTGTCAGCACCCATGTGCTATCCTCCAGCTGTATACGAGCTTGACATTTCAACACTCCCCCTCAAGCTCGACATGTCCATCTCTAGGACTCCCAATCTAGTACGGAGATACTCGAACTTATCCTTACCAAGTGCTTTGGTAAAGATATCTGCAACCTGCTCATCTGTCTGCACATATGTCATATAGTATAGACTTCCTTTGATAGATGGATTTTGTGCAGGGCCCCATACATCACTGTGTACTATCTCAAGTGGTCTGTTACTCATATTTCATTCTCTAGGAAACCTCAACCTTGCCTGCTTTCCAAACTGACAGGCTTCACAAACATGCATATGTCCATCATATTTGAATCGAGGCAATCCACTGACAATGCCTCTTGTTTGCATGTTCTTTAATCTCTGTATATTGACATGTCCAATCCTCTTGTGCCACATGTCAATGTCCTGCACAATCCCATTGCTCTTTGAAAACATGGCTGAGCTCAATTTTGGTATACATGCATCCAATTTGAACAACCTTCCTTCCTTCTTGCCCTTGGCAATCAATCTACAGCCATGCTTAAAGTCTTCCACAAAACAGCCATTCTCATTGAATCTTACTTGTAATCCCTGCTCAACCATTTGGCCTACTGATGCCAAATTCTTTGTGATGGATGGTACATATAACACTTCTGACATATTCTTCACATTTCCATCATGCATCCTCAAAGGCACACTGCCAACATGTGTTATAAGATGCTGAGTATCATCTCCTGTGACCACATAACCATTTGTATCCAATGGTTGCATCTTCTCAAACCACTCACCATGACATGTCATGTGGTTTGAGGCACCTGAATCCATATACCATGACTCATCTCCAGCATTCTGAGAATCCATTGTCCCCATAATGTGCTTCATCGCAAAAAGATGATTTGAACTCCCATCATTGTTACTGGTAGATGCATAATTTCCATGTTGTGGTCTTCCATTCCTCACATCATTCTGCTTTTTGTAACAATCTTTTGCCATATGTCCAAGTTTGCCACAATAGTGACATTCAATCCCATTCAAATTTTGTTGAGGACCTTGCCATCGTCCTCTACCACGAGCACCTGTTCCAAATCTCCCCCTATGGGATTGAAATCCACGACCTCCACGTGATCCAAATGATGACTGTGAATTCTGAAAATTCTGATTTGATTGTGGTTGAGTAGACCTGTCATTCCAACCACGTCCTCCACGGCCTCGAGGGGTAAATCTCCCCCTGCCTCGAAAGCCTCTAGATGAGTAAAAAGCCTGATTCCTTGCATGCTCATCATTGCTTGACGAGGATGCACCACCTGTAAGACTCATACCACCAAGTCCAAGCTTCAATTCTTCCACAATGAGCAATGACACAAGCTCATTAAAATCTGGCATTCCTCCCAACCTTACTGAGATGGAAGTGTCAAAAGATTTGTATTCTTTGCCTAAACCACGCAATGTGAGAGCAACCAAATCATCATCATCCATTGGGGCATGGATTGATGACAAGGAATCTGCATAACCCTTGATTTCCTGAACATACTCATGTATACTCCTATTCCTTCGTGTTACACTGTGAATCTGTTGCTTTAGTTGTATCTTCCTTGCACCAGTGTCTGTCTCATACATTCGGCACAATATACCCCATGCTTCTTTCGGTGTATCTGCATCTTGGATGTGAACAAGCAAGGCATCTGTTACACATATTGAAAATAAATGCAACACTTTCGAAGACCGCTCTACCCATTGCTTGTGAGCCAACATCTGAGCATTATTTGGTTGAGGAGGTAGGAATGGCTCTGGGTCTTCATCCGATACAAGGCTCCACAATCCTTTGCCTTTCAAAAAACTCTTCATTCGAAACTTCCACACTTGGAAGTTAGTTCTGTCAAGCTTCTCTCCAATAATTTGTACTGGGCCATCTCCCATTTTGAATACCTGTGATGTACCCTGATGTAACACTCTTCCCGATGCTTTCCAAAGCTCCAAATGATTATGAACCAACCTCAATATGTGCTATACATATGCATTCACACCACAAATGACTTCATGTTGCATAAGAACTTCATTTGTATCATCAAAATTGAAAAGGGGTAAAGTTGAATTTTCTGGTTTTTTTCTCGCCAGTAATTTCTCGCCAGTAACCAGTCAAAGATTATGCTCTAAATCCTTCAAATCTTGTCCAAATGCAATGATTTAACTTGCATTGACTTCCCAACACATTGCTCCAACATATACTAGAAGGGTTTGATCAAATTCTTCAAGGTGAATGAGAACCACCAATTTTTGTAGCTCCCTGGTTTGCCTTTTTCTGCATCTGTCAGGTACCACCTCTCACTAAAAGTGCTCTATCTCCTTCAAATCTTATCCAAATTCAAAACTTTTTGAATCAAAAGTTTAGCAACTCCTTGCTCCTTGCTTGTATCAAAGGAATTAGTCCAATTCTCAACAGGTAGAGATTAATGCTTGCATTAGTGAAGCTCTGTTTCTGCAACACAGCTCTGTACTTTTGCTAATGACTGGTTATTGAGTTGAATGAGCTCCAAATCCTTCAAGTAAGCTTCCCAAATGTTAATGTCAGCTCCAAACAAGTATTTTCTAAGCTCCAAGTGACTTCAACCTCATGAAAAGACCTTGTAATGATCAAATAGGATTGAATATGATGAGAACTGTCCAGAATCTGCTCTAGAATGCGCCGCCTGCTCCTAGGGCTCTAGGAGAGAGGGGTAATCACCAATGAGTTGATAGGTCTCTTAGCAATGACCTAATCTATCATGGGTATGAAGGGTTTGACTCAATTTTGCTTCAATCTTCCGCATTCGATCCTCCACCAGGCATATGTTCTCTGTTTTTGTAGAGTCCAAAAAACCAGAATTTTTTCCTTCACAAATTGCCTATAATGCATCAATTTTCCATGCAATGACTTGCCCCAAAGTTGCTAATACATGTGTTCATTCACAATACATGAGAGCCTCAGTGTTTGCTTTGCATTTGATCCAATACATTTGCCAAGACACACTCCTTCATAAGCTTTCCATTAAAGCTTCAAAAACAGAAATTTTCTGCTTGCTTTTGCACCTTTAATCTTCTCTTACACTTGCTCTTGATACCTGCAATCCGCAGAGGGGGTCTTGCTACACTTACCAATGGTCCTTAGCTCTCAGATCTGATGCCGATGTGTGCTCCACAGCTTCTCCTTTGCTCCAAGCTCCAATGGCTTCCTTCACAGCTTTCTCTTCTTCTTCCCTTTTCTCTACTCACTCTCACAACACAGCTAATGAGCCCTAGGCTCTGATACCATGATAAAAAACAGAAGCAGGAGAGAGCACACACAAGAGAAGCAAACCCTAATCCATATCCATCAATCATAAAGAAGGAGAGAAGCCATAGTCACCATCTCTCTCACACACACAAAGGAGAACACAACATAGTGTTATGTCCACACTACAAAGTAAACCTAATGTAATGTCCACACCACACATGACCAGCTGGACGCGGTCATAAACACACCACACGATATCTATCTACCATACTGTCACTCTGTCAGCACCCATGTGCTATCCTCCAGCTGTATACGAGCTTGACATTTCAACACTCCACAGATGACACCTCTATCATCTCATTTCCACCCTGCAAGCATGCTCTTCCCATATCAAAAAGCACATCCATAGTATCTACAAATGACACCTCATCAAGCACCCCTGAAATAAACTCATTCTTCTCCAAAAGACCACACTGCTCAAGACTTTTTTGTTCATTTTGTACATGTCTACGCATGCCACGCTTCAAATCCTTGATTTTTACAAAGACCAGTGACCCATAACTAGAAAATCCCTGAAAATTTGCTGAAAAGTTATTTACATTGATTGAGTCCTGCGAGAACTCATTTTCCCTTGTACCATTGGAATCCCGCTTTACAATGGCACCTGGCCAAAATCCCTCATCTCCCTGTAGTTCATGAATTCTCTATTTATCTTTGGGAGTGACTGTGCTCGAAGAGACTCACGATTCCTTTCATGGTTAATGCAAACTGTCAAGAATTGAACAGCTTTCTTGCCATCTTTACTCCTTATTCTTGCATATGCCGAGCCATCATCCAAAACCTTTGTTTCCATCCTCACAGCTGTAATGTAGGGTTGCCCAAGGATGAGAGGATACGATGACATCTCCTGAACAAAGAAGTTCTGCTCATCTTTCACATCCCCTATAGTTACCCTTACATTTGGACATGCTGCATAGAGCTCTCCAGATGAGTTATTAGCTGCTTTAATCATCCACCCATGATCTACATCCATTTGCCATTTACATTTGTTGTAGAGATTTTTAGCCATAAGATTTATTTCAGACCCATGATCAATTAGAGCGACATACGGCTCTTCCAAGTCACCTATCTTGACAAGAGTTTCAGTGGTTGCTCTTGCCCAATGGCTCCTGGAGTAATGACTCTTTGTAAGAACTTCTTTTTCATCATCCTCTTCCACAAAGCGCACTTGTCGTGCCCCATCAGCAGAGTGATTACATTCCACCACATTTTCTCTCTCTTCCTTTTGTTGTACCTGTACTCCATGAGTCTTGGAAGTGCTTGCCTCCCCTTGTGATGGAATAGATTCAATTATGGATTGCCTTTTCCTTCGTATAATATCAATTATCTCATCATGGAATTCTTTCTTTGCAATCCCCAAGACTTCCCCTAGTGTAAATTCCACCCTGCTGTTTAGAATCCTCTCTTCAAGCACCTTTTTGAGATCTGTTGCGGCTTCAATATCAGATTGAAGCTTGTAGAGTGGACTTTTCCCTTTACCCTTCTCCTTCTCATGCTTCACTTTTGCTGGCACTTCTTCCATTGATACTTCCTGTGGAGGTCTGCTATGCGGTGGAGGCATATGTGATGGCCCAGGATCCTTCTTTTCACTTCCACGGGTGACTCTTTTTGATGGCCCTCCTTACTCATTTTCCCTTTTACGCTTCTCCTCTACCTGTGCCTCATTATTTTGGCATTTAGCAATGTAGGCATGAACAGATAAAGAATCCACAGGCTCCTCCCAGCCAGTCTCAAGACGTATACAGTCACCTGCCTCATGCAAAGCTTGCTTAGACACCTTCTTTGACGCAATTAATTCCATTGTTGATGGCCAAAAATCTTCATTCTCATAATCTTCATCATTCTCAAATCCCTGCTTTGATTGACCAGCCTTTAATCCATAGGTTGCTGCCTCAACCACATAGAGATGGCATGACTAGCAGCCATATCCTCAACCAGCTTTTTCATCCCTCCTTTCCCAAAGTTTGTACTTAATGAAAGGCCAGTCTCTGTAAGGTGGATTTTCCCATCTTTGAAAAACACAAGTTGATTTTTAAGGGCTTCTTTATAGCTAGCACAATCTTTCTTTGCATGTTCTGGGTCATCACACCATATGCATCTGTATGTAAACCCTTCTTTGCTTTGAGGCCTTTACATAGAAGCCTGCCCTAATGGTAGCCCCTTTTCTTCAATCCTGGACATCTTCAATTTTAGGTCCCGCATGCCCTTAATAAGTTCTTCCATCGGCCCTTCTACCTTTGGGATTGCAGCAACTGGTTTTGGTAGATTCTCAGGGTTAACAGTAGTTATAGGAGTTCCCGAGCTCATCACCATTTTATCCCTCCTTCGTTGCCGCTTTGCTAGCATGGTGACCGCATCCTCAACATCATTCCAATCACTCTTTAGTCCCTGCTCTGTATCCTTATCCTCGAGGAGAATTTCCAGTTTTTCTTGGAGATCTTTCCCAACTGCTTGTAAGAAGAGCTCTGTTTTTTCTCTGTCCAAAGTTGTGCGCTCTATCCTTGACAGCTGGGCATAGCGCTTCTCAAACTCTCTTAGCAGCTCTGTGGGTGGCGGAAATTCCCATTTTGGGTTTTGTGACCCATTCCAAGAAAGTTCGTTTGGTCACTCGCTCAGAATCCTCCATGAAATATTCATCCTTCAAAGCAAGCTTGAACTCCTCCCAATTTCTGCCACCATGTGCTGTCTGCAATCCTCTTATGCGCTCACTTATTTCAGGAACACATACCAGCTCAAAGCTTCGAACCATATCCTCCTCAGTCACCCTGTTTAGCTCCATTTCCTTTATGTAATTGCGCAGGTACTTTGTGATATCCTTTCCATCAAATTGATCCACCTTTTTCACAATTGATTACAGTGCTTTGGTCGTGGAAATTTGTCCCCTCTCAGCAGCTTGCTGTTGTTGCATATACATAGTAAACATCTGAAACATCTGCATAATTCCGGGGTCAAAATGAACCCCCTGACCCTCAGAATTCTCAGCCATAGCTTCTCTGTATATTTCACCACACTCTCACCCCAGCAGTTTCACGTCGGGTTCACCAAAGCTGTCGTGACGTGGGCGGTGTCACTGGGAAAGTGCGAGACTTCTGGCTGTGAGAGTAGCTTCAAATCCCAAGCATTAAATGTCTTCTCAGCTTGTCATAGAACAAGGTATAGCATGGTTTTATCTCATATTGCTTTGCACTCCAGAAAATCACCTCATGGTATTCACATGAAAGATACACATGGTCATCATGGAGCATCAGAGGCTCAATATTCAACAAAACTATAAAATCAAAGCCAACATAGACACCTCATATACATGACCAAACCAACCATCTTATGGTTCCAAAACCCAAGAAAAACCATAACATTCATACTCCAAGAGAGTGGAAGATCTAGTATCTACATAGAGTACTCATGGAGGCAAAACAAACTAGACCCTTGGAACCCAACCACATATCCATGAAAGTTTTGGTGATGCACGGGAAAACCGGCAATTCTGATATTTAGTGTGCCACTTCCTTCATATCATAAACAAACACATTTCCACTTTCATCCACTGCAGCCAATTGAGACTGTTCTGCTGATAGATCTAGGCACCGTATGGCACTTGTATGACTATATATACAAAGAGGGAAAAGGTTATTGATCCAGATCCTCACAATTGAGCCATCCTTTAGTCCAACCAGCAAACCTTCACCACCACAAGGTCCTCCACAAACCTTGACATGCCGAATTGCAGAGTTTAAAAGCCAATCCTTGTCCTTTTTCCCATTAAAGCTAAAAAACTGCACCAGCCCATCGACTTCTTTTTGCCGCCAACAGCTCTACACGTCAGCTCTTACCAGCTGCGCCCTTCTCTTCTCACTGCGAAGCCCCACCAGCTTTCGTCTCTGCCAAAGGCGGTAACCACCATAATATATACACAGTCACACTAACCTTAGTTGAAGCCGCCAGCAGTAGCTCGACTTACTTCACACGAACCCACGACAGCCAATCCTCTGCTTTGCGCTTGTAAACGACCACTACTGCTCCATTCACAAGTACCATGTCACTAGAGAGTTCAGCCAGACGGCATGCGCATGAATTCTGCAGCAGTTCTCTTCATTTGTCGGAATTTACAAGAGGCGTATCACTAGGTGCAGCCTAATTCCCTCTATAATTTGAACTCCTACAAAGCTTGAACAGAAGATAATCTCTACTTTTTAAAGTCTCTGGTTTATCTGCTCTCTGGTTCTGAGTTTTTTCTGTTTTCTGCATATATTCCCCCTCAAGATATGCGTCGCTTCTGGTTATTTCCCCTTTTTCGCAAGGAAATCGACGCACCCCGCCTTTTGCAGCTATCTTCACGTACTTCCCCCGTTCGAAAAAACTCATGCGCCACCTTTCTGGATATTTCTTGCTGCCACGCAAGCTTTCCTTTCATATACCTTCTATACACATAATATATTTACTCCTCTTATGCAAATACATGGACCAAGGCGGCATCAATATCATGTTTATATCAGTCTACTAAAACCTTCACATGCATAACTTGTGGGACCTTCGACATCATGTATGTGCTTCAAGACACTACATCACCCATTGTTTTGCATCTTTGGGAGCTTCTTCATGATGATCATGGGCTTCATCTATAGTGCCTTTCTTAAAAATATGCATGAGTTCCATGTCACATTGGTTTGGAAATGATGATGGAAAAGGATCTTCATAGTCCATATCATGCACATGGGTAGCCATTTACATCATTCACATAGCCCTTTTACGAGCCACCCATACCATCATTTACATAGTCACACAGCCCAAGTATGTAACTGAGTGTTTCCTACTGCAAGGTCTACCATAAGCATAAGGCTCCATAATTCGCACCACACTCATATACAAAGATTCAAGACCAAACTCAGCCTCGGCTCGTCTTATTGAACCTCATTTACAATATGAACATATGTACATGGGCATCATATATTGTCTCGTCATAGCACTTATTCCCATGCATCTAGATTTGCATTTGATAGTCTCATATGCATGGTTTCACACCATAGACGTGCCATGGCATGACAACGTCCCTACCCAATGAATCCTAAGTACGCAAAGATTGTACAAGAGGAAATTGAAAAGCTGGTAAAATGTGGATTCATATACCCAATTGAGCACTCAGAATGGGTTTCTCCGATAGTCATCGTACCAAAGAAGAATGGGAAACTCAGGGTGTGCGTTGATCTCAAAAAGGTTAATGCAGCTAGCAGAAGGGATCATTACCCCTTGCCATATTCTGAACATGTGCTTGAAAGAGTGGCAGGCAAAGAGGCATATAGCTTTTTAGATGGGTACTCGGGTTACAATCAGATCACAATTGCAGTCGAGGACCAAGCTAAAACAGCATTTATCACGGAGTTTGGAGTGTTTGCCTTTCGTGTCATGGCTTTTGGCTTGACCAATGCACCTGCAACATTTCAACGATTGATAAACACGGCCTTTAAGGAATATCTAAGGGACTTCTGTGAAGCTTTCTTAGATGATCTTTGTGTTCATTCCTCTTGGGATGAGCACTTGATGTGTTTACGAAAAATATTTGAAAGGTGTAGATTATATCGCATCTCCTTGAATCCTTTCAAATGCCAATTCTGGGTTAAACACGGAGTTATCTTAGGGCATATAGTGTCCAAAAATGGGATTTCCACGGACGAGAGTAAAATCAAGGTCATTCTGGAATTGCCACCACCCACCAACTACAAGGGAGTCCAACGCTTTAGTTGGTTATTATCAAAGATTTATTCTATTCTTCGCCGAGATAGCTCGACCATTGTATAAGCTTCTCATCGAGTTTATTTGGACCGAAGAATGTGACCGTGCTTATGAGCTATTAAAGAAGGCCTTGGCGAGTGCTCTAATCTTGAGAATGCCTAACTGGGATTTACTCTTCCATGTGCATATTGATGCATCAAACTTTGCTATTGGGTGTGTGTTAACTCAACCTGGAGAACACAAGCTAGACTACCCCATTAGCTTTGCCAGTCGCCAGTTGAACGATGCTGAGATGAACTACACCACTATGGAGCGAGAAGGGTTGGCAATGATATATGCAGTAAGAAAATTTTGTTATTACCTCCTTGCCACCAAGTTTGTTTTCTATGTGGATCATCAAGCATTGTTGTATCTGGTAAACAAACCATGCTCCACAGGAAGAATCACACAATGGCTATTGATTCTCCTTGAGTTTGATTTCACTGTTGTTGTGAGACCTGGCAAGAAACATGTTATGGCTGATCATTTGTCTCGCATACCTAATGGTGAGGCTCCTACAGGGGTTGATGATGACTTACCTGACACTTCCCTGTTCATGGTGGAGACAATGCCTGAATGGAGTGAGAAGATTGTTAACTTTTTGGTTAATGGCTTTCCACCCAAGGAGCTTCGTAAAGATCTAGCTCGAAAGCTAATCAAAGAATGCGAACCCTATTGCCTGATAGCCGGGACTCTTTATAAAAGAGGAAAGGATGACGTTCTTAGGCATTGTGCCCGAGAGGATGAGTATCTATACATTTTGCAGGAGGCACATATGGGCGTAGCCGGTGGTCACTTCTCAGGAGACTTAACTGCGCGAAAGATCTTACAATCAAGGTATTGGTGGCCCACTATGTTCCAAGATGCATCACTCTTTGTGAAGGGTTGCGATGAATGCCAACGATACAAGAAACCCCAGAGGAAAGATCAGATGCCCCTACATCCAATCAAAGTAAACCAACCATTTGAAAAGTGGGGTTTAGACTTTGTAGGTCCAATTAGCCCAGCGGCCCGAAACACACAATCTCGCTATATTATTGTGGCCACTGACTATATGACCAAATGGGCCGAAGCGAAAGCGACACGTAAGGCAGATGCAAGGACAACAGCCAAGTTCCTCTTTGAAAATATAATCACACGATTCGGTTGTCCTTTTGAACTTGTGAGCGACAATGGTACGCATTTTATAAATGAAGTGATTAAGGAGCTCACAACAAATTTCATGATCTCCCATCATAAATCTACTCCTTACTATCCGCAAGCGAATGGCCAAGCCGAGAGTACCAACAAGACCTTAATCTCTGTTTTGACAAAGACAGTTGAAGCTCATCGCACGGATTGGGATCTAAAGCTTACGACAGCTTTATGGGCCTATCGTACTGCGTACAAAGTGGCTATTAATTGCACACCATTCAAAATGGTATATGGCCAAGAAGCAGTCATGCCGTGGGAATTTGTCATTCCAAGTCTTCGTGTTGCTACTCAAGAGGGTTGGGATGGTAATCCCTTAGCAGAGCGTCTGTATATCCTTGAGCGGCTAAATGAAGAAAGACAATTGGCTGTGTACAATGCCCTTGTGGAGAAGGATAGAAGGAAAAAATGGTTTGATCGCCACCTAAAGGACAAGGACATCAAGGTTGGGGATAAAGTCCTGATGTATGGAGTGTGTAATGAAAAGAAGAAGCTCAAATATGCTGGTAAGGGACCGTATAGAGTATGTGAAATTACCTCGCAAGGTACCATCAGAGTGGAGACTTTCGACGGAGTTGAAACCATTGGATTCCTTAATGGGAGTAAGTTCAAAAGATACTATGACCCCCTGAGCCAAGAGGAGTTACATGCAATCCATCAAAAGAAGGCAGCTAAAGAACAAGCTGAGCTTAAGAAAATACAAGCGAGAGTTGAAGCCAAAGAACGTCAACAGCGTGCTAGGCGCCAATGAGAAGCCAACTTGGGAATTACGCAAGTATTTTTCGAGGAAGCAGAGGAGGATGCACTGGAATCTGACCCGCCTCTAAGATACCCAATTGAGTTACAGAGTCCTTACGGGGAGGTGCTGTATAATGCATTATTGGATACAGGAGCTCAACACAATTTGCTATCATATGGCGTGTGGTGCCAACTTGGAAAACCACCTTTATCCAAGAGTTCTATCCAAGTTCAAGAAATCAACAAGAAGAAAACCCCTGTCTCAGGAATTTTGCACACTCCAGTTGCTTATGACAAGGGAACCATAATTCAAAGCTTTTTGGTTATGCCTGCGGGTACCATGGAAGGGACTGTAAACTTAGGGCGCAAATGGATGATGGCCACCATTGGGCAACTAGATGAGTCACAACGCAAGAACCAACACTAGGTCTGACCGCTCAAAATCCCGCACCTAAGTCATCCACTCAAATATTAGATAATGAAAAATCACAAAGCCCAGTGGCAAAACCATCTTTGATTGTTTGCCATCCCTCTAACGCTTCAACGCCAAGAGTGGAAATAGGCAGGGTGGTCTCTAAAGCTCCGCTTACTATGCCAAAGAGCACATACAAATGGGTCCCAAAAGCTTCGTTAACAACTTCTTCCCCTGCTCAATCTCGTTCAGACAAGAAGCCTCGTAAAAGGAAAGCAGCTAACCACCCGAGAAAGGGCAATGTAACATCGCGATGGATCCCTAAAAAATTATTAGTAGCCCAAGGGTACTACGAGGGGAATGACCAGATTTGGGTCCCTAAACATAAGCTCAATCCCTCTACATCACCTGTAAAACCTTGCAAACCAATTGTTGCCACCCCAATGACAATTCAAGACCGTGGTAAGGGAAAGGTAATAGAGTGCTCCGCACCACTTCTTCCAGAGTTAGTTTGGATTCCCAAACGATATCGATCATTACCACCTAGCTCAGGAAGGGGGGAGCAACATGAAGCTTCTAGCTCCTCATGCCAGGCACACGCTCATATAGAAGTTTCTACATGCTCTACACCTACTCTTGTCAACACCCAACAAAAAACCGATGAGTCTACGTCTCCCCTTGTAATAGTATCGTTGAAAACCATTTCCTCCATTCGTCAATGGGAGCGTACACTACCATCTCTGCAATTGGATGTTGTAAGATTCCTCCCCCAACCCCCTTTTTGATGTCTAGCATATTCCCCTGTAATCAATTCCTTTTCTGAAATATAAGAGATCTTGTTTGTGGCTGTTTTAACCTAGAGAGAGAAAATATTCTAGAGAGAGAATATTCAGATTTTGAATATTTTTGGATAGAAAAATATCTCATCCTATTAAAATAAGTTTCCCTGAAACAAAAATTCAAAAAGAATTTTCCAATGTGCAATTGGAATTAATCGAAAATGTGTATAAAGGACCTTAGCCTAAGGGTCTAGATTTTCAAAAATTTTTGGATTATGGTCCAATTAAGGTTCCTATGGGCCAATAGCATCAATCCATATGTAGGGAGGAGATAAATCCAATTTGTAAAAGAAGATACCCAAAAATGAGTAAATGCTCACATAAGATGAAGAGTTGAAAATGTACAAGGTTTATTAGTAAATAAACACATATGTAAGGAAGGGGAGTTCTTTAAAGGAGGTGCATATTTCACATAAGATGAAGAGTTGAAAATGTACAAGGTTTATTAGTAAAAAAAAACTATGACACATATGTAAGGAAGAGGAGTTCTTTAAAGGAGGTGCATATTTCACATAAGATGAAGAGTTGAAAATGTACAAGGTTTATTAGTAAAAAACTATGAGCAATATTAAAAATATGAGATATTTTGGGTATCCAAAAAATGAGTAAATGCTCACATAAGATGAAGAGTTAAAAATGTACAAGGTTTATTAGTAAAAAAAAACACATATGTAAGGAAGGGGAGTTCTTTAAAGGAGGTGCATATTTCACATAAGATGAAGAGTTGAAAATGTACAAGGTTTATTAGTAAAAAAAAAACTATGACACATATGTAAGGAAGGAGAGCTCTTTAAAGGAGGTGCATATTTCACATGCTTGAATGAGTTTTAAACTCATAAAAATTGAGATATTTGATCTCTCCTCTCTCCTCATTCAAGTCTAGTTCCAAAAAGTTAGCTTAACTGACCTAAAAATGGTCAAAAAGTGACCTAACTGACTTGGAAAATTCTAGAATCAGTTTGTTTGGTTAGGAGCTCAAATTTTCCTATAAATAGAAGCCTCCCCTTGTTGAAAAAAATATAATGTCTTATGCATTGTTACTCTACTCTACCTAAGCCAAGAACTGTGAATTCTTTAATAATTCACTAGTTTTTGATACTTCTCTCTTTCTTGAATCCCCATTGGTGGCTCCATCAACATACTAAACCAATTGATTGGTTGGGGGCCTCTACCGTGAACAAAGAATCAAGCAAATTATAAGATAAGTATAGTGAATTATGATCTTTTCTATAATTTCTCAATGATTCTCTCTTCTCAACCCCTCTCAAGCTTGAGAAGCTTAATTGGTATGGTTTTTGAAATGCTATTGAAGTTAATTAATTAATGATAGTAAAGAATTACATAAAATTCTATTTATATTTAATTCTAATGATTTTTCTCTCTTTCTCACTTAAGAAATGGTCATACTCATGCCTCTCTTCAATCCAAATGAAGCTTTTCATAAGGCTTTTCCTTAATCCAAGATTAAGCTATGCTTGAGGCCAAATTAATGGCTTTTTTCTATGCTTTTAGTTTATGTATATTGATGATTCAATCCATTATGGATTGATGATCCAATTAGAGACCATTCTAATTATTTTCTTAATGATCCAATTAGAGACCATTATGGATTGATGATCCAATTAGAGACCATTCTAATTATTTTCTTAATGATCCAATTAGAGACCATTATGGATTGATGATCCAATTAGAGACCATTCTAATTATTTCTTTAAAAATGAGCCTTATCCCTTAGAAAAAAATTAAGATTTATCAGTCATAGTAGCGGAGCTATGGCAAAATTTTTATAGAAATTATGCATAAAATAATTTCATTCAAAGCATAAAAAGAGGACTTCCTACCATATTCTAGGAACTATCATCCTAGATTAATTAAAAGAATATTATTATGCATGGAGATATGGATGTTTGCATGTAGATGTAGAGGTATGGATGTGAGTGTGAATGTGGAGGTGGATGTATGCATGGAGATGTGGATGTATGCATGTAGAAATAGATGTGTAGATGAGGATGTAAATGGAGATGTGGATGGATGCATGTAGAAGTAGATGTATAGATGTAGATGTGAATGGAGATGTGGATGTATACATGTAGATGTAGATGTATAGATGTAGATGTGGATGTGGAGGTGGATGGATGCATGTAGATGTAGGTGTATAGATGTGGATGTGGATGTAGAGGTGGATGGATGCATGTAGAAGTAGATGTATAGATGTAGATGTGAATGGAGATGTGGATGTATACATGTAGATGTAGATGTATAGATGTAGATGTGGATGTGGAGGTGGATGGATGCATGTAGATGTAGATGTAAAGATGTAGATGTGAATGGAGATGTGGATGTATGCATATAGATGTAGATGTATAGATGTGGATGTGAATGTGGAGGTGGATGTATGCATGTAGATGTAGATGTATGGAGGTGAATGTGAATGTGGATGTGGATGTATGCATAGAGATGTGGATGTATGCATGTAGATGTGAATGTACGCATATAGATGTGGATGTATGGATGTGAATGTGCATGTAGATGTGGATGTATGGATGTGGATGTATGGATGTGGATGCATGAATGTGCATGTAGATGTGGATGTGAAAATAGATGTATGGATGTAGATGTGGATGTATGGATGTGAATGTGGATGTGGATGTAGATATATGTATGGATGCGAATATATGATATGTGATGTGAAGGAATATGAAGTGATGAGATGGAAAATGATGTGATGGGATGAGTACACATATAACTGGAATGTGGAATAAGCAATGTGGATTGATGAGGGATAATGTGGAAAAATGAGAGTTAATATAGAAACTGTATTTTGTGACTGTTTGTAAATGCTGTTTGTAAATGACTGTTTTATGTCAAGATTGCTGGGAAAGCATTGTGACCATCTTGTGATTAAGGTCGTGGAGACCTAACTGAAAAAGTTGCAACTGCTGACGGAGAGTCAATGAAGGACGTCTCGCGTAGCAAGGTCGGCCGAGGTCTTGACCAGCCTCGGTGCGATTAAAATGGTGAGCTTCCGGTACGGTGGATGAGGGGCCAAGGAAGCGGCCTATGAGTGAAGCGCTAGGTCACCTGCGAAGGATCCTAGAGGGTGCTGACCATACGGTGCTCGGGCTCTGGGTCGCCTAGGATACCCACGCGTGCGTCGAGGAAGATATTGGAACAGAGTTGGAGTTGTTTTCTGAAATCGGGCATGGATCTGGTTGATTGACCTTGCTGGTCTTCAATGGATGAGTCCATGGCTCTTTATATGGATCTGTTGGTTGATCTTGCTGATCTTCAACGAGAGTCCATCTTAATAAGTGATTATATTGCCGAGTATTATGGGCTAGGGATTAGGAAACGGCCCCTGACTGGACAGGTGGTGAGCGTCCTAGTTGCCAATGATGCCATAGATACTCTGATGAAGGAATGATGGAAAAATTAAGAATCAACTGGATAAATTGGAAGATGGTGATCAGTGATACTATGGTTTTATTAAAGGATTGTTTTAAACTGGTTGAATCTGTGAAAAGGCAATTTCATATTGGGTGTGTGAGTGGTGTGACTAGTTTTATTTTGCATGAACATCTGGCTAGGGGGCCTTGGAACTCTTTTCCTTGGTACCCGGGACAAAACCTAACCAAATTATTAATTGGATCCCATCACTACAGTGGTTGGGCGGTTGGCTAACCCATGGGATCGGATGGGGTTAGGCTGGACTGATGGATCCGTAAATCGAGACTCAAACTTTTGTTTTTACGATAGATAAAATAAATCCCGGACAGTAACTGTTCTATGGATAGGAATCAACGGCTGTGCCTCTTGAATGGGGAAAAAAGCGTTGGTCCCAATGATCCAAGTACAAGTTTCTTCCTTGATCTGACCAAGTATCTTATAGATGTAATTGGATCAACTCGATCAGAAATGATCTTGACTACGTTAGAGTAAAAAGTTATCCTGGTGGAATCGCCCGTGCCTTCCGGTAAAGGAAGTTTTTCCGGGTTCGGTTTTGGAACAACCGACGGATTAGTCTCTTATCCGGATATCTGTGGGTGAGGCCCCGAATGTGGGACCCCTGTCCCGCGCGAGAAGTTCTACTTCCGCTGCTAGTATCCCGAATCTGTTGCTCGGTGGGAACAGGGGGATCTTACAGTTGGTATCAGAGCATTTGGTTAATAAAGATCAACTGAGAAGACAAATATGTCAAAAATTTATCAAGAAACACAAAAAGGTTATAATTGTGTGAGATAATTCATACAATTTGATATTCAAACGGAAATTCATAATTTTGGTAATTGGGTCTTCAGATGGAAGTGCCGCAATTATATAGAATCCCTGACTTGCTTGAGGCCTAGACATGATAGTATTTACCTTATAATTCCAAGGGCCGTGACTACCCGTATATACCGAGAGTATACTGCAGCTCTTTACTGACAGTATATACGAGTAAATCTAAGACTTGAAATTATAAGCGTTAATGCTATCTAGATGATGATTTTGAATGTGATTGATATGATTTTTAATTCTGTTTGAGAATTGATGAATTGATTTGGATTCTGATTGAAAATGCTGATTGAAAAATGTTGATTTTTAAAAAATTAGTTGAAATATAATGAAACCACAATGAGGGGGAATGGGACGAGTCCCTGTGATGATATTCATAACTAGAATGATGATAATGAATTCAGCAAATCACTATGAGGTTAGTGGGTTGTGCTGTTAGATTGCTACTGTTAATACTTGACCGGTAGATCAAGTTAAGGGATGTCAAATTGAGAGCTTGCTTGACTGAAATTCCCGTGAAGGAATGTTCAGAAGGAAATTTTTCGGTCTAATGGACCATTATCATGTTAAAGATATGAATGATAAGATCTGAATGAATTGTTATTTAATTATGAGTTCTATATAAGGGATATTTATCCCAGTATTCTGTTGGGTTGACCAGAATATAAGGAATCCCAGAATAAAATTGGATCTTAAGAAAAAGAGCTGTTCTCTACCTTGCGAGATGAGGACATCTCGCACTTTTTAAGTGGGGTAGAATGTAAGATTCCTCCCCAACCTTCAAAGTATACAGGAGTAAGAATCTTCCTTTCTGATCTTATAATTATTCCCTCTCTAAAATAAAAGAAAGTTTCTGTTTAAAAAAGGAAGACCCTTTCCCTAGAATACTTCTCAGGAGTCCCACCTGTTTTAAAGATTTAGAACAATGAGTTCAGAAGTGAGAATCGGTGTTTTGGATACCAAGGTTTTGGTTTTCATTCGAGTACGGCCCAAAAGAAGTTCTTTATCTCTTGGGGAGTATAAGAAGTTATCCCCCAGATATTGTGACCTTATATCTAAATTCAATGAAAGAAGGTGACTTAGCCTACAAGTTTCTTTTATCTCCTCATCTCAAAATTCTTAATGCCTTCTATAGAAAAAAATGTGTCAAACTCAAATCATGGAAAGACGGTAAAACTTCAGTGGCAAGTTACCGTTGGCTTCTAGGTTATGCTAGCTCCTTCCTTTATATAAGTCGTAACTTTACTTGTCGCTCACAGTAATCTTACTCCCATCGATCTCCTTTCTTTCTTAATCTCCTTCATGGCTTGGCAACAAGAACTAGTTTTATCCATGATGATTTCTCACCTTCAAGACGCAAGAGAGTCTGTGAAGAAAGACTTTATAGAACAGTATGAGCGCTCACTTTTTCCTCACCTAGGAACTTCTGTAGCTCAGACCAAATGGCGGACCTATCAAAACATAACTAGGGTAACACCCTGGGATCAGCAACACTTTCGTAACAATGTCCGCTTGGCCATGGTTATTGAAGCTTTGGGTTTGGGTCCCCGATACTACTGCGTCATGAGATCAAGGCATCTTGGGTTTTCTGAGCGGGTCTTCTTACTGGCGTGTTTTCTTCCTCATGAGAAGATATGCCTTTATCCTTGCCTCTCAGAGGTCCTTTTGTTAGATCACCTCATACCACTGAGATAGGTGCGGCAATAACCAGTAGGATCATTCCCATAGATGAGTTACCCTATACTTGTGCAGCTTGTGAGTGCTGCTTTTGTGACCATATGATGGACGGGCTTATTGAAGTGTAAAGAGTTCTTCTATCTTTACTGTATAAGTTCCGAGAATGAATAAAGTTTAAATCTTGTTCTTATCTTGCTTTCTTTAAGACTTTTCTTGGTGGTTAATCTTGATTAAAATTTTTCTCTAAGTCTCATATTCGTGCATCTTGCGAAATTATTCCAGTTTGCGAGATGAGGACATCTCACATTTTTTAAGTGGGGTAGAATGTAAGATTCCTCCCCCAACCCCCTTTTTGATGTCTAGCATATTCCCCTGTAATCAATTCCTTTTCTGAAATATAAGAGATCTTGTTTGTGGCTGTTTTAACCTAGAGAGAGAAAATATTTTAGAGAGAGAATATTCAGATTTTGAATATTTTTTGGATAGAAAAATATCTCATCCTATTAAAATAAGTTTCCCTGAAACAGAAATTCAAAAAGAATTTTCCAATGTGCAATTGGAATTAATCGAAAATGTGTATAAAGGACCTTAGCCTAAGGGTCTAGATTTTCAGAAATTTTTGGATTATGGTCCAATTAAGGTTCCTATGGGCCAATAGCATCAATCCATGTGTAGGGAGGAGATAAATCCAATTTGTAAAAGAAGATACCCAAAAATGAGTAAATGCTCACATAAGATGAAGAGTTGAAAATGTACAAGGTTTATTAGTAAATAAACACATATGTAAGGAAGGGGAGTTCTTTAAAGGAGGTGCATATATTCACATAAGATGAAGAGTTGAAAATGTACAAGGTTTATTAGTAAAAAAAAACTATGACACATATGTAAGGAAGAGGAGTTCTTTAAAGGAGGTGCATATTTCACATAAGATGAAGAGTTGAAAATGTACAAGGTTTATTAGTAAAAAACTATGAGCAATATTAAAAATATGAGATATTTTGGGTATCCAAAAAATGAGTAAATGCTCACATAAGATGAAGAGTTAAAAATGTACAAGGTTTATTAGTAAAAAAAAACACATATGTAAGGAAGGGGAGTTCTTTCAAGGAGGTGCATATTTCACATAAGATGAAGAGTTGAAAATGTACAAGGTTTATTAGTAAAAAAAAAACTATGACACATATGTAAGGAAGGAGAGTTCTTTAAAGGAGGTGCATATTTCACATGCTTGAATGAGTTTTAAACTCATAAAAATTGAGATATTTCATCTCTCCTCTCTCCTCATTCAAGTCTAGTTCCAAAAAGTTAGCTTAACTGACCTAAAAATGGTCAAAAAGTTACCTAACTGACTTGGAAAATTCTAGAATCAGTTTGTTTGGTTAGGAGCTCAAATTTTCCTATAAATAGAAGCCTCCCCTTGTTGAAAAAAATATAATGTCTTATGCATTGTTACTCTACTCTACCTAAGCCAAGAACTGTGAATTCTTTAATAATTCACTAGTTTTTGATACTTCTCTCTTTCTTGAATCCCCATTGGTGGCTCCATCAACATACTAAACCAATTGATTGGTTGGGGGCCTCTACCGTGAACAAAGAATCAAGCAAATTATAAGATAAGTATAGTGAATTATGATCTTTTCTATAATTTCTCAATGATTCTCTCTTCTCAACCCCTCTCAAGCTTGAGAAGCTTAATTGGTATGGTTTTTGAAATGCTATTGAAGTTAATTAATTAATGATAGTAAAGAATTACATAAAATTCTATTTATATTTAATTCTAATGATTTTTCTCTCTTTCTCACTTAAGAAATGGTCATACTCATGCCTCTCTTCAATCCAAATTGTAAGATTCCTCCCCCACCCCCTTTTTGATGTCTAGTATCTTTCCCTGTAATCAATCCCTCTTCAGAAATATAAAGACCTTGTTTCTATCTGTTTTAGCCTAGAGAGAGAAAAATATTCTAGAGAGAGAATACTCAGATTTTGAATATTTTTGGATAGAAAAATATCTCTTCTAATTCAGATGAGTTCCCCTGAAACAGAAATTCAAAAAGAATTTTCCAATGTGCAATTGGAATTAATTGAAAATAGCTATAAAGAACCTTAGCCTAAGGGTCTAGATTTTCAGAAATCTTTAGAATATGGTCCAATTAAGGTTCCTATGGACCAATAGCATCAATCCATGTGTAGGGAGGAGATAAATCCAACTTGTAAAAAGAAAATACCCAAAAATGAGTAAATGCTCACATGAGGTGAAGAGTTGAAAATGTACAAGGTTTATTAGTAAAAAAACTATGAGCAATATTAAAAGTATGACATATGTAAGGAAGAGGAGTTCTTTAAAGGAGGTACATATTTCACATAAGATGAAGAGTTGAAAATGTACAAGGTTTATTAGTAAAAAATTATGAGCAATATTAAAAGTATGACATATGTAAGGAAGAGGAGTTCTTTAAAGGAGGTGCATATTTCACATAAGATGAAGAGTTGAAAATGTACAAGGTTTATTAATAAAAAATTATGAGCAATATTAAAAGTATGACATATGTAAGGAAGGGGAGTTCTTTAAAGGAGGTGCATATTTCACATAAGATGAAGAGTTGAAAATGTACAAGGTTTATTAGTAAAAAACTATGAGCAATATTAAAAATATGACATATGTAAGGAAGGGGAGTTCTTTAAAGGAGGTGCATATTTCACATGCTTGAATGAGTTTTAAACTCATAAAAATTGAGATATTTTATCTCTCCTCTCTCCTCATTCAAGTCTAGTTCCAAAAAGTTAGCTTAACTGACCTAAAAATGGTCAAATATTGACCAAACTGATTTAGAAAATTCTAGAATCAGTTTGTTTGGTTAGGAGCTCAATTTTTTCTATAGATAGAAGCCTCACCCTTGTTGAAAAATATATAGTGTTTATGCATCGTTACTCTACTCCACCTAAGCCAAGAACTGTGAATTCATTTAATAATTCACTAGTTTTTGGAGCTTCCCTCTTTCTTCAATCCCCATTAGTGGCTCCATCAACATACTTAACCAATTGATTGGTTGGGGGCCTCTACCGTGAACAAGAATCAAGCAACTTGTAAGGTAATTAGTGAATATTGCTCTTTTCTATAATTTCTCAATGTTTCTCTCTTCTCAACCCCTCTCACGCTTGAGAAGCTTAATTGGTATGGTTTTTTAAATGCTATTGAAGTTAATTGGTGAATAGTAGTGAAGAGTTACATAATTTAATAAATGCTATTGAAGTTAATTTTTATTTATGTTTAAATTCTAATGGTTTTTATGTAATTTCTCTCTCTCACTCAAGAAATGGTCATACTCATGACCCATTCTCAATCCAAATCAAGCTTTTCATAAAGCTTTTCCTTAACCCAAGATAAAGCTATGCTTGAGGCCAAATTAATGGCTTTTTCTTATGCTTTTAGTTTATGTATATTGATGATTCAATCCATTATGGATTAAGGATCCAATTAGAGAATCATTTTAATTATTTCCTTAATGATAAGCTTTATCCCTTAGAAAAATTGAGATTTATCAGTCATAGCAGCGGAGCTATGGCAAAATTTTTATAAAAATTATGCATAAAAAATTTTCATTCAAAGCATAAAAAGAGGACTTCCTACCATATTCTAGGAATCATCATCCTAGATTAATTGAAAGAATTTCATTATAATCATGGAGAAATTAAATTTTAATATTATGCATAAAGGATAAATTTTTATATCAAAAGTGTTATTTTTACCATTTTTATTTTCATGCATAGAAGTATGCATAATGGATAAATTTTTATATCAAAAGTGTTACTTTTATCATTTTTACTTTCATGCATAGAAGTATGCATAAAGGATAAATTTTTATATCAAAAGTGTTATTTTTACCATTTTTATTTTCATGCATAGAAGTATGCATAATGGAAAAGTGTTACTTTTATCATTTTTATTTCATACATAAAAGTATGCATAAAAGAAAATTTTTATATCAAAAGTGTTACTTTTATCATTTTTAATTTTCATGCATAGAAGTATGCATAAAGGAAAATTTTTATATCAAAAGTGTTACTTTTATCATTTTTAATTTTCATGCATAGAAGTATGCATAAAGGAAAAATTTTTATATCAAAAGTGTTACTTTTATCATATTGGATTTCATGCATATAGGTATGCATAAAAGATATTCTTTTTATACTAAAAGTATGATTTTCCTCATAAATGGATTTTATGCTTAACTTAGATGCATAAGAGAAATTCTTTTATTCTAAAAGTATAATTCCCTACCAAATTGAAATCATGCATAAGAAGATGCATAAAAGATTGATTTTAATTTCGAAAGTGTTAGTCTCCTTAAATGGAATTTATGTATAAATAAATGTGTAGAGAAATCTTATATCAAATAAAAGAATTCTCTTTAAAAAAAAAAAAAGATATGAAATGTGATAAGATGTGATAAGAGGTATATGAGATGTGATAAGAATTGATAAGATGCATATGGAAAGTGATAGGATGTGATAAGAGGTGTGATAAGAGGTGATAAGATGCTTATGAAATAAGTTAGGATGTGATAAGATGAATTAAGATGTGTATGGGGGATGAGGTAAGAAGTGTATGTGATAGGATAAGATGTATATGGGTTGTGATAGGGCGAGAATGGATGTGATGTAAAAGATTAGATGTGAGAGTATATGGGGTTATATAAATGGGAATGTGAAAATGGATGTATGTATGTGGATGTGTGGATATGGAGATGGGAGTGTGGATGTATGAACATGAAAATGGATATATGCATGAAGATGTATATGCATAGATGTAAATGTGGATGTAGATGTGGATGTATAGATGTGAATGGATGTGGATGTATAGATGTGAATGGAAATGTGGATGTGGATGTATGTGAATGTGGATGTAGATGTGGATGTATAGATGTGAATGTGGAATGTGGATGTGGATGTATGTATGTATGTGGATGTAGATGTGGATGTAGATGTGGATGTATAGATGTGAATGGGAATGGGGATGTGGATGTATGTGAATGTGAATGTAGATGTGGATGTATGTGAATGTGAATGTAGATGTGAATGTGGAATGTGGATGTATAGATGTGGATGTATGGGAATGTGGATGTGGATGTATGTGAATGTGAATGTAGATGTGGATGTATAGATGTGAATGTGGAATGTGGATGTGGATGTATGTATGTATGTGGATGTAGATGTGGATATATGGTTGTGTATGTATGAATGTGGATATGGGATGTGGATGTATAAATGAGGATGTGAAAATGGAGATAAGCATGTAGATGTGGATGTATGGATGTGAATGTGGATGTGGATGTGGATGTATGGATGTGGATATGGATGTGAATATATGATATGTGATGTGAAGGAATCTGAAGTGAAGAGATGGAAAAGGAGGTGATTGGATGAGTACACATATACATGGAATGTGGAATAAGTAATGTGGATTAATGAGGGATAATGTGGAAAAATGAGAGTTAATATAGAAACTGTATTTGTAAACTGTTTGTAAATGGCTGTTTTATGTCAAGAATGCTGGGGAAGCATTTTGACCGTCTTGTGATTAAGGTCGTGGAGACCTAACTGATAAAGTTGCAACTGCTGACGGAGAGTCAATGGAGGACGTCTCGCGTAGCAAGGTCGACCGAGGTCTTGACCAGCCTCGGTTCGATTAAAATGGTGAGCTTCCGGTACGGTGGATGAGGGACCAAGGAAGCGGCCTATGAGTGAAGCGCTAGGTCACCTGCGAAGGATCCTAGAGGGTGCTGACCATACGGTGCTCGGGCTCTGGGTCACCTAGGATACCCACGCGTGCGTCGAGGAAGATATTGGAACAAGGAGTAAGAGTTGTTTTGTGAAACCGGGCATGGATCTGGTTGACTGACCTTGCTGGTCCTCAACGGATGAGTCCATGGCTCTTTTATATGGATCTGTTGGTTGATCTTGCTGATCTTCAACGAGAGTCCATCTTGATAAGTGATTATATTGCCGAGTATTATGGGCTAGGAACTATGGAAACGGCCTCTGTGTGGACAGGTGGTGAGCGTTCTAGTTGCCAATGATGCCATAGATACTCTGATGAAGGAATGATGGGAAATTATGAATCAACTGGATAAATTGGGAGATTGTGATCAGTGGTACTATGGTTTCATTAAAGGATTGTTTTAAAGTTAGCTGATGCTAAGAAAAAGGCAATTTTCATATTGGGTGTGTAAGTGGTGTGGCTAGTTTTATGTTTGCATGAAATTCCGGCTAGGGGGCCTTGGAACTCTTTTCCCTGGTACCCGGGACAAAACCTAACCAAATTCCAAATTGGATCCCATCACTACAGTGGTTGGGCGGTTGGCTAACCCATGGGATCGGATGGGGTTAGGCTGGACTGATGGATCCATAAATCGAGACTCAACTTTGTTTTTACGATAGATAAAGTAAATCCCGGATAGAAATTGTTCTATGGATAGGAATCAACGGCTGTGCCTCTTGATGGGGAAAAAAGCGTTGATCCCAATGATCCAAGTGCAAGTTTCTACCTTGAATTGACCAAGTACCGTTAAAGGTGCAGTCAGATCAGTTGATCCGTAATGATCTTGACTACGTTAGAGTAAAGAGTTATCCTGGTGGAATCGCCCATGCTTTCCGAGTAAAGGAAGTTTTTTCAGTTTCGGTTTTGGGCAAACCGACGGATTAGTTTCTTGTCCGGATATCCGTGGGCGAGGCCCCGAGTGTGAGACCCCTACCCACGCATGATGTGCTACTTCCGCTGCTAGTACCCTGAATCCGTTGATCGGTGGGGAATAGGGATCTCACAGTTGGTATCAGAGCGAGGTTTTGAAAGCTAATAAAGATAATTAAATTCTTATCTGAAATTGGTAATAAGAATTCAGAAACAGCATTTTCATAATGTATTTTCATCCCGTAAGCTTCTTTAATGAAGAAATTTTAATCAAAGAAATTGTTTTTATAGATGGAAGTTCCACATTTATCTGGTATTCCCGACCTCACCCAGTCTCAAGCTATGATTGCATTTGCCTTCGAGCATCTCATCTCTTCCGCTTCAACTCAAACAAGCCGAGTAAGACTTGCACGCCATTTCAAGGATTTATATTTTCCTACCCCAGTGGAGAGAATACAACATAAGTGGGTTGCAGGGCAATATGTCCACGCTCATTGCAACCGCCGTACAATGCTGTGGCAGAATCTCTCATTGACTATGATCCTGTTAAAGCTGAAAATGGTGCGTGGTGTCATTCTATATCATTCGACACCTCGAAATTTCAGACTTTCATGTCAAATTTATAGACTCCTTAGTCGATTTATCCCTAAGGAGAAAATAATAATTTCCTTCGCAGTTAGAGAACTTATGTAACAGGGCATGACTATGGCCCAGTACCGTCGTCTTATACGTCTCTCGAAGAGATTTTGAATTTTGGAGCCGAACCACTCTATGTAATTATTGCAACTTGTATATAAATATACAAATGTTTTTTTTTACGGACGATCGGATAAAGAAAAATCTATTTATCAGACTTAAGTCATAGATCTCCAATAAGATCAACTGAGGAGCAAATTATGTCAAAAGTTTATCAAGACGCACAAAAAGGTTGTAATTGTTTGATATAATTCATACAAATTGTTAATTCAAATTGAAATTCGTAAATTAGTAATTGGGTCTTCAATTGGAAGTACCGCAATTGTATGGAACCCTGACTTGCTTGAGACCTAGACATGATGGTATTTACCTTATAGTTTCGAGTATCATGACTATCCGCATATACCGAGGGTATAACTGCAGCTCTTTACCGATAGTATATACGAGTAAATCTAAGACTTGAAATTATAAGCGTTAATGCTATCCAGATGATGATTTCGAATGTGGTTGATATGATTTTTAATTCTGTTTGAGAATTGATGAATTGAATTGGATTCTGATTGAAAAATGACGATTTTCGAAATTTAGTTGAAATGTAATAAGCTGAGCGAAACCACAATGAGGATGAATGGGACGAGTCCCAGTGATGATATTCATAACTGGAATGATGATAATGATTTCAGCAAATCACTATGAGATTAGTGGATTGTGCTGTCAGATTGCTACTGTTAACACTTGAGACGGTAGATTAAGTTAAGGGATGACAAATTGAGAACTTGCTTAACTAAAATTCCTGTGGAGGAATGTTCAGAAGGAAAATTTTCAGACTAATGGACCATTATCGTGTTAAAGATATGAATGATATGATCTGAATGAATTGTTATTTAATGATGAGTTCTATATAAGGGATAATTATCCCCGTATTCTGTTGGGTTGACCAGAATATAAGGAACCCCAGAATAAATTGGATCTTAAGAAAAAGAGTTGTCCTCTACCTTGCGAGATGAGGACATCTCGCACTTTTCAAGTGGGGTAGAATGTAAGATTCTCCCCCAGCCTTAGAGGTATACAGGAGTAAGAATCTCCCTTTCTGATCTTATAATTATTCTCTCTCTAAAATAAAAGAAAGATTCTGTTTAAAAAAGGAAGAACCTTTTTCCTGAATACTTCTCAAGAGTCCCACCTGTTTTAAGATTCAGAACAATGAGTTCAGAAGGAGAATCGATGTTTTGGATATCAAGGTTTTGGTCTTCATTCGAGTACGGCCCAAAAGAAGTTCTTTATCTCTTGGGAAGAAGTTATCTCCCAGATATTGTGGACCAAAGAAAGTAGGTGATTTAGCTTACGAGCTTCTTTTATCTCCTCATCTCAAAGTTTGAATGCCTTCTATAGAAAAATGTGCCAAACCCAAATCATGGAAAGACGGTAAAACTTCAGTGGCAAGTTACCGTTGGCTTCTAAGTTACGCTAGCTCCTTCCTTTATATAAGTCGTAACTTTTACTTGTCGTTCACAGTAATCTTACTTCCATCGATCTCCTTTCTTTCTTAATCTCCTTCATGGCTTGGCAACAAGAATTAGTTTTATCCATGATGATTTCTCACCTTCAAGACGCAAGGGAGTCTGTGAAGAAAGATTTTATAGAGCAGTATGAGCGCTCACTTTTCCCTCACTTGGGAACTTCTGTAGCGCAGACAAAATGGCGGACCTATCAAGACATAACTAGGGTAACACCCTGGGGTCAGCAGCACTTTCGTAACAATGTCCGCTTGGCCATGGTTATTGAAGCCTTGGGTTTGGGTCCCCGATACTACTGCGTCATGAGATCAAGGCATCCTGGGTTTTCTGAGCGGGTCTTCTTACTGGCGTGTTTTCTTCCTCATGAGAAGATATGCCTTTACCCCGTTTTTGGCTTGCCTCTCAGAGGTCCTTTTCTTAGAACACCTCATACCACTGAGATAGGCGCAGCAATAACCCACAGAATCATTCCCATAGATGAGTTACCTTATACTTGTGCAGCTTGTGAGAACTGCTTTTGTGACCATATGATGGACGGGCTTATGGAAGTGTAAAGAGTTCCTCTATCTTTACTGTATAAGTTTCGAGAATGAATAAAGTTTAAATCTTGTTCGTATTTTGAATCTTGCTCTCTTTAAGACTTATCTTGATGGTTAATCTTGATTAAAATTTTTCTCTAAGTCTCATATTTGTGCATCTTGCGAAATTATCCCAGTTTGCGAGATGAGGACATCTCGCATTTTTTTAAGTGGGGTAGAATGTAAGATTCCTCCCCCACCCCCTTTTTGATGTCTAGTATCTTTCCCTGTAATCAATCCCTCTTCAGAAATATAAAGACCTTGTTTCTATCTGTTTTAGCCTAGAGAGAGAAAAATATTCTAGAGAGAGAATACTCAGATTTTGAATATTTTTGGATAGAAAAATATCTCTTCTAATTCAGATGAGTTCCCCTGAAACAGAAATTCAAAAAGAATTTTCCAATGTGCAATTGGAATTAATTGAAAATAGCTATAAAGAACCTTAGCCTAAGGGTCTAGATTTTCAGAAATCTTTAGACTATGGTCCAATTAAGGTTCCTATGGACCAATAGCATCAATCCATGTGTAGGGAGGAGATAAATCCAACTTGTAAAAAGAAAATACCCAAAAATGAGTAAATGCTCACATGAGGTGAAGAGTTGAAAATGTACAAGGTTTATTAGTAAAAAAACTATGAGCAATATTAAAAGTATGACATATGTAAGGAAGAGGAGTTCTTTAAAGGAGGTGCATATTTCACATAAGATGAAGAGTTGAAAATGTACAAGGTTTATTAGTAAAAAATTATGAGCAATATTAAAAGTATGACATATGTAAGGAAGAGGAGTTCTTTAAAGGAGGTGCATATTTCACATAAGATGAAGAGTTGAAAATGTACAAGGTTTATTAATAAAAAATTATGAGCAATATTAAAAGTATGACATATGTAAGGAAGGGGAGTTCTTTAAAGGAGGTGCATATTTCACATAAGATGAAGAGTTGAAAATGTACAAGGTTTATTAGTAAAAAACTATGAGCAATATTAAAAATATGACATATGTAAGGAAGGGGAGTTCTTTAAAGGAGGTGCATATTTCACATGCTTGAATGAGTTTTAAACTCATAAAAATTGAGATATTTCATCTCTCCTCTCTCCTCATTCAAGTCTAGTTCCAAAAAGTTAGCTTAACTGACCTAAAAATGGTCAAATATTGACCAAACTGATTTAGAAAATTCTAGAATCAGTTTGTTTGGTTAGGAGCTCAATTTTTCCTATAAATAGAAGCCTCACCCTTGTTGAAAAATATATAGTGTTTATGCATCGTTACTCTACTCCACCTAAGCCAAGAACTGTGAATTCATTTAATAATTCACTAGTTTTTGGAGCTTCCCTCTTTCTTCAATCCCCATTAGTGGCTCCATCAACATACTTAACCAATTGATTGGTTGGGGGCCTCTACCGTGAACAAGAATCAAGCAACTTGTAAGGTAATTAGTGAATATTGCTCTTTTCTATAATTTCTCAATGTTTCTCTCTTCTCAACCCCTCTCACGCTTGAGAAGCTTAATTGGTATGGTTTTTTAAATGCTATTGAAGTTAATTGGTGAATAGTAGTGAAGAGTTACATAATTTAATAAATGCTATTGAAGTTAATTTTTATTTATGTTTAAATTCTAATGGTTTTTATGTAATTTCTCTCTCTCACTCAAGAAATGGTCATACTCATGACCCATTCTCAATCCAAATCAAGCTTTTCATAAAGCTTTTCCTTAACCCAAGATAAAGCTATGCTTGAGGCCAAATTAATGGCTTTTTCTTATGCTTTTAGTTTATGTATATTGATGATTCAATCCATTATGGATTAAGGATCCAATTAGAGAATCATTTTAATTATTTCCTTAATGATAAGCTTTATCCCTTAGAAAAATTGAGATTTATCAGTCATAGCAGCGGAGCTATGGCAAAATTTTTATAAAAATTATGCATAAAAAATTTTCATTCAAAGCATAAAAAGAGGACTTCCTACCATATTCTAGGAATCATCATCCTAGATTAATTGAAAGAATTTCATTATAATCATGGAGAAATTAAATTTTAATATTATGCATAAAGGATAAATTTTTATATCAAAAGTGTTATTTTTACCATTTTTATTTTCATGCATAGAAGTATGCATAATGGATAAATTTTTATATCAAAAGTGTTACTTTTATCATTTTTACTTTCATGCATAGAAGTATGCATAAAGGATAAATTTTTATATCAAAAGTGTTATTTTTACCATTTTTATTTTCATGCATAGAAGTATGCATAATGGAAAAATTTTTATATCAAAAGTGTTACTTTTATCATTTTTATTTCATACATAAAAGTATGCATAAAAGAAAATTTTTATATCAAAAGTGTTACTTTTATCATTTTTAATTTTCATGCATAGAAGTATGCATAAAGGAAAATTTTTATATCAAAAGTGTTACTTTTATCATTTTTAATTTTCATGCATAGAAGTATGCATAAAGGAAAAAATTTTATATCAAAAGTGTTACTTTTATCATATTGGATTTCATGCATATAGGTATGCATAAAAGATATTCTTTTTATACTAAAAGTATGATTTTCCTCATAAATGGATTTTATGCTTAACTTAGATGCATAAGAGAAATTCTTTTATTCTAAAAGTATAATTCCCTACCAAATTGAAATCATGCATAAGAAGATGCATAAAAGATTGATTTTAATTTCGAAAGTGTTAGTCTCCTTAAATGGAATTTATGTATAAATAAATGTGTAGAGAAATCTTATATCAAATAAAAGAATTCTCTTTAAAAAAAAAAAAAAGATATGAAATGTGATAAGATGTGATAAGAGGTATATGAGATGTGATAAGAATTGATAAGATGCATATGGAAAGTGATAGGATGTGATAAGAGGTGTGATAAGAGGTGATAAGATGCTTATGAAATAAGTTAGGATGTGATAAGATGAATTAAGATGTGTATGGGGGATGAGGTAAGAAGTGTATGTGATAGGATAAGATGTATATGGGTTGTGATAGGGCGAGAATGGATGTGATGTAAAAGATTAGATGTGAAAGTATATGGGGTTATATAAATGGGAATGTGAAAATGGATGTATGTATGTGGATGTGTGGATATGGAGATGGGAGTGTGGATGTATGAACATGAAAATGGATATATGCATGAAGATGTATATGCATAGATGTAAATGTGGATGTAGATGTGGATGTATAGATGTGAATGGATGTGGATGTATAGATGTGAATGGAAATGTGGATGTGGATGTATGTGAATGTGGATGTAGATGTGGATGTATAGATGTGAATGTGGAATGTGGATGTGGATGTATGTATGTATGTGGATGTAGATGTGGATGTATAGATGTGAATGGGAATGGGGATGTGGATGTATGTGAATGTGAATGTAGATGTGGATGTATGTGAATGTGGAATGTGGATGTATAGATGTGGATGTATGGGAATGTGGATGTGGATGTATGTGAATGTGAATGTAGATGTGGATGTATAGATGTGAATGTGGAATGTGGATGTGGATGTATGTATGTATGTGGATGTAGATGTGGATATATGGTTGTGTATGTATGAATGTGGATATGGGATGTGGATGTATAAATGAGGATGTGAAAATGGAGATAAGCATGTAGATGTGGATGTATGGATGTGAATGTGGATGTGGATGTGGATGTATGGATGTGGATATGGATGTGAATATATGATATGTGATGTGAAGGAATCTGAAGTGAAGAGATGGAAAAGGAGGTGATTGGATGAGTACACATATACATGGAATGTGGAATAAGTAATGTGGATTAATGAGGGATAATGTGGAAAAATGAGAGTTAATATAGAAACTGTATTTGTAAACTGTTTGTAAATGGCTGTTTTATGTCAAGAATGCTGGGGAAGCATTTTGACCGTCTTGTGATTAAGGTCGTGGAGACCTAACTGATAAAGTTGCAACTGCTGACGGAGAGTCAATGGAGGACGTCTCGCGTAGCAAGGTCGACCGAGGTCTTGACCAGCCTCGGTTCGATTAAAATGGTGAGCTTCCGGTACGGTGGATGAGGGACCAAGGAAGCGGCCTATGAGTGAAGCGCTAGGTCACCTGCGAAGGATCCTAGAGGGTGCTGACCATACGATGCTCGGGCTCTGGGTCGCCTAGGATACCCACGCGTGCGTCGAGGAAGATATTAGAACAAGGAGTAAGAGTTGTTTTGTGAAACCGGGCATGGATCTGGTTGACTGACCTTGCTGGTCCTCAACGGATGAGTCCATGGCTCTTTTATATGGATCTGTTGGTTGATCTTGCTGATCTTCAACGAGAGTCCATCTTGATAAGTGATTATATTGCCGAGTATTATGGGCTAGGAACTATGGAAACGACCTCTGTGTGGACAGGTGGTGAGCGTTCTAGTTGCCAATGATGCCATAGATACTCTGATGAAGGAATGATGGGAAATTATGAATCAACTGGATAAATTGGGAGATTGTGATCAGTGGTACTATGGTTTCATTAAAGGATTGTTTTAAAGTTAGCTGATGCTAAGAAAAAGGCAATTTTCATATTGGGTGTGTAAGTGGTGTGGCTAGTTTTATGTTTGCATGAAATTCCGGCTAGGGGGCCTTGGAACTCTTTTCCTTGGTACCCGGGACAAAACCTAACCAAATTCCAAATTGGATCCCATCACTACAGTGGTTGGGCGGTTGGCTAACCCATGGGATCGGATGGGGTTAGGCTGGACTGATGGATCCATAAATCGAGACTCAACTTTGTTTTTACGATAGATAAAGTAAATCCCGGATAGAAATTGTTCTATGGATAGGAATCAACGGCTGTGCCTCTTGATGGGGAAAAAAGCGTTGATCCCAATGATCCAAGTGCAAGTTTCTACCTTGAATTGACCAAGTACCGTTAAAGGTGCAGTCAGATCAGTTGATCCGTAATGATCTTGACTACGTTAGAGTAAAGAGTTATCCTGGTGGAATCGCCCATGCTTTCCGAGTAAAGGAAGTTTTTCCAGTTTCGGTTTTGGGCAAACCGACGGATTAGTCTCTTGTCCGGATATCCGTGGGCGAGGCCCCGAGTGTGAGACCCCTACCCACGCATGATGTGCTACTTCCGCTGCTAGTACCCCGAATCCGTTGATCGGTGGGGAATAGGGATCTCACACAAATGAAGCTTTTCATAAGGCTTTTCCTTAATCCAAGATTAAGCTATGCTTGAGGCCAAATTAATGGCTTTTTTCTATGCTTTTAGTTTATGTATATTGATAATTCAATCCATTATGGATTGATGATCCAATTAGAGACCATTCTAATTATTTTCTTAATGATCCAATTAGAGACCATTATGGATTGATGATCCAATTAGAGACCATTCTAATTATTTTCTTAATGATCCAATTAGAGACCATTATGGATTGATGATCCAATTAGAGACCATTCTAATTATTTCTTTAATAATGAGCCTTATCCCTTAGAAAAAAATTGAGATTTATCAGTCATAGTAGCGGAGCTATGGCAAAATTTTTATAGAAATTATGCATAAAATAATTTCATTCAAAGCATAAAAAGAGGACTTCCTACCATATTCTAGGAACTATCATCCTAGATTAATTAAAAGAATATTATTATGCATGGAGATATGGATGTTTGCATGTAGATGTAGAGGTATGGATGTGAGTGTGAATGTGGAGGTGGATGTATGCATGGAGATGTGGATGTATGCATGTAGAAATAGATGTGTAGATGAGGACGTAAATGGAGATGTGGATGGATGCATGTAGAAGTAGATGTATAGATGTAGATGTGAATGGAGATGTGGATGTATACATGTAGATGTAGATGTATAGATGTAGATGTGGATGTGGAGGTGGATGGATGCATGTAGATGTAGGTGTATAGATGTAGATGTGGATGTAGAGGTGGATGGATGCATGTAGAAGTAGATGTATAGATGTAGATGTGAATGGAGATGTGGATGTATACATGTAGATGTAGATGTATAGATGTAGATGTGGATGTGGAGGTGGATGGATGCATGTAGATGTAGATGTAAAGATGTAGATGTGAATGGAGATGTGGATGTATGCATGTAGATGTAGGTGTATAGATGTAGATGTGGATGTAGAGGTGGATGTATGCATATAGATGTAGATGTATAGATGTGGATGTGAATGTGGAGGTGGATGTATGCATGTAGATGTAGATGTATGGAGGTGAATGTGAATGTGGATGTGGATGTATGCATAGAGATGTGGATGTATGCATGTAGATGTGAATGTACGCATATAGATGTGGATGTATGGATGTGAATGTGCATGTAGATGTGGATGTATGGATGTGGATGCATGAATGTGCATGTAGATGTGGATGTGAAAATAGATGTATGGATGTAGATGTGGATGTATGGATGTGAATGTGGATGTGGATGTAGATATATGTATGGATGCGAATATATGATATGTGATGTGAAGGAATCTGAAGTGATGAGATGGAAAATGATGTGATGGGATGAGTACACATATAACTGGAATGTGGAATAAGCAATGTGGATTGATGAGGGATAATGTGGAAAAATGAGAGTTAATATAGAAACTGTATTTTGTGACTGTTTGTAAATGCTGTTTGTAAATGACTGTTTTATGTCAAGATTGCTGGGAAAGCATTGTGACCATCTTGTGATTAAGGTCGTGGAGACCTAACTGAAAAAGTTGCAACTGCTGACGGAGAGTCAATGAAGGACGTCTCGCGTAGCAAGGTCGGCCGAGGTCTTGACCAGCCTCGGTGCGATTAAAATGGTGAGCTTCCGGTATGGTGGATGAGGGGCCAAGGAAGCGGCCTATGAGTGAAGCGATAGGTCACCTGCGAAGGATCCTAGAGGGTACTGACCATACGGTGCTCGGGCTCTGGGTCGCCTAGGATACCCACGCGTGCGTCGAGGAAGATATTGGAACAGAGTTGGAGTTGTTTTCTGAAATCGGGCATGGATCTGGTTGATTGACCTTGCTGGTCTTCAATGGATGAGTCCATGGCTCTTTATATGGATCTGTTGGTTGATCTTGCTGATCTTCAACGAGAGTCCATCTTGATAAGTGATTATATTGCCGAGTATTATGGGCTAGGGATTAGGAAACGGCCCCTGAGTGGACAGGTGGTGAGCGTCCTAGTTGCCAATGATGCCATAGATACTCTGATGAAGGAATGATGGAAAAATTAAGAATCAACTGGATAAATTGGAAGATGGTGATCAGTGATACTATGGTTTTATTAAAGGATTGTTTTAAACTGGTTGAATCTGTGAAAAGGCAATTTCATATTGGGTGTGTGAGTGGTGTGACTAGTTTTATTTTGCATGAACATCCGGCTAGGGGGCCTTGGAAGTCTTTTCCTTGGTACCCGGGACAAAACCTAACCAAATTATTAATTGGATCCCATCACTACAGTGGTTGGGCGGTTGGCTAACCCATGGGATCGGATGGGGTTAGGCTGGACTGATGGATCCGTAAATCGAGACTCAAACTTTTGTTTTTACGATAGATAAAATAAATCCCGGACAGTAACTGTTCTATGGATAGGAATCAACGGCTGTGCCTCTTGAATGGGGAAAAAAGCGTTGGTCCCAATGATCCAAGTGCAAGTTTCTTCCTTGATCTGACCAAGTATCTTATAGATGTAATTGGATCAACTCGATCAGAAATGATCTTGACTACGTTAGAGTAAAAAGTTATCCTGGTGGAATCGCCCGTGCCTTCCGGTAAAGGAAGTTTTTCCGGGTTCGGTTTTGGAACAACCGACGGATTAGTCTCTTATCCGGATATCTGTGGGTGAGGCCCCGAATGTGGGACCCCTGTCCCGCGCGAGAAGTTCTACTTCTGCTGCTAGTATCCCGAATTTGTTGCTCGGTGGGAACAGGGGGATCTTACAGATGTGGCCACAAGGGTCATAAAAAGCTATCTACCCACATCACAACCTATGACCCGCTGGACAAATTGGTTCCAAGAGGCTGCAACATCATTGCAAATAATATGATCTACCCAAGGAAAGGGGGAGCATGTACTCACGCTCGACATTCTAATGCTTCCTCCTTAACCTTCTCCCCTGACCATGTAATTGCCAAATTCAAGGGGATGTATATATATAGCTTCATACATTTAAAAAAAAACAAAAAACAAAAAAAATAAAAAATAGTAAAAAGAGCAAGAGCACAAAAACAAGAGAAATATCCGTATACAATCAAGAACTAGATTGACCTGTCATAAACCTACTGATGCTATATCTGTGTTTGCAGATATGGCAGATGCCCGATCATCATACACTTCATCCACTCCTACCTTTGGTGAGAGGTATCATCTGTACCTTTCTCAGATATTCCACATGTGCTATCCTGTAATTGAAACTGAATGGGATCATATAGATGTACTAGCCAGAGAGGAAAATGTTGAGGAATTAGAATGGCTAATTCACCTATTGACCATGACTGACCCCTACTCCGTAGAGGACATATCCCCGATAGCCCAATGCTTTCCTTTTCCACAAGATGACTATCCTCGCATGGTTACATTTTTTATGAGTTTATGTGGATGGGAAAATGAAAAGGAAATATCTGACAATGATGAATGGACGGATGAAACTCATGGCACTACTCAGGTTGACTTTATTTATTTGGATGATGCGGATAGAGGCTTAGCCTTCGGGCTAGAGCCAGGACTCTACAACATCCTCTTACCGTATCCTCAGTAGTAGTGTGGTGACTGGTAGGTAGGTTAGTGTTTTCAAGTTTTTTCTAGTTTAGATTCCTTAAACAAGTCTTGAAATTTTCACACTGATGTGCCTCTCGAGGTATAGTGCTTGTTAGTTGATTGTACAGGTTGAAAAGTTTGAGGTGGGTTCGCCTTCAAGTCCTGAGACTGCCGCACAGTTAATCAAAATATATCTACATCAAATTGCAAGCTGTCTCGTCAAATCAAGGAGATCTCCAATTACAGGTGTAATTCTTCCATACCCACTCTCTTTCGTTTTTACTGTTCAATTAATTGCATAAACTATAATACATGACCACATGGAAATTGTCAATGTACTACTTAGTTTTTGAAGTTGCTTGCATGCTAGTGTAAATCATTAATGAGCTTAACTTTATTGGAAATATTCCTAGGCAGCATGACGTCTTTAGTTAACCTTGGAATACGATTGTCTTAGGTCTAGGGTCAAACCATCTTAATGTTTGACACCTGGCCATGTGTGTGTTGACCTCTAGGACATAGCTATTACCCCTTTGTCGAAAGGATGCAAGACAAATTATAGTTCAGGAGCGAAGATCAAAAGAAATAGATTTTTTTTAAAAAAAACCTACAATAAATGGCAATACAAGTCTATGATGTGCTTTAATGTTGGCCTATCACCTTATTGATACTTGGTAGGCGAGGAGTATTCTACTCCAGACCGATGCCTTGGTTGGTAGGGGGTAGCCTTGCCTAAAGTGAGCTAATAGATTCCTGGATAATGCCTTGTGTTAAACATGGTACCAGGATCGATGTTAGTTTTGCCTTAGGAAGGTCGCCATTGTGTGTAAAAATTGTCACGTGCATTAAAAAAAAAATAAAGGCAAAAAGCTCCTGTAACTCTGATGTTTCTTGTGTCCCTAGGCTTGTGGTATTAACTTGTTCTTAGAGTAGACACAGTGTGGTCATCTGTTTATTTATTAAGCTTGGTTATTTTCCTTGACTTAGGCCAGTTATAAACCTTGATTAACCTTTGACACCTTGCTTACTCTTGATTTACTTTCAATAATTTTAAACTCCTGTTAATTTGCTACACTAGCTCATTCATGTGACCCTTAAACTAAGTTCTCATAGCAACATCCATTGTGGTCTAACATGCTTGAATTTATACACTTTATATCTTTCGAATTCCAGCATACTTTCACTCTACTTCCCTGTTTTGCAGACGGTCAACAACAACCCTCTCGAGCTTACCATACCATAGCTTCTGAGGACGGAATCTACATCAGGAAGGGGGGCATGTTAACCCATGGCGGACAGTGAGACGTAATATGTTTTACGTCATTAATTTAAATATTCTGAGTCATGGGCCGAGCTTGTTGGCACCATATGTTAAGGATGAAGGGATTGGGTGATCATCGATGAGAGGCGCACCTTGAATATCAGTAGGATAAGGGTTAGGGTCGGTCGGCCATGTATGGGCGCCCAAGTGTGAACAACCAAGTCACCTATAAGAGTCAAATGTAACCCTAAAATCCTCATTCTCATGTGTTGTGAATACAAGAGTGCTCTTGCCTTATCTCTTTGGTTTCCTTCTCCTGCGTGTGTGAGAGAGAGAGAGAGAGAGTGAGAGAGCAATCGAGCACTGTGTAGCGGCACGGCAGCGGAGAGGCGGTAGAGCGGCGACGGCGGCTCCTTCTTCACTGCGACGCGGGAATCCTTCAAGGCGGCGGTTGAGCGGTGAGTGACACACCCTTTGCATTCTGTTTGAGCTTCCTTCCCTGGTTGTATGCTTGTAGCCATTCGTGGCTCGCATACGGTGTCCGAAGTCCCCAGCTACGACCTGTGCGGCAAAAGCGCACATCTCTGTGAAGACCATCTCTATTCGTTGTCTCCTCTTTGAACCTTACTTGTTGATTCCTTATTAACGCCCTTCTCGTCCTTGTAGAGTTGGTTTCCAAGTTGACCCTTAGGCACCCACTATTGTGTATCCTATGACTTGGGGCTATGTTTTGTATAAGGATTGTGGAATTGATGCCTTTTTTGCTACATGAGCTGATGTCACCGTGCTTAGTGTTTCTATATCCTCAATCATGGCCTACTTCCCTATGTTTATCAAGCTAAGGGTACGGAAATGACATTGTTGCCTTCGTTCAGCAGTGTTGTCCTCTTCTCCCATTGGATATTACAGTTGCTGGTGTAAATCCAAGATCGTCTTAGGATCATTTCCTCCTCCATCAAACCTGCATGCATTGATAAACACCTTTCCAACAAACCAAGGAATTATTTCTGATGGAAACATTAACACTTTAAAATCCCTTGGCTTTCATAGTTGTCAAGTGCACACTGCGTACTTGTGCATTGGTGGTTTCAAGGTGCGGTTTATCTAGGGCCACCCATGTCTCATATATGAGATCAGGTTATGACTTGATCCCGTATCTATCAATGCAATTCTTGTTGCATGACATTCAGTTGTAGAGAGTCTCACCCTGAGTCGCGAGCGCTGGCTCAATGTTTTGTTCATCTTAGTCTAGGAGGAGAGTTAGTGAATCCATGTTCACACGCAACATTCTCTTCTAGAGTATCTATTTGGCTTTGGCCTCCCTTGCCTTAGCCTCTTTTTGAGCTTGCTAGACTTTTTCTTTTATGAGTTCCTTCCATTGTTTTAAAAGATGTTCTTGCAAGAGCATCTCTTGGGTAAGTGGTCCAAAATATTTTTTAAGTTTGCTCCCATTGACGTAACCCTCCATCTGTACGCCCTCAACTATCTCAATTCTAACCAACCCCTGAGGTGTGATCTTGGACACTCGAAAGAGTCCTAGATCTCTGTACTTGAGTTTCTTTTTTTTGGTGCTCCCTACACCATACATGAGGACAAGGTCCCCCATTTCCAGTTCTTTTTATTTTAAGTTATTGTTGAACCAATGTTTTCTTCATAGTTTTTCGACCATAAGTCCATGTGATGCAATTAGTCTGGTTGGAGAGACGGAAAACTCTCTCACTTGTAGCAAGAGTAGCATGATCCATGTGTAGCTCAATCCAATGGGATTTGCATCCCTTTCGGAGCTAGGGATTCAACCCGTACCGGTGCATAAAAGCTTATCCACAAACGGAGAGAATGCTTATGGCTACCATCACATGACACTAGACTAAGCACACACACAAGCTCAACTTGCCCTCATTCCTACACACCCATTCATTCACAAATACAAGCAAGAGGAACACAATCACGATGCACACAAGCAAAGAGAAAGACCTCACTTCACTCCTATCTTCCTACAAGCATGCACACACTCAAGCATCAAGCTTCCATGAAAGCTTCAAATCAGCCCACATACTCAAAAACGAAATACTAAAAGCATGCATAAGAGTAAAATGATTAGAGAAGAGGATGAGAAAGACTCATGACATTGCTATTGATTCAATGAAGAGATTTATCTCATACAAAGATGTACATGGGGTGAGAGAAGAGTCTTCACCTCTATGGAGAAGAGGGAGAGTAGCTCTCTCAAAGGAGCTCTTGCATGAACTTAGCCCAAAGTGTACCTAAGCTCTCAAATGAGCCACTTTTTATACAAAAACTCTAAAACTCCCAAAACTTCCCATGTGGGATTATTCTTAAGCCCTCTCCCACACTCATCTACAACTTGGAACTCTTTACAAGAGCCCTAAATAAGAATGTCACTTGTTTTTCTGCTTGCATCTTTGTGTTGCATCCTTGCATTGATCACCACTCGTCACGCAACACTCCCCCCTTCCTATTTTGTGCACGTCCTCGAGTGTGGTAGAAGCAAAAGCTGCAAAAAACAATGGATACAAGTAAAGCCTTTTATTGAAGAAAAGAAAAGAAAAGAAAAAAAACCAGCAATGACAATCTCACATGTGAGCATACAAGTGAAAGGCTGATTAGAGTTTTAAAGAGTGCTAAAAGAGGTGAGTAAAGACTAGTCAAAGTGAGACTAAGTGGTAGATAGTGCTATGCAAAGGCAAGTGTGCTTGCACACCACAGGTTATGACCGTAGTCTCAATGTCCTACAAGTATTTAAGTTATTCCTAAGTGGCAAACCTACTCCTAAATATGAGCAAAGGTGATTGGACCTTTTTTTTTTGGGTGTGTGTGTAAAAGATGATAAAGAGGAAGGTTCCATCCCAATGAAACCCAAGCAATGGCCAAGAGACCTCTGCCAAGAGAATCTAAACGCCGCTAAGTATCTCAAGGGCGACAGACCCTTTTCTTTCTTTTTGACATAAGGAGTACCCCATGAAGATGAGGGCATCGGTCTCAAGGGCCCATAATGTACCCAAGAGTCCTACCAACATCCATCAAGGCGATAGAGTCCTTGAAGGTCTTTTTCTGAATCTGTTAGACGTCAGTGTTCACCCCATGGAAACCAAGGCATCAGCCCCAAGGTGCTAAGACAACCCCAGGTCCTACCAAGCATTCCACATGGCTGTAGACACGTCATGTCTCGATTCACTTGTATATATTTTTTAGGGCATGATTTTCGTAAATTTTTTATTAATCCTAGCACCTAGCCCATACCTAAGAGGTAGCTACCACTAGGGATAACTAATATACTTCGAGAGCATAAGAACTTGGCATACTCCGTTCGTATATATCCTACACCGTCTTCAAATAGAAATACCTTCTACTAAGTTCTCTAAGAATCTAGAAATCACTCACACCACATTTTAACAACTAATTTAAAACTTAAATCAGCCAACTGTGTGTGAACATGCAAACAATATATCCAAAAGTTAAAAGCACATAAAGAACAAAAGATTATGATTTTAATACACCTGTTGTAGTGCTCGTTGATGTTGTGCGTTTGCATTGATGCATTGCTGATGTTGTGCAGATTGCTTCTCTTTGCTCTTTGTAGGCATTGCATGTCTCCCCCCTTCCTAATTTGTGTGCACGGTAGGTGGACTATTGGGGCATGTTTTTATGCTCTTGTTTAGCTGAGATCTCTGCAAAATGTTTATTAACAAACAAGAAAAGAAAAGAAAGGAATAAAATTTTTTATTGGTGCCAAAAATCACCGAATATAGCCGAGGGAAAAAACCCCGTGGGAGAAAAGTGCCTTGGCTTGTTGATCTTATTGTGGAGTCGATGAGCTTACCCTTGCACTGGTGGTGGATCCATGTCCACTTCTGTTGGAAAGATGGTATCAATCACTTCAGGATGCAAGGACAACCCTGTACAAAAACCGACCTCTGGAGAAGGTGGTAGAGGAAGGAGTGCTTCCTCGCTAAAATATGGCATTGGTTCTATGGGAAGGTTAAGCAGACAATCTCGATTTTGGAACTGCTCAATATAGGTACTCATAGTGATCCAAAATTGACATGTTGAGGCTCGGGGAAGGAGGGCTTGCAAGATAGGTGGTTGCAGTCATTTATGCATGTATCCCTCCATTGTTGTGCTTGAACCTCCTCAGGTAATCTACGTTGATTTGGTCCTCTCTCTGGTACTCTCACATTAAGAAGGTTATGGCGTTGGGGTGTAATTCCCACAATTTGTTTCATTAAGCCCATGCCATATCGTCGAAAGTAAGAGCGGCATAGCCAACAAATGTGTGAAGCTTCTCCTAATACGAGTCGTGCACACTCTTGACAATGTGGAAATGGGTGATGCTGTTGATAGAATAAAGTGACAAAGTGATGCCCACAGCAATTTTCGCCTAAGGGAGCATAAATGTACCTAGAATAGAGTTTGAAAAGGAGGAGCACTATAACCCCCGCCGCGATGTTCAGGTTGAGTACTATATCAGGGTCAATGCATGGTGGACATGTATCTCGCCAAGTATCAATCAGGAGTTATCTGGTCGTAGAACAATGAAATTTAGAAACTTCAAACTTTATACACTCATATCCATCATTACAATCCCAATCAAAAACATTGTAGACAAGATCATCTCAAAAAGAACACAATTCTCTAAAGGCATAAGGAACCACACTATTCAAACATTGATCTACCAAAGAGCTTCAATTGTAGTGTTAATGCCTTACCTTTGGTTTTGGGTATGTCCTTCTTAAGAGGTGGGAAGGTTAGCAATTATCGAGGAATTTGTACAAGATAAGAGGATTTAGGCATTGAAGTGCTAGAATCTATGCTCAAAGGAGACTCATGTAAAGTTGGATTTGTCTTAGGTACACAAGTTGATGGTGGAATTGTGTAACAAGGAGAAATTGGGACAACTGGTGATTCAATAGATGTTTTGGGAAGGTCAACACAAGGAGATTTGTAGGTGCTATCACAACCACCTATCCTATCTTGAAGAGGTTGTGTTGATTTCCTTTGCACCCACTGATATGGAAAACCAAGGGTGGCTTTTGGAATCTTATTGATACACTCTTTTACCCTTAGCAAACCATGGCATTTGGGAAGCCAAAGTGTTGTTGCACCCTCATAATAGCCTTGTGCTTTAAGAACATGCTTTGGGACCCAACGAGTAACAATCTGAGGTTTAGGCTTGGAAAAGATGTGCTTTTTAGGAGGCTTAGCAACTAGGCTAGATGGTACAAGTTTGTACGCATCTTTGGGTAGCCAAATTGATAATTCCTTCTTGCCTGGCCTTCTTTGAGCAGTGACTATGAAGATGAAGACACACTTGAATATTGAAAGGATCGACATATTGTTCATCAGTAGCCAACTGTAAGGCCAACATAGAAGCCTTGCGACGCTCCTTGGCTTTTGCAACTCTAGCTTTAGCCTCTTCTTGAGCCTGACATTTAAGTAGGTCATGTGCTTCTTTCCGTGTGTGTGCAGCATACATTTGTTGAAGCATGGCTTCAGTTAATGGTTCATTGTATTTCTTGAGACGACTTCCATTAATGAAGTTAGGCATTTGCTCACCTTCTAGTGTCTCTAAACGCACTGCACCACTTGGAGTAAGCTCATTAATCACAAACGGTCCTAGGCCATGTTTCTTGAGCTTTCGCTTATGCTTCTTAAGTGTGTACAAGAGCACAAGGTCCCCTTTTTTGAATCGGCCAGTTGTTACATTTCTATCATACCATTGCTTTTGTCTCCTCTTCTCGGCATACATCCCCATTGAAAAGATGCAGGGGGGAAGAGAGCTTGAGCTCTTGCAAGCACACACACACACTCACAAAACCCTAATAGAGAACACACAAGGTGAGAGGCTGAAAATCTTCTTCTTCTCTACTCAACACTCAACACACCATATACAAGAATAAGAGTACACACAATATGAAAGGTACTCAACCAAATACATACACGGGTTCTCTATAGTGTGAACCCGACTAAATGAGCTGGCGCTATAACTATGCCAGTCTCTAGAATGGCTGTCACACAGCCTGTCATCCCACTGGCCGCATATCACCCAAGATCTCACCAACCATGCCAGTGGTGTAAGTGTGGGGCCTATCCCCCAGGCGGGTCATCAGTGTCCACCGCCTCACTAGAAAAGCTCGATATCTCAACACTCCCCCTCGAGCTCAACTCCATCTCATGTACACCAAGCGAAGCCCTGAATCTGCGGAGCTTCTCTGTACCCAATGCTTTGGTGAAGATGTCAGCTACCTGATCCTCTGTGCTGACATAAACAAGGTCAAGGTCTCCTGCCAAGACCTTCTCTCTGACGAAGTGGTAGTGGACCTCTATGTGCTTTGTACGAGCATGAAAGACTGGGTTCCTAGCCAACTGTATACTGCTAATGTTGTCACAGAAAATGACAACTTGTCTATCCACCACTGATAGACCCAAATCTGCAAGTAGCTTCCTCAACCAATCTACCTCACATGCTGCCATAGCAGCTCCTCTGTACTCGGCCTCTGTACTGGATAGAGCAACCGTAGGCTGCTTCTTGCTGCTCCAAGTCACAGCAGCACTTCCCAAAGAAAACATGAATCCACTGGTAGATCTTCTATCTGAGATACTACCAGCCCAATCAGCATCTGTGTACCCATGTACACATATCTCTGTCCCAGTCTCGTAGAATAGTCCACAATGCAAAGTAGACTTCACATACCTCAGTATGCGTCTCACTGCATCCAAATGCGGTTTTCGTGGAACCTGCATAAACTGACTCACCAACCCAGCAGCATAGCTCAAATCTGGTCTGGTGATCGTCATGTAGATCAAACTTCCTACTATGCTCCTGTACATAGTAGGATCCTCCAAGATCTCTCCTGAATCTGCACTCAACTTGCCATTCTGATCCAATGGCACAGAAATAGGCTTACAGCCTGTCATACCATACTTGGACAACATGTCCAAGCCATACTGTCCCTGCAGTAATCCAATACCATGTGGTGACCTAATCACCTCAATGCCCAAGAAATATCTGAGCTCCCCCAGATCCTTCATCTCAAACTTCTGTCTTAGCAAGATCTTTACATCAAAGATCTCTGCATCATGGTCCCCCGTAATGATCAAGTCATCTACATAGATGACAACAAGCACAACACCTCTATCACCATGTCTCACATACAGTGAGAAATCTGCATTGGCTACATGAAAGCCAATAGTGACAAGATATTCAGAAATCTTGTCAGACCATGCTCTTGGTGCTTGCTTTAAGCCATACAAGGCTTTTTTCAACCTGCAAACATGCTCAGGGTGACCCACATCCTCATATCCAGGTGGCTGCAACATGTACACCTCTTCTTGCAAATCCCCATGCAAGAATGCATTCTTTACATCCATCTGATGTAAAGACCATTGCTTTGACGCAGCCACTGCTATCACAACTCTCACCGTTGCCATCTTGGCAACTGGGCTGAAAGTTTCCTCATAATCAATCCCATATGTCTGCGCATATCCTTTGGCTACCAATCTAGCCTTGTACCTGTTTATGCTCCCATCACTGTTATGTTTAACTTTGTACACCCACTTGCATCCAATGGCTTTCTTGCCTTCAGGCAATTGCACTAAATCCCAAGTTTCATTTCCATATAGTGCATCCATCTCCTCATCCATAGCTTTCTCCCAACACACATTTCCAACAGCCTCATCAATGCATGTGGGCTCAACAACCTGCACAACCTTTGCCATATATGCATAGTGATGTGCCACATAACCATCATAGGTAAATCTCTGCAGAGGATTTTTCACTCTCCCAGATCTTCGCAGCTTTTCATTCATGGCTTCCATAGCCTTCTTTACACCAGGTGTTCTCATAGCTGGGATCCCAAGCTCCTCATCAAGGCTCATATCTGAGCCTCTAGACTCTCCATCAACATGAGAATGCCCTGCAGAAATGTCAGGCATACCAAGGGGCTCAACCACTTTCTCTTTTTCTTTACGTGATGTAGTAATCACATTTGCAGGACTGGTATTATGACGCAGCCTGCCACTCCATGGTCTATCAACAGACCCACTAGATGAGGACTCTCCTGGTCCACTCAAAGACTGTGATTGCTGACCTGTATTCTGTGCAACCACACTTCCACTCACATCAGCCCCAATAGCTTCTTTTTCAGCAGCATACCAGCTGCTCATCTCATCAAAGACAACGTCCCTGCTTACCCTCAACTCACGTGTAGTAGGGTTATAACACCTGTATCCCTTTTGCTCAAGGGAGTATCCAATAAACACACAATTTTTCAGCTTTTGGATCCAGCTTAGTTCTCAGCTCATGTGGCACATGCACATATGCAATGCATCCAAAGACTTTCAGATGAGACAAATCTGGTTTTCTGCCAGTAAACCTCTCCTCTGGAGTTACATCATGTATGGCTGCAGTTGGAGTCCTGTTCATGATGTATACTGCTGTAGAAATAGCCTCAGCCCAATAGCAATGCGGCATATTCTTCTCTTCCATCAATGCTCGCGCAATCTCAGCAATGTGCCTGTTTTTCCGCTCAGCAACTCCATTTTGCTGCGGAGTGTATCTGCATGTAAACTGTCTCCGAATACCATTCTTCTTTAAAAATTCAGAGAACTCATTGGAGAAGTACTCTCCCCCTCCATCTGACCTTAGGCACTTTACATATTTCCCTGTTTGCTTTTCAACCAAAACTCTGAAATTCTAAAAGTGAGTGAACACCTCACTCTTCTCCTTCATGAAATATACCCACACTTTCCTTGTGTGGTCATCAATGAAAGTCACATAGTACCTGCAGCCTCCCATAGATATGGTCTTCGTAGGACCCCATACATCTGAATGCACAACATCTAGTGCATTTCTGCTCACATATCTGTTACGTGGAAACACATGCTTTGTTTGCTGCCCAAATTGGCATGCTTCACATATTTTCTGCATACCTTCCACTTTAAATTTTGGCAGCCCTGTCACAATTCCTTTTGTCTGCATAGACTTCAATCTCTGCACATTTACATGTCCAATCCTTTTATGCCAAATGTCCGTGTCTGCAACAATTCCTGAACCATTTGCAAACATTGCAGCACTCATTTCAGGCATGTCTACATTTAATGTAAACATTCTGCCCACTCTGTTGCCTTTTGCAACCAACCTGCACTTGTCCTTAAAATCTTCAACATAACACCCATCAGGGTTAAACCGAACCTGCAAACCCTGCTCAATCATCTGGCCAACTGAAACCAGATTCTTTGTTATGTTTGGTACATGAAGTACATCTGCAAGGTACTTCACTTTGCCATCCTGCATAGACAATGGCACATCTCCAACGTGGGCAATTGGATGAGCAGTGTCATCCCCTGTTTCCACAAAACCTGGTCTTTCCGGGTTTTTCATCTCCTTGAACCACTCCCCATGACTCGTCATGTGGTTCGAAGCGCCTGAATCCACATACCATACATTATCTTTTTGTGTTGCGTCAACATTTTCAGACATGGCATTCACGACATGCTGCATAACAAACAACCTTTCATTATCCTCATTATTTCTGCTTGAGGATGCATAGTTATTTTGCTGCACTTTTCCATTTTGCATGTCAGCCTGCTTCTTATAACATTCTGACTGCACATGTCCAGGCTTACCACAATAATAGCATTCACGTGCATCATTATATTGCCTTTGCCAATTTCCACGGCCTCTTTGACTCCCCCTGCCTCTGAATTTGCCTCTTCCACCTGCGTGTTGTTGTTGTTGTTGATTCTGGGACTGTTGTTGTTGCTGCTACTGCTGCTGTCCATAATTCTGATTACCTGTTCGGCCACCTCCTTGACCGCGTCCACGGCCTCCTCTACCTCGTCCTCTTCCTGAACTCGTGTAGAAGGCCTGTTGCTCTGAGCTGTTTTTGCTTTGTGAAGACTGTTGGTCTTCACCCAAGCTCTTCTCTTCGATAATTAGCATAGACACCAAATCTGTAAAGTTGGGAATGTTTTTCCGAGTCTGAATGGACGTCTTGAACGCCTTGTATTGTGGCCCGAGACCACGTAGACAGACTTCCACCTTATCATCATCATCTAATGACACACCAATAGATGCAAGGGATTCCACAATACCCTTTATCTTCAGCGCATAGTCATTCACAGACATGCTCTTTTTCTCCACAGTATGAAGTTTATTCTTCAACTGTATCTTACGTGCCTTGGTATTTGTTTCATAGAGCATTACCAAGGTGTCCCACGCCTCCTTGGGGGACTTGGCATCCTGAATGTGCCCAATCATGGTGTCCTGTATACTAATGGAGAGCCAATACATAACCTTCCTGGCTCCTTGGTTCCAGTCTTTAAACTCTTTTACATCTGCAGCATTCGGTATCTCCGGTGCCTCTTCATGTTCACCTTCTATGTAGTCCCAATAGCCTTTTCCCATCAGGAAATTCATCAACCTGAACCTCCAAGCATGGAAGTTATTCTTGTCAAGCTTCTCAGCCACAATCTGAGTTATCCCATCATTTGACATCTTGCCAAACACACAATTTTACCAGAAACTGCACTCTGGTTTTTCCTGCACAAATGCTGTATTTTCTGCACAGCGGTACTGTAGTACTCTCAAATGTCACAACCAGTGACTTCAATGTGCATACATACACCCAATGGCACCTGTAGACCTCTTTGCAGCACCCACAGTGTCTGCACAGTCAATCTGTCTTCCTGCAGTTCTTAAAACAGAGTTCTGCAAAGAATCGATGACTTACCCGTAGTGCTCGAAATCGCCTGCTTTCTGAAAAACGGAGGTCCAGACGCGCCCGAAACGCGTTTTCGGCCCAAAAATTGTAGTCCGTAGGACTGTATAGTTGCCCAATAGCTTTACTCCCGCGAAGAAAGCTCCTCAATCAGAGATCGTTGCCGGTGCCTCCCGTAGAGCTCCCGACAAGGGTGTAGTCACCAACACAAATAGGGAAGAGTAGTTGAAGCTCTTACCCTCGTACCGCTTCCTGTGGTTCTCTTGCTTGCAGCTCAGCCCTTAGCACGAACCAGGCTCTGATACCATGAAAAGATGCAGGGGGGAAGAGAGCTTGAGCTCTTGCAAGCACACACACACACTCACAAAACCCTAATAGAGAACACACAAGGTGAGAGGCTGAAAATCTTCTTCTTCTCTACTCAACACTCAACACACCATATACAAGAATAAGAGTACACACAATATGAAAGGTACTCAACCAAATACATACACGAGTTCTCTATAGTGTGAACCCGACTAAATGAGCTGGCGCTATAACTATGCCAGTCTCTAGAATGGCTGTCACACAGCCTGTCATCCCACTGGCCGCATATCACCCAAGATCTCACCAACCATGCCAATGGTGTAAGTGTGGGGCCTATCCCCCAGGCGGGTCATCAGTGTCCACCGCCTCACTAGACGAGCTCGATATCTCAACACCCATTACTGCCAATAAGCGGGTCTCATATCAAGCTTTTCCAATTCATCAATGCATTGTGAAAGCTCATGACCAGTCCAGTCCAATTGTTTAGCAACTCGTAGAGTAGGTACAAGAAATTCAATGGGAAGAATTGCATCTAGTCCAAAAGCAAGCTCAAATGGGGTTGTGCCCACAGATGTTTTATAGGCTGTCCTATATACCCAAAGAACTGAGTGCAACTTTTGCTCCCAATTAGTCCTATGTCCCTCAACAATCTTTGTGAGTGCTGTGCAGAGAATCTTGTTAGTACTCTCAGCTTGTCCATTGGTCTGGGGATAATAGGGTGCAGGACGCTTGTGAATTACCATAAATTCTTGAAGCAAAAACTCTATGACCTCATTCACAAAGTGCACACCTTGATCACTAACGATTTCAATAGGTAAGCCATAGCGTGTAAACACGTACTCATACAAGAACTTGGCTGTGGTTCTGGCATCATTTTTAACTGTAGCCTTTGCCTCTACCCATTTGGTCAAATAGTCAGTTTGCGACTATAATATATTCGGCATGCATGTGACAAGCTGGAGGTTTAATGGGACCGACAAAATCAATATCCCATTTTGCAAAAGCACGTGTGCTTAACATAGGCCGCAATGGCATATTGTCCTTTGTGATGGGAGGTTTGGTCCTTTGACAATCGTCACAATGTTTTACATATTCTTCGGCATCCATTTGTAAGGTTGGCCACCAAAGCCCAGACCACCTAATCAACTTAGCTGTGGTATTGCCCGAAAAGTGTCCACCCCCAACACCTGCATGTGTATGAGTCAAGATTTTCAAGTAGTCAGCTTCACATACACACATGCGTAAGTTGCCATCCTTGCCTCTCTTGTAGAGTTGGCCCTCTATCCAGCATATAGTTTGCCGCTTCAACTTCAATAGCGTGCTTTCGATATTTAGGAATTTTTTGATCAGTATGACCATGCTGAAGATAGTCCACAATATACTTACTCCAACTTGGTGTAGTTGAAATTTGGAATAATGTGACATTATGAATTGGTTGTTGAATTTGACATGAAGCACAGTTACAAACAAATTTTTCAGCATCCGCATGCATGGTAGGCCACCATTGTCCATCCTAAGATATACGTCACACACAAGTAGTAGCTGATGCATGGATTTCACCGATACCCGCATGTGCCCATTCCAAGATCTCCTCATATTGGTCAGGGTTAGGTATAAGCCGCAACACTCCATCATTACCCTGATGATATAATCTCCGTGAGGTCCACATTAGGACCCGCTAGTTGTATCTACCCACTTGTCGAAATTTCTAAGATGGATTCAGACCATTTAGGAGCTGTCTCTACAAGGAAAAGTGTTGAATCTAACATATCATCATCCACACCCACAGCAGGAGCTTCGCCAGAGGTGATTCGAGACAAATGATCTGCCCTAAGATGAGTTGTTCCTTTTCGGACTGCCACTTCAAAATCAAACTCAAGAAGGATGATAAACCACCTCACAATCCTTCCAGTTGCACAAGGCTTATTCACCAAATATAGCAATGCTTGATGGTCCACAAAAAATATGAATTTGTTTGCCAAAAGGTAATGGCAAAACTTTTTCACTGCATATATCATGGACAAACCTTCTCTTTCTATTGTGGTATAATTCTTCTCAGCATTGTTCAACTGTCGACTAGCATATGAGATTAGGAAATCCTTATTATGTTCTCCCGATTGAGCCAAAATACATCCAATTGCAAAGTTTGAAGCATCAATATGGACATGAAAGATTTGGTTCCAATCTGGTGCCCGTAAGATGGGTGCAGTCACTAATGCTTGCTTCAACTTTTCAAAGGATTCCTCACACTCATTAGTCCAATTAAACTTTACAAGAAGAGCATATAATGGTCTGGCTAGGACAACGTACATGTAGATGAATCGACGATAATAGCCACAATGTCCCATGAATGTTTGTACCCCTTTAGGGTTGATAGGCCGAGGTAATGAGACAATGACATCAATTTTATCCATATCTGTTGAAATCCCATTGCGAGAAACAATATGGCCCAAAATTTTTCCTTGTCTTACTATGAATTTGCACTTGTCAGGATTCAAGCATATACGATAAACTTGACACTTTTGAAACACAAGTCTGAGGTGTTCTATATGATCATCATGCTCTTGTGAGTGAATACATAAATAATCCATGAAGATCTCAAGAAATTGCCTAAGGTACTCCTTGAATACATGACTCATTAACCGCTGAAAGGTTGCTGGTGCATTTGTTAGACCAAATGGCATAACACGATAGGCAAAGATGCCATCTTCAGTAGCAAAGGCTGTCTTGTGTTGATCCTTTGGATCAATTGACACTTGATTGTAACCGGAGAATCCATCCAAGAAACTATATGCCTTTTTCCCTGCAACTCGTTCCAGAACATGATCAGTGATTGGAAGTGGGTAATGATCACGTACAGTAGCTGCATTTACCTTCTTGAGGTTTACACATACTCGAAGTTTTCCATTTTTCTTGGGCACCACTACAATAGGGGAGACCCATTCAGTGTGTTCAATCTCATAGATAAATTCTACCTCTAAGAGCTTGTCTATTTCTTCTTTTATCTTTCGTGCAAAATTCTCATTGTAAGTATAAGGACGTTGCTTGGAAGGATTTGCATATGCTTGGATCAACTCCTTTGAGGTCTTTATAACTCCAAGCAAAAACATCGCGATACTCCTTTATTGTTTGAATTAATAACTTCTCCTCATCTAAGGACAAGTCTGTGGCAATCCACACATAGCGAGGCTCTTCTCCTGGCTTAGCGATATCAATCTTTTTTGCATCATCTGGACCATCATATGAAACCCCTGGCACGCTTGGCTTTTGTCGTATGGGCTGTTGAAGAACAATCTTCCGATCTTGAAGAGTGTACTGTGTGAAGTTGTGTAAGATTCCTCCCCCAAACCCCCTTTTTGATGTCTAGTATCTTCTTCTATAATCAATCCCTCTTCAGAAATATAAAAGACTTGTTTCTAACTGGTTTAACCTAGAGAGAGAAAATATTCTAGAGAGAGAATATTCAGATTTTTAATATTTTTGGATAGAAAATTATCTCATCTTATTAAAATAAGTTTCCCTGAAACAGAAATTCAAAAAGAACTTTCCAATGTGCAATTGGAATTAATTGGAAATGTGTATAAAGGACCTTAGTCTAAGGGTCTAGATTTTCAGAAATTTTTGGATTATGGTCCAATTAAGGTTCCTATGGACCAATAGCATCAATCCATGTGTAGGGAGGAGATAAATCCAATTTGAAAAAGAAGATACCCAAAAATGAGTAAATACTCACATAAGATGAAGAGTTGAAAATGTACAAGGTTTATTAGTAAAAAATTATGAGCAATATTAAAAGTATGACATATGTAAGGAAGAGGAGTTCTTTAAAGGAGGTGCATATTTCACATAAGATGAAGAGTTGAAAATGTACAAGGTTTATTAGTAAAAAATTATGAGCAATATTAAAAGTATGACATATGTAAGGAAGAGGAGTTCTTTAAAGGAGGTGCATATTTCACATAAGATGAAGAGTTGAAAATGTACAAGGTTTATTAGTAAAAAATTATGAGCAATGTTAAAAGTATGACATATGTAAGGAAGGGGAGTTCTTTAAAGGAGGTGCATATTTCACATAAGATGAAGAGTTGAAAATGTACAAGGTTTATTAGTAAAAAACTATGAGCAATATTAAAAATATGACATATGTAAGGAAGGGGAGTTCTTTAAAGGAGGTGCATATTTCACATGCTTGAATGAGTTTTAAACTCATAAAAATTGAGATATTTCATCTCTCCTCTCTCCTCATTCAAGTCTAGTTCCAAAAAGTTAGCTTAACTGACCTAAAAATGGTCAAATATTGACCAAACTGATTTAGAAAATTCTAGAATCAGTTTGTTTGGTTAGGAGCTCAATTTTTCCTATAAATAGAAGCCTCACCCTTGTTGAAAAATATATAGTGTTTATGCATCGTTACTCTACTCCACCTAAGCCAAGAACTGTGAATTCATTTAATAATTCACTAGTTTTTGGAGCTTCCCTCTTTCTTCAATCCCCATTAGTGGCTCCATCAACATACTTAACCAATTGATTGGTTGGGGGCCTCTACCATGAACAAAGAATCAAGCAAGTTGTAAGGTAATTAGTGAATATTCATCTTTCTATAATTTCTCAATGTTTCTCTCTTCTCAACCCCTCTCAAGCTTGAGAAGTTTAATTGGTATGGTTTTTTTTAAATGCTATTGAAGTTTGAATAGTAGTGAAGAGTTACATAATTTAATAAATGCTATTGAAGTTAATTTTTATTTATGTTTAAATTCTAATGATTCTTATGTAAATTCTCTCTCTCACTCAAGAAATGGTCATACTCATGACCCATTCTCAATCCAAATCAAGCTTTTCATAAAGCTTTTCCTTAACCCAAGATTAAGCTATGCTTGAGGCCAAATTAATGGCTTTTTCTTATGCTTTTAGTTTATGTATATTGATGATTCAATCCATTATGGATTAAGGATCCAATTAGAGAATCATTTTAATTATTTCCTTAATGATAAGCTTTATCCCTTAGAAAAATTGAGATTTATCAGTCATAGCAGCGGAGCTATGGCAAAATTTTTATAAAAATTATGCATAAAAAATTTTCATTCAAAGCATAAAAAGAGGACTTCCTACCATATTCTAGGAATCATCATCCTAGATTAATTGAAAGAATTTTATTATAATCATGGAGAAATTGAATTTTAATATTATGCATAAAGGATAAATTTTTATATCAAAAGTGTTATTTTTACCATTTTTATTTTCATGCATAGAAGTATGCATAATGGATAAATTTTTATATCAAAAGTGTTACTTTTATCATTTTTACTTTCATGCATAGAAGTATGCATAAAGGATAAATTTTTATATCAAAAGTGTTATTTTTACCATTTTTATTTTCATGCATAGAAGTATGCATAATGGATAAATTTTTATATCAAAAGTGTTACTTTTATCATTTTTATTTCATACATAAAAGTATGCATAAAAGAAAATTTTTATATCAAAAGTGTTACTTTTATCATTTTTAATTTTCATGCATAGAAGTATGCATAAAGGAAAAATTTTTATATCAAAAGTGTTACTTTTATCATATTGGATTTCATGCATATAGGTATGCATAAAAGATATTCTTTTTATATTAAAAGTATGATTTTCCTCATAAATGGATTTTATGCTTAACTTAGATGCATAAGAGAAATTCTTTTATTCTAAAAGTATAATTCCCTACCAAATTGAAATCATGCATAAGAAGATGCATAAAAGATTGATTTTAATTTCGAAAGTGTTAGTCTCCTTAAATGGAATTTATGTATAAATAAATGTGTAGAGAAATCTTATATCAAATAAAAGAATTCTCTTTTTAAAAAAAAAAGATATGAAATGTGATAAGATGTGATAAGAGGTGTATGAGATGTGATAAGAATTGATAAGATGCGTATGGAAAGTGATAGGATGTGATAAGAGGTGTGATAAGAGGTGATAAGATGCTTATGAAATAAGTTAGGATGTGATAAGATGAATTAAGATGTGTATGGGGGGATGAGGTAAGAAGTGTATGTGATAGGATAAGATGTATATGGGTTGTGATAGGGCGAGAATGGATGTGATGTAAAAGATTAGATGTGAAGGTATATGGGGTTATATAAATGGGAATGTGAAAATGGATGTATGTATGTGGATGTGTGGATATGGAGATGGGAGTGTGGATGTATGAACATGAAAATGGATATATGCATGAAGATGTATATGCATAGATGTAAATGTGGATGTAGATGTGGATGTATAGATGTGAATGGATGTGGATGTATAGATGTGAATGGAAATGTGGATGTGGATGTATGTGAATGTGGATGTAGATGTGGATGTATAGATGTGAATGTGGAATGTGGATGTGGATGTATGTATGTATGTGGATGTAGATGTGGATGTATAGATGTGAATGGGAATGGGGATGTGGATGTATGTGAATGTGAATGTAGATGTGGATGTATGTGAATGTGAATGTAGATGTGAATGTGGAATGTGGATGTATAGATGTGGATGTATGGGAATGTGGATGTGGATGTATGTGAATGTGAATGTAGATGTGGATGTATAGATGTGAATGTGGAATGTGGATGTGGATGTATGTATGTATGTGGATGTAGATGTGGATGTATGGATGTGTATGTATGAATGTGGATATGGGATGTGGATGTATAAATGAGGATGTGAAAATGGAGGTAAGCATGTAGATGTGGATGCATGTATGTGAATGTGAATGTAGATGTGAATGTGGAATGTGGATGTATAGATGTGGATGTATGGGAATGTGGATGTGGATGTATGTGAATGTGAATGTAGATGTGGATGTATAGATGTGAATGTGGAATGTGGATGTGGATGTATGTATGTATGTGGATGTAGATGTGGATGTATGGATGTGTATGTATGAATGTGGATATGGGATGTGGATGTATAAATGAGGATGTGAAAATGGAGGTAAGCATGTAGATGTGGATGCATGGATGTGAATGTGGATGTGGATGTGGATGTGGATATGGATGTGTATGTATGAATGTGGATATGGGATGTGGATGTATAAATGAGGATGTGAAAATGGAGATAAACATGTAGATGTGGATGTATGGATGTGAATGTGGATGTGGATGTGGATGTATGGATGTGGATATGGATATGAATATATGATATGTGATGTGAAGGAATCTGAAGTGAAGAGATGGAAAAGGAGGTGATTGGATGAGTACACATATACATGGAATGTGGAATAAGTAATGTGGATTAATGAGGGATAATGTGGAAAAATGAGAGTTAATATAGAAACTGTATTTGTAAACTGTTTGTAAATGCTGTTTGTAAATGGCTGTTTTATGTCAAGAATGCTGGGGAAGCATTTTGACCGTCTTGTGATTAAGGTCGTGGAGACCTAACTGATAAAGTTGCAACTGCTGACGGAGAGTCAATGGAGGACGTCTCGCGTAGCAAGGTCGACCGAGGTCTTGACCAGCCTCGGTTCGATTAAAATGGTGAGCTTCCGGTACGGTGGATGAGGGACCAAGGAAGCGGCCTAGGAGTGAAGCGCTAGGTCACCTGCGAAGGATCCTAGAGGGTGCTGACCATACGGTGCTCGGGCTCTGGGTCACCTAGGATACCCACGCGTGCGTCGAGGAAGATATTGGAACAAGGAGTAAGAGTTGTTTTGTGAAACCGGGCATGGATCTGGTTGACTGACCTTGCTGGTCCTCAACGGATGAGTCCATGGCTCTTTTATATGGATCTGTTGGTTGATCTTGCTGATCTTCAACGAGAGTCCATCTTGATAAGTGATTATATTGCCGAGTATTATGGGCTAGGAACTATGGAAACGGCCTCTGAGTGGACAGGTGGTGAGTGTTCTAGTTGCCAATGATGCCATAGATACTCTGATGAAGGAATGATGGGAAATTTGAGGATCAACCGGATAAATTGGAAGATTGTGATCAGTGGTACTATGGTTTCATTAAAGGATTGTTTTAAAGTTAGCTGATGATAAGAAAAAGGCAATTTCATATTGGGTGTGTAAGTGGTGTGCCTAATTTTATGTTGCATGAACTTCCGGCTAGGGGGCCTTGGAACTCTCTTCCTTGGTACCCGGGACAAAACTTAACCAAATTCCAAATTGGATCCCATCACTACAGTGGTTGGGCGGTTGGCTAACCCATGGGATCGGATGGGGTTAGGCTGGACTGATGGATCCGTAAACCGAGACTCAATTTCTGTTATTACGATAGATGAAGTAAGTCCCGGATAGTAATTGTTCTATGGATAGGAATCAACGGCTGTGCCTCTTGATGGGGAAAAAAGCGTTGATCCCAATGATCCAAGTGCAAGTTTCTTCCTTGATCCGACCGAGTATCTTTATAGGTGCAGTTGGATCAGCGTGATCAGTAATGATCTGGACTACGTTAGAGTAAAAAATTATCCTGGTGGAATCGCCCGTGCTTTCCGGGTAAGGGAAGTTTTTTCCGGGTTCGGTTTTGGAAAAACCGACGGATTAGTCTCTTGTCCGGATATCCGTGGACGAGGCCCCGAATGTGGGACCCCTGTCCCGTGCGAGAAGTGCTACTTCCGCTGCTAGTACCCGAATCCGTTGCTCGGTGGGAACAGGGGAATCTCACAGTTGGTATCAGAGCATTTGGTTAATAAAGATCAATTGAGAAGACAAATAGGTCAGAAATTTATCAAGAAACACAAAAAGGTTGTAATTGTGTGATATAATTCATACAATTTGATATTCAAATTGAAATTCGTAATTTGGTAATTGGGTCTTCAGATGGAAGTACCGCAATTATATAGAATCCTTGACTTGCTTGAGGCCTAGACATGATGGTATTTACCTTATAATTCCAAGGGCCGTGACTATCCGTATATACCGAGAGTATAACTGCAGCTCTTTACTGACAGTATATATGAGTAAATCTAAGACTTGAAATTATAAGCGTTAATGCTATCCAGATGATGAATTTGAATGTGGTTGATATGATTTTTAATTCTGTTTGGGAACTGATGAATTGATTGGGATTCTGATTGAAAAATGATGATTTTTGAAATTTAGTTGAAATATAATAACTTGAGCAAAACCGCAATGAGGATGAATGGGACGAGTCCCTGTAATGATAAATGATGATAATGATTTCAACAAATCACTATGAGATTAGTGGATTGTGCTGTCAAAGTACTACTGTTAACACTTGACTCGGTATATCAAGTTAAGGGATGACAAATTGAAAACTTGCTTGACTGAAATTCCCGTGGAGGAATGTTCAGAAAGAAAAAATTTCGATCTGATGGACCATTATCGTGTTAAAGATATGAATGATATGATCTGAAATGAATTTATTTAATGATGAGTTCTATATAAGGGATATTTATCCCCGTATTCTGTTGGGTTGAACAGAATATAAGGAACCCTAGAATAAATTGGATCTTAAGAAAAAGAGTTGTCCTCTACTTGGCGAGATGAGAACATCTCACACTTTTTTAAGTGGGGTAGAATGTAAGATTCCTCCCCAGCCTTCGAGGCATACAGGAGTAAGAATCTCCCTTTTTTATCTTAAAATTATTCCCTCTCAAAAATAAAAGAAAGATTCTGTTTAAAAAAAGGAAAACCCTTTCCCTAGAATACTTCTCAGGAGTCACGCTGTTTTAAGGATTCAGAACAATGAGTTCAAAAGTGAAAATCGGTGTTTTGGATACCAAGGTTTTGGTCTTCATTCGAGTACGGCACAAAAGAAGTTCTTTATCTATTGGGGAGTTTAAGAAGTTATCCCCCAGATATTGTGAGCCTTATCTGACTTCAAAGAAAGTAAGTGACTTAGCTTACGAGCTTCTTTTATCTCCTCATCTCAAAGTTCTTAATGCCTTCTATAGAAAATTGTGCCAAACCCAAATCATGGAAAGACGGTAAAACTTCAGTGGGGCAAGCTACCGTTGGCTTCTAAGTTACGCTAGCTCCTTCCTTTATATAAGTCGTAACTTTTACTAGTCGCTCACAGTAATCTTACTCCCATCAATCTCCTTTCTTCCTAATCTCCTTCATGGCTTGGCAACAAGAATTAGTTTTATCCATAATGATTCCTCACCTTCAAGACGCAAGTGAGTCTGTGAAGAAGGATTTTATAGAACAGTATGAGCGCTCACTTTTCCCTCACTTGGGAACTTCTGTAGCGCAGACCAAATGACGGACCTATCAAGACATAACTAGGGTAACACCCTGGGGTCAGCAGCACTTCCGTAACAATGTCCGCTTGGCCATGGTTATTGAAGCTTTGGGTTTGGGTCCCCGATACTACTGCGTCATGAGATCAAGACATCCTGGGTTTTCTGAGCGGGTCTTCTTACTGGCGTGTTTTCTTCCTCATGAGAAGATATGCCTTTACCCCGTTTTTGGCTTGCCTCTCAGAGGTCCTTTTGTTAGAACACCTCATACCACTGAGATAGGCGCAGCAATAACCCACAGAATCATTCCCATAGATGAGTTACCTTATACTTGTGCAGCTTGTGAGGACTGCTTTTGTGACCATATGATGGACGGGCTTATGGAAGTGTAAAGAGTTCCTCTATCTTTACTGTATAAGTTCCGAGAATGAATAAAGTTTAAATCTTGTTCGTATTTTGAATCTTGCTCTCTTTAAGACTTATCTTGGTGGTTAATCTTGATTAAAATTTTTCTCTAAGTCTCATATTCGTGAATCTTGCGAAATTATCACAAGTTGCGAGATGAGGACATCTCGCGTTTTTTAAGTGGGGTAGAATGTAAGATTCCTCCCCCAAACCCCCTTTTTGATGTCTAGTATCTTCTTCTATAATCAATCCCTCTTCAGAAATATAAAAGACTTGTTTCTAACTGTTTTAACCTAGAGAGAGAAAATATTCTAGAGAGAGAATATTCAGATTTTTAATATTTTTGGATAGAAAATTATCTCATCTTATTAAAATAAGTTTCCCTGAAACAGAAATTCAAAAAGAACTTTCCAATGTGCAATTGGAATTAATTGGAAATGTGTATAAAGGACCTTAGTCTAAGGGTCTAGATTTTCAGAAATTTTTGGATTATGGTCCAATTAAGGTTCCTATGGACCAATAGCATCAATCCATGTGTAGGGAGGAGATAAATCCAATTTGAAAAAGAAGATACCCAAAAATGAGTAAATACTCACATAAGATGAAGAGTTGAAAATGTACAAGGTTTATTAGTAAAAAATTATGAGCAATATTAAAAGTATGACATATGTAAGGAAGAGGAGTTCTTTAAAGGAGGTGCATATTTCACATAAGATGAAGAGTTGAAAATGTACAAGGTTTATTAGTAAAAAATTATGAGCAATATTAAAAGTATGACATATGTAAGGAAGAGGAGTTCTTTAAAGGAGGTGCATATTTCACATAAGATGAAGAGTTGAAAATGTACAAGGTTTATTAGTAAAAAATTATGAGCAATATTAAAAGTATGACATATGTAAGGAAGGGGAGTTCTTTAAAGGAGGTGTATATTTCACATAAGATGAAGAGTTGAAAATGTACAAGGTTTATTAGTAAAAAACTATGAGCAATATTAAAAATATGACATATGTAAGGAAGGGGAGTTCTTTAAAGGAGGTGCATATTTCACATGCTTGAATGAGTTTTAAACTCATAAAAATTGAGATATTTCATCTCTCCTCTCTCCTCATTCAAGTCTAGTTCCAAAAAGTTAGCTTAACTGACCTAAAAATGGTCAAATATTGACCAAACTGATTTAGAAAATTCTAGAATCAGTTTGTTTGGTTAGGAGCTCAATTTTTCCTATAAATAGAAGCCTCACCCTTGTTGAAAAATATATAGTGTTTATGCATCGTTACTCTACTCCACCTAAGCCAAGAACTGTGAATTCATTTAATAATTCACTAGTTTTTGGAGCTTCCCTCTTTCTTCAATCCCCATTAGTGGCTCCATCAACATACTTAACCAATTGATTGGTTGGGGGCCTCTACCGTGAACAAAGAATCAAGCAAGTTGTAAGGTAATTAGTGAATATTCATCTTTCTATAATTTCTCAATGTTTCTCTCTTCTCAACCCCTCTCAAGCTTGAGAAGTTTAATTGGTATGGTTTTTTTTAAATGCTATTGAAGTTTGAATAGTAGTGAAGAGTTACATAATTTAATAAATGCTATTGAAGTTAATTTTCATTTATGTTTAAATTCTAATGATTCTTATGTAAATTCTCTCTCTCACTCAAGAAATGGTCATACTCATGACCCATTCTCAATCCAAATCAAGCTTTTCATAAAGCTTTTCCTTAACCCAAGATTAAGCTATGCTTGAGGCCAAATTAATGGCTTTTTCTTATGCTTTTAGTTTATGTATATTGATGATTCAATCCATTATGGATTAAGGATCCAATTAGAGAATCATTTTAATTATTTCCTTAATGATAAGCTTTATCCCTTAGAAAAATTGAGATTTATCAGTCATAGCAGCGGAGCTATGGCAAAATTTTTATAAAAATTATGCATAAAAAATTTTCATTCAAAGCATAAAAAGAGGACTTCCTACCATATTCTAGGAATCATCATCCTAGATTAATTGAAAGAATTTCATTATAATCATGGAGAAATTGAATTTTAATATTATGCATAAAGGATAAATTTTTATATCAAAAGTGTTATTTTTACCATTTTTATTTTCATGCATAGAAGTATGCATAATGGATAAATTTTTATATCAAAAGTGTTACTTTTATCATTTTTACTTTCATGCATAGAAGTATGCATAAAGGATAAATTTTTATATCAAAAGTGTTATTTTTACCATTTTTATTTTCATGCATAGAAGTATGCATAATGGATAAATTTTTATATCAAAAGTGTTACTTTTATCATTTTTATTTCATACATAAAAGTATGCATAAAAGAAAATTTTTATATCAAAAGTGTTACTTTTATCATTTTTAATTTTCATGCATAGAAGTATGCATAAAGGAAAAATTTTTATATCAAAAGTGTTACTTTTATCATATTGGATTTCATGCATATAGGTATGCATAAAAGATATTCTTTTTATACTAAAAGTATGATTTTTCTCATAAATGGATTTTATGCTTAACTTAGATGCATAAGAGAAATTCTTTTATTCTAAAAGTATAATTCCCTACCAAATTGAAATCATGCATAAGAAGATGCATAAAAGATTGATTTTAATTTCGAAAGTGTTAGTCTCCTTAAATGGAATTTATGTATAAATAAATGTGTAGAGAAATCTTATATCAAATAAAAGAATTCTCTTTTTAAAAAAAAAAAGATATGAAATGTGATAAGATGTGATAAGAGGTGTATGAGATGTGATAAGAATTGATAAGATGCGTATGGAAAGTGATAGGATGTGATAAGAGGTGTGATAAGAGGTGATAAGATGCTTATGAAATAAGTTAGGATGTGATAAGATGAATTAAGATGTGTATGGGGGGATGAGGTAAGAAGTGTATGTGATAGGATAAGATGTATATGGGTTGTGATAGGGCGAGAATGGATGTGATGTAAAAGATTAGATGTGAAGGTATATGGGGTTATATAAATGGGAATGTGAAAATGGATGTATGTATGTGGATGTGTGGATATGGAGATGGGAGTGTGGATGTATGAACATGAAAATGGATATATGCATGAAGATGTATATGCATAGATGTAAATGTGGATGTAGATGTGGATGTATAGATGTGAATGGATGTGGATGTATAGATGTGAATGGAAATGTGGATGTGGATGTATGTGAATGTGGATGTAGATGTGGATGTATAGATGTGAATGTGGAATGTGGATGTGGATGTATGTATGTATGTGGATGTAGATGTGGATGTATAGATGTGAATGGGAATGGGGATGTGGATGTATGTGAATGTGAATGTAGATGTGGATGTATGTGAATGTGAATGTAGATGTGAATGTGGAATGTGGATGTATAGATGTGGATGTATGGGAATGTGGATGTGGATGTATGTGAATGTGAATGTAGATGTGGATGTATAGATGTGAATGTGGAATGTGGATGTGGATGTATGTATGTATGTGGATGTAGATGTGGATGTATGGATGTGTATGTATGAATGTGGATATGGGATGTGGATGTATAAATGAGGATGTGAAAATGGAGGTAAGCATGTAGATGTGGATGCATGTATGTGAATGTGAATGTAGATGTGAATGTGGAATGTGGATGTATAGATGTGGATGTATGGGAATGTGGATGTGGATGTATGTGAATGTGAATGTAGATGTGGATGTATAGATGTGAATGTGGAATGTGGATGTGGATGTATGTATGTATGTGGATGTAGATGTGGATGTATGGATGTGTATGTATGAATGTGGATATGGGATGTGGATGTATAAATGAGGATGTGAAAATGGAGGTAAGCATGTAGATGTGGATGCATGGATGTGAATGTGGATGTGGATGTGGATGTGGATATGGATGTGTATGTATGAATGTGGATATGGGATGTGGATGTATAAATGAGGATGTGAAAATGGAGATAAACATGTAGATGTGGATGTATGGATGTGAATGTGGATGTGGATGTGGATGTATGGATGTGGATATGGATATGAATATATGATATGTGATGTGAAGGAATCTGAAGTGAAGAGATGGAAAAGGAGGTGATTGGATGAGTACACATATACATGGAATGTGGAATAAGTAATGTGGATTAATGAGGGATAATGTGGAAAAATGAGAGTTAATATAGAAACTGTATTTGTAAACTGTTTGTAAATGCTGTTTGTAAATGGCTGTTTTATGTCAAGAATGCTGGGGAAGCATTTTGACCGTCTTGTGATTAAGGTCGTGGAGACCTAACTGATAAAGTTGCAACTGCTGACGGAGAGTCAATGGAGGACGTCTCGCGTAGCAAGGTCGACCGAGGTCTTGACCAGCCTCGGTTCGATTAAAATGGTGAGCTTCCGGTACGGTGGATGAGGGACCAAGGAAGCGGCCTAGGAGTGAAGCGCTAGGTCACCTGCGAAGGATCCTAGAGGGTGCTGACCATACGGTGCTCGGGCTCTGGGTCACCTAGGATACCCACGCGTGCGTCGAGGAAGATATTGGAACAAGGAGTAAGAGTTGTTTTGTGAAACCGGGCATGGATCTGGTTGACTGACCTTGCTGGTCCTCAACGGATGAGTCCATGGCTCTTTTATATGGATCTGTTGGTTGATCTTGCTGATCTTCAACGAGAGTCCATCTTGATAAGTGATTATATTGCCGAGTATTATGGGCTAGGAACTATGGAAACGGCCTCTGAGTGGACAGGTGGTGAGTGTTCTAGTTGCCAATGATGCCATAGATACTCTGATGAAGGAATGATGGGAAATTTGAGGATCAACCGGATAAATTGGAAGATTGTGATCAGTGGTACTATGGTTTCATTAAAGGATTGTTTTAAAGTTAGCTGATGATAAGAAAAAGGCAATTTCATATTGGGTGTGTAAGTGGTGTGCCTAATTTTATGTTGCATGAACTTCCGGCTAGGGGGCCTTGGAACTCTCTTCCTTGGTACCCGGGACAAAACTTAACCAAATTCCAAATTGGATCCCATCACTACAGTGGTTGGGCGGTTGGCTAACCCATGGGATCGGATGGGGTTAGGCTGGACTGATGGATCCGTAAACCGAGACTCAATTTCTGTTATTACGATAGATGAAGTAAGTCCCGGATAGTAATTGTTCTATGGATAGGAATCAACGGCTGTGCCTCTTGATGGGGAAAAAAGCGTTGATCCCAATGATCCAAGTGCAAGTTTCTTCCTTGATCCGACCGAGTATCTTTATAGGTGCAGTTGGATCAGCGTGATCAGTAATGATCTGGACTACGTTAGAGTAAAAAATTATCCTGGTGGAATCGCCCGTGCTTTCCGGGTAAGGGAAGTTTTTTCCGGGTTCGGTTTTGGAAAAACCGACGGATTAGTCTCTTGTCCGGATATCCGTGGACGAGGCCCCGAATGTGGGACCCCTGTCCCGTGCGAGAAGTGCTACTTCCGCTGCTAGTACCCGAATCCGTTGCTCGGTGGGAACAGGGGAATCTCACAAGTTGGGGGGAGCATTTAGACCTTGTTCTTGTCCACTTGAGTCGTCACTCATTGAAGACCATGCAGTTTTGAGCTCTCCTTTGCAATCTTGCATCAGATTTTTTTGTTCAACCGTTATCTTTGCACTTCCGACATTCTCTTTTGAATCGGTTTTAGACTTGAGTTTTGGTTTTTGTTTCTTCATTTTTTACGATTTTTGCTAACAGTTTTTAGCTTTTCTCCTGGTTGGAATCCATCTGATCGTTTTACTTGGTCTTTGATACTATCTTGTGCTTGGACATAGTATAGATATCCATTCTTTCCTGAGAAGTGAGGTGGTGGTCGAGAGTGTTCATTCTTAAACTCCTCCTTTTCTTTTTGTATTCTCTCATGTCGTTCCCTCTCATCTTGTTTACGGATTCTCTTATGGCTCTTACAGCATTTACGTTTCGGTCGGCTTCGAGGGATCTCTACTTGAACCTCCCTTCCTCTCAAGAGCAGGCGTGCCTTTCCTAACTCTTCCTCAGGGATTATCACATCATTATCAAAATCAGAGTCCCATCCATCTTCCTTATCAGCATCATTAGCAGATTCGAGTGTTAAATCCTCCACTGAGACTTCCTCTACATGCAGTGCTGTTGTGGATACATCCCCATAGTACAAAACATCTAGAAGGTCACGTGGTTGTACCATTCGTATAGGAATAATGTCATATCCATCTGAGTCACAAAATTGAATTGGCTTAGGTAAAGCACATGTCGATAATGTTGCAAGGACATGACTCCATTCTAGTGGATCAATTAAGTGCTCAGGGAAGGGTTGTGGAATGTATGCCTCATCTGATACACTTCGATTACCCTTAAGTCTCTCAGTGTTGAAATCCCTACATGAGGCTCCACACATCCACAGATCTTCTCGCCCATCTGACAATGTAACTCTTGAGCCCTCAGATGAAGCAGAATCAAACTCATCTATTGGAGACCTTGTTACATCACGATATGAGTGATTCTTTAGGTTGACCCTTGTGATGACAGAATCATGTCGGAGGTACAAATAATTGTATCCCCAATCTTGAATCATTTGAAATTGTCGCATGAATGGTCTACCCAATATCACTTCATAGTTTGGATGTTTTCCAAAATCCACTACTGCAAAGGTGTGCTCATATTCAATCCCACATGTGGTGACCAATATGTTCTCAAGCAGCCCAAGGGGATGTTCTAAGCTTCCATCTGCTAGCTGCAAGCGCATCCTAGTACTCCTAATAGCTGGTTTGCCCCACTTTTCCCAAATGGACCTTGTCACAATGCCCACTCCTGCACCACTATCAAGTATTGCAGTCAAAGCTACTCGCACTTCTAATGGGAGGGTAGCATTTCCCTGATCGTCCTCACAAAATTTTCCTACTTTGTTGATAGGAACTGGCATAACATGCTTTGTCTCAGGGTGTATAGTACAATGATGGTGACCCTTTTGTAGCAATACCTGCTCTGACAAACATGTGGCAATATCATTCCACAACTCAGGTCGAAGCTTTATCAAATCAAGCAAAGGTAAGGTACAAGCCACTGGTGCTGACAAAATAGCTTGCACGATACCCATATCCATCTCCTTTGTCAACCTTCTATGCATGGAGGGTATCCTCAAGGTTTGAGAACAGTTCTCATATTCTCCCAAATATGATGGTAAGGTTTTCATTGTATGCTACTTATGAGGACTTAATGATGTTCCTCTCAATATAGAAACTCTGAGATACAGGCTTCCAGATCTGCAACAGGCTCTAGGGAGGATCAACAAGTGATTAGACTCACTCTTAATGAAGATTAGTGAGATTAAAAACCAAAAAACCAAGCTTTACACTTCTTGGGGCTATGGCTGTCAGACAGGTGACTGTTAGAGTTTGTAGTAGATCTCTCTCCACAGGCAAAATTTCCAAGAGCCCTCTTAGCCCAAGGTCACTCACTTGGGGGGCTAATAAAACCCTCCGGCCTCGGTACGGTTAAAATGGTGGGCTTCCGGTATGATGGGACGAGGGCCGACGAAGCGGTCCCTGAGTGAAGTGCTAGGACACGTAAGGAGGATCCTGTGGTGGGGTTCTGACCAAGGGATGCACAAGCTCGCGGTGCCTAGAACACCCATGCAGATGTTGTATGATAGACCAATGATTATTGTAATCTGTTATTGGATCTCGTTTTGCTGACCGGTTGGAAGGAAAACTATTACAGACTTGTCTTGAAGAAATCAACGCTTTTTTCCTAACTGAATCAGGCCCAGCCGTTGATCTATTCATTTGAGAAGTCTTCAGGTTATTATTTAACTATTCGAGTTCTAAGCGTATTCCTATTATTAAATTTCATTATTATTAAAACTCTATTGATTCCAGCCTAACCCCATTTGACCCATGGGTTAGCCACCGCCCAACCACTAAAATTGGTAGAACCAGACAATTACTCACCCACCCATAATTGAATGCCTTTCTTAACTTTTACTTTCGAATACAGATACGCACACACTCCTCTGTAAACTTTAACTTATAAAACAATCCATTGACAAACAGTTATTGATTACAGATGTCATAACTCAAAATTTTTATCCAATCCTTGTTTCTAAAAAAAAATAGTATCACTCTTTTGGACTCTCCTTTGAGACCAGCTAGTCACGAGATCCAGTTAACGAGATTACAATAATCATTGGTCCATCATACAATATCTTCCATGACATATGCATGGGTGTCCTAGGCACCACGAGCTCATGCATCCCCTGGTCAAAACCCCACAGGATCCTCTTTACGTGTCCTGGCACTTCACTCAGGGACCGCTTCGTCCGTCCTCCCGGGGGCAAGGGAAATTTTCTCGGTTTCTCGATTTCGGAATGACCACCAAATTAGTCTCGTGTTCGGACACTTATTTTGCAAAAAAATATTTTCACTTGCTAAGATTATGTTTGAAATGAATTCATAAATTGAAAACTCATAAATTAAATTGGATTTTTAGATGTGACCCGAGAAAGCAGAGTGAGGCTCGCTCGTCACTTTGAGAATCTATACTTCCCTGATCCAGTAGAGCGACGTCAGCACATGTGGTTCTCTGGAGGGCGATGTGTTAACGTCAATACCAATCAACTTCAAAGACTCACGCAGAATATCACTAGCCATGATCTTGATAAGGCTAGGAGTTGTTCATTATGTCCAACTCTTTAATCATTCGCCCTGAAATTTTAGAAATTCTTGCCAAATTTTTACACTTCTAAGCCGCTTTATTCCTAGAAGCAGAATTACAGCACCTTTATCTTAGTGATGAATTGTGTATATCATAGCATGTCTCCATTACAGTATTTTATGCATACGCGATTGAGGCAGTGACTTTTGGAGCCGAGACGCTCTATGTATATATCAAAATTTTTGATAATAACAAAAAATTCCAAATAGTTTTCGTGGTTGGTAATAAAAATTATCAAAGTAAATCTTGTTTTTAATAATTATGATGGAATAATTATTATTTAAGAAATAAATCTCAAAAATTAAATAATCATAAATCTGATGACGAAGTTAAGTTGACAAAAATCTCGTTTTGTTAGAATCATGAGGCGCGCGACCCGTGCTAGGCAGTCGTATCCTCTTACCGATGATGAAGAGTTAGATCCGGACATTCATAAAGCCCTGCACCGATCCCAACCTGGTCCATTTAAGGGTGAAGGGGAATAGTTAGGAGAAACAGTGGAAAAATGGATTGAGGCAATGGAAGAGTATTTTGATGTTACCGGTTACAACAATGAGAGGAGTAATATGGCTCTCACGAGATTAAAAATTATGGAAATGTCTTGCATGGAGGAACCATTGCAAGACAAACCGTCTCGACCGTAATACACAGACCTGGTCAGATCTTAAAGCTTACCTCAACCTCAAAGGAGGTTCTATCCTCCGGGCTTTTGGGAAACCAAAATGAATGAGTTCTTGGAATTGAAGCAGGATAGCCAGACAATTGAAGAATACCATCAGGCATACTCCCTTCTCCTCAAATATTCTCCACTTTTGGATGAAGAGTAGCTGATGGCCAGATTCATTTGAGGAATGAACGAGCCATTGGACACTTTAGTGAAAAATGCCAAACCAGTCTCAATGGCGGAAGCTGTCAGAATGGCAAAGGACTTTGCCAAGGCATTTGTTGTCAAGGTCTCGCCAAAGCCTGCACCCTCAAACTTTAAAAGGTTCCAAACCCCGAGAAGTGCTTCAAACTTTCATGCTGTGGTGGCAGGGAACCCAAGAAGTGGCTAAGCTATTTGCACCTAGTTGAGTTCGCCTACAATGCCTCTTATCACCGAAGCATCAGGATGAGCCCTTTCAAAGCTCTGTATGGACAAGACTGCCTAACACCATTAACTTGGTTCGACCCATTGATTAGGGTGGTTAAGATGTCCAGACAGATGCTTGATGACATGGAGCAACAGATGCAGTCAATCCGCAAAGATTTAAGAGCTGCCCAAGATAGACAGAAGCAGTATGTAGATAAGAGAGGTCTGACAGAAAATTCAAAGAAGCAGATATGGTCTTCATTCGCGTATGCCCCAAAAGAAGTTCTCTATCTCTTGGAAATTACAAGAAGTTATCCCCCAAATACTATGGACCATATCTGATTACAAAGAAAGTAGGCGACTTAGCCTATGAACTTCTTCTGCCTCCTCATCTCAAAGTACATAATGTATTTCATGTCAGCCTACTTAAGAAGTATGTATCGAGTGCGAATCATGTGCTTAATGATGAACTCTTAACTTCTTTAACCCAAGGGCTGACAGAACTCCAACCTAAAGAAATCCTTGATGTTCAAGAGAAGGTTCTCAGGAATAGAATTTTTAGAGAATTATTAGTCAAATGGAAGTTCTATCCTTTTGAAGACGCCACCTGGGAGAAAGAAGCCGAACTGATGTGAGATTACCCCCAGTTTGCGAGATGAGGACATCTCGCATTCTTCAAGTGGGAGAGAATGTAAGATTCCTCCCTAGCCCCTCAAGATGTCTAGTTTCTTTCCCCGTAATCAATCCCCTTTTTTCAGAATAATAAAAGATCTTGTTTCTACCTGTTTTGGCCTAGAAAAAGAAAATATTCTAGAGAGAGGTAACTCAATTTTTAGATATCTTTGGATGGAAAGCTATCCTTTGTTATTAAAATAAATTCCCCCGAAACAGAAGTTTAAAAAGAATTTCCTAAGGTGCATTAGAATTAAATTATAATCTTCTCTCAAAAGACCTTAGCCTAAGGGTCTTAGCCTAAGGGTCCAGATTTTTTGAAAATTTTGGATTAAGGTTTTGAGGGACCAATCAGATTAATCCAAATGTAGGGAAAGAGGAGATAAATTAAAAAAATAAAGAAAAATCCCCCAAAAATGAGTAAATACTCACATAAGATGAAGAGTGGACTAAGGACCAAAGGAAATATTAAAAAAATAAAATTTTGACACCTTAGAGTTGGGATTCCCCCTCATGAAGGAGGTGCCTTTTTTCTCATCATTGCTTTCCATTTTAAATCAATAAAATGAGATATTTTATCTCTCCTCTCTCCTATTTCAAGTCTAGTTCCAAAAAGTAAGCTGAACTGACCCAAAAATGGTCAAAAATTGACCAAACTGATCTGAAAAATTCTAGAACCAGTTTGCTTGGTTTGAGGCTCACTTTTTCCTATAAATAGAAGCTTTCCCCTTTGTAAAAGATTAATAGTATTTATGCACTGTTACTCTACTCCTTCCCAGAGTCAATTACATTGAATTTGATAATTCAATTATTTTTGACTAAATCCTCTCCAAAAGAATTGGTGGCCACTCTTGATCCAAACAAGAGTGAATTATCAAGTGAATTCAATTACATTGAATTCACTTGATAATTCAATTGTTTTTGACTAAATCCTCTCCAAAAGAATTGGTGGCCACTCTCTTGATCCAAACAAGATTAGAACCCTCAATCCCTCAAACCAAAGGAAAGCTCACAGAACTCCATGTAAGCTAAAAATTCTACTTTTTAATTTCTAATCTATGGTTTTTTTATTTCTTTGCCCTTTTTTAGTTGATTAAAGTGAATCTTGATGTTATTCCTTGATGAAAAGGCCACCCTATTGTCTTACTTAAGAATTCAGCCTTTCTTTATCCTAGAATGAGTAATAAATGAATTGATTAAACTTTTCTTATTGTTTACTCACTAGAAAGTGAAAATTAAGTAGATTAGAGTACTTTACTTCAAATTGGGATTAATTTTAAATTGATATTAGAATATAAAAATTGAGAAATGGTCAGCCATATAAAGGAGGTTATGGCAAAATTTTTTTACATTTTGTGGAAAATAAAGTTTATCTTTATGTTATTCTAAAAGGGTAATTCCCACCGTTTGTGCATTCTAAAAGAAATATTTTTATTTACTCCATGTACATATTCCCTATGAATATGCATGGATATCATTGATATTAATTATTGAAATTAATTTCTATGCATAGAAAGATGCATATTGGAAATTTTTGTATTATAAAAGTGTTATTTTCATTAGATTTAATTTCTATGCATGGAAAGATGTAAAATAGAATTTTTTTATTATAAAAGTGTTATTTTCATTAGATTTAATTTCTATGCACGGAAAGATGCATGATAGAAATTTTTTTATTATAAAAGTGTTATTTTCATTGAATTCAATTTCTATGCATGGAAAGAAGCATAATAGAAATATTCTTATTATAAAAGTGTTATTTTCATTCAATTCAATTTCTATGCATGGAAAGATGCATAATAGATTTTTTATTATTATAAAAGTGTTATTTTCATTGAATTCAATTTCTATGCATGGAAAGATGCATAATAGAATTTTTTTTATAAAAGTGTTATTTTTATTGCATTGAATTTCTATGCATAAAAAGATGCATAAAGAAATTCTTTTCCTCGTTAGAATTTGTGATTAATTTAGAATTCAGTTAAGTGAATATTTAGTGAATGAAATTCAGTAAAATAGTAACTGAAATATCACACCCCTTTTTGAGAAAAATAGTTTAGGAAGAACCTTATCAGACTCGAACCCTGAATCAGACTATGACTAAGACCAAACTCTTTCGTCAATTTCGAGGAAAGAAGATGTGACCAGTTCAGGAAAATATGCCCACAAACTGAAACTAAGTTAAGACCGTTCGAATTGATCTGAGGATCAAGGTTACGAAATTTGAGGAATTCTGTTTTGAATTTTAGTATTACGATTATGAAGTTTTGGGGATACTGATTTAAGATATATTCATTTTATTCAAAAGAAAATCAAACTGAAAACTTGCATAGAAACCCTGTTTTCTTAAAGGAGTGTCTTATGCCATAATGCTAGAGGGAGCATTTGGTATGTGTTTTTCTAAGGGAAGTTTGGTTGCAACAACTGGTGGGGAGTGTTCAAAGGACAGCTCACGTGTGGCAAATCTTACCCGGGTCTTGACCAGCCTCGGTACGGTTAAAATGGTGCGCTTCTGGTACAATGGACGAGGGCCAACAAAGCGGTCCCTGAGTGAAGTGCTAGGACACCTAAGGAGGATCCTGGAGGGTTCTAACCAGGCGATACACAGGCTCGTGGTGCCTAGGACACCCATGCGTATGTCCTGGAAGATATTGTATGATGGACCAATGATTATTGTAATTTGTTACTAGATCTCGTTGTTGTTGCTGCTCTGCTGACCAGCTGGTCTCAACGGAGAGTCTAGAGTGATACTGTTTTTTTAAGAAACAAGGACTGGATGGAAATTTTGAGTTATGACATCTGTAAGTTAAAGTTTAAAGAGGAGTGCATGCGTATCTGTATTCGAAAGCAAAAGTTAAGAAAGGCATTCAATTATGGGTGGGTGAGTAATTGTCTGGTTCTACCAATTTCAGTGGTTGGGCGGTGGCTAACCCATGGGTCAAATGGGGTTAGGCTGGAATCAGTAGAGTTTTAATAATGAAATTGAATAATAGGAATACGCTTAGAACTCGAATAGTGAAATAATAACCTGAAGACTTCTCAAATGAATAGATCAACGGCTGTTTGCCTGATTCAGTTAGGGCCGTGAATTAGTTAGATTTTGTTTTTGATTAATTTTATTTAATGAATGCGTGATTTTATTGAACCGCAGAGCAGGGTTTGTGTAAGGATGATAAACAAAAGAATGTTTAACAATGTCAATCACAATGATTACAATTTTTGTAATTTTAGAAGAAAGATTTGAACACTTGAAAGGAAAGAAAATGCAAAGGAAAGGCCCAAGCTCCCACCTCAAACCCGTATGTGTCGGTTTTGTACTCGAAGAAGTGAGGAGGAAGGTGATGAGGGGAATGCTTGATGCTTCGATGCGCACACACAACGAACAATGAATACAAAATGATGAAAGAGAAAGGATTCTCGATTTTATGGTGTAGTTGTTGGACTAGGCGACTGGCTTAATGAAGAATGCCACATGTATTCCTACAATTGGTCGAGAAAAAGTAACCATTTGATAGCGTGAAGCCTTCACAACGTGAAGCCTTTAAGACCATTTCATAGCGTGAAGCATTTAAGACCAATTCATGGCGTGAAGCCTTTTGGACCGGTTCACAATGTGAATCCTTTAAGACCAATTCACGGCGTGAAACATTTAAGACCAATTCACGGAGTGAAAAATTTAAGACCTGTTCATGGTGTGAACTGTTTTGTACCAATTCATGGCGTGAACCTTTTTAGACCATGTGTGTGAAAGATTGATAACCTATATTTCTATTCATGCTCAGACACTCAACCATGCATTCAAAGAAGTGAATGATACCCAGTTTTACCTTGTATCCATCTTTTGAGTAATGGATACCTTCATCTTTTTATTGCCATAGAAACCAAGGTGGTACTTTGGCACTTATGGGTAGGTGTTGTTTTGCAGGCATTTTAACTCCATGTGAGAGTGCTTGATTCTTTGGTCCACCCAACTGAACAGTGTTTCTACTAAGTCCTCGGATTGGGGCTTGTAACAGTGTCTATTTGTTGCACTTTGTTTTTCTTCTTTTCAATGTCCTTGTTGGCTAGCTCCTTGATTGAGGTGGTTTACAGGTAGTGGTTTGGTTAAATTCAACCCATCATGTTGGGTTGCCTTCTTCCTCCACACCAATGTTTGTGCACTCCTAGCATTGGTTTTAGTTGGGAGTTGGTTCTAAATGCCTTTATTTCCCTTTTCTTTGTATTTGGAGGTGTTTGCAAAACGGTGGCCACTGGGTGGAGTTTGGGCACCCATATGGTTGTATTGCCATGGTAACAACCTTGTGATATTAGTAAGTCTTTTCGAACCTATTGCTTACGAAGGCTTTATGGAGTGTTGTTTTTTTAGGAGTACCGACAACTTACCTGCTTCTGTGAAGACCATCTCTATTCGTTGTCTCCTCTTTGAACCTTACTTGTTGATTCCTTATTAACGCCCTTCTCGTCCTTGTAGAGTTGGTTTCCAAGTTGACCCTTAGGCACCCACTGTTGTGTACCCTGTGACTTGGGGCTACGTTTTGCATAAGGATTGTGGAATTGATGCCTTTTTTGCTACATGAGCTGATGTCTCCGTGCTTAGTGTTTCTATATCCTCAATCATGGCCTGCTTCCCTATGTTTATCATGCTCCATAAGGGTACGAAAATGACATTGTTTCCTTCATTCAACAGTGTTGTCCTCTTCTCCCATTGGATATTATAGTTGTTGGTGTAAATCCAAGATTGTCTTAGGATCATTTCCTCCTCCATCAAACCTGCATGCATTGATAAACACCTTTCCAACCAAGGAATTATTTCTGATGGATACATTAACACTTTAAAATCCCTTGGCTTTCATAGTTGTCAAGTGCACACTGCGTACTTGTGCATTGGTGGTTTCAAGGTGCAGTTTATCTAAGGCTACCCATGTCTCATATATGAGATCAGGTTATGACTTGATCCCGTATCTATCAATGCAATTCTTGTTCCATGACATTCAGTCGTAGAGAGTCTCTTCCTGAGTCGCGAGCGCGCTGGCTCAATGTTTTGTTCATCTTCGTCTAGGAGGAGAGTTAGTGAAGCCATGTTCACACGCAACATTCTCTTCTAGAGTATCTATTTGGCTTTGGCCTCCCTTGCCTTAGCCTCTTTTTGAGCTTGCTGGATTTTTTCTTTTATGAGTTCCTTCTGTTGTTTTAAAAGATGTTCTTGCAAGAGCATCTCTTGGGTCAGTGGTCCAAAATATTTTTTAAGTTTGCTCCCATTGATGTAACCCTCCATTTGTACGGCCTCAACTGTCTCAATTCTAACCAACCCCTGAGGTGTGATCTTGGACACTCGAAAGAGTCCTAGATCTCTGTACTTGAGTTTCTTTTTTTTTTTTGGTGCTCCCTACACCATACATGAGAACAAGGTCCCCCATTTCCAGTTCTTTTTATTTTAAGTTATTGTTGAACCAATGTTTTCTTCATAGTTTTTCGACCATAAGTCCATGTGATGCACTTAGTCTGGTCTCATCAAGCTTCTCTAAATCGATTAGCCTTTCAACTAATGCATTTTCCATCAAATGTTCTTGCACTACAATTCTCAAGCTTGGAACTAAGTATTCCATTGGCATTACTGCCTCAACACAAAAAAAGTGTCTCCCATCGCCATCATATATGATGTTTGGTATGCCCATAAGACTGCTGTTAGCTTATGCTCCCAATCCGTTCGACTTGCTTCCAATGTTTTTGTCAAGATTACTCATTGCAAATCTCAAGCTTGGAACTAAGTATTGTTGATAAAATGTGGTGCTCATGCTACATCAAGATATGTGGAGGAGAGAGACTCACAAAATACAAGAATACATCTTGTTTATTAAGTTGCTTATGAATACACTCTGGCCTTTGCTCTCACACAAATGCCTTCTAGCTCACCTTTAAATAGGTGAGCTAGTGGACCATAAGTCCATTCACACACACACCCTTCTCCTACCCTTTTACATGACCTTAGTCTTTTAATACCCTCCCTCAATACCAACTATGAAAAACTTGGAATATGTGGTATTGGACATAGGTTGCCTTTATAACATTAGGCATACAAGATTAGGAATATAAGTGTTGTTACATTGAGATTTAAAATAACTTCTCAGAGGAGTTAGAGGTTGATACAAAGTTAGCCTCTGACTCTTTGTTGGGACATTTAGAAGTGATATGTCCCATTTGTTTACACTTGTTACATTTCATCTTGTTGGGATATTTGATCTGACAATTATTTGCAAAATGACCTACCTTTTTACAATGGGTACACCTTACTTTGCTTACTTGATGTGATAAAGCTTGTTCGATATTCAATGGAGTCGATGCATTTGAAGATTAAGCTCCTCCCTTTGGCCTCTTTTCTTCATCAAGACAAGATTGAATGACTCCTTCAAGGGTGGGATTAGGTATGTTCTTCAGGAGGGTGGTGAACTAAAGTGGGGTACACCTTCTTGACTGCTTTTAACAAAATAGCCACTGCATCATCTTCATCCATTCTTGCATTCATCACTGATGCAAGTTGAGCCATAAGGCCCTTCAAGTGAGAGATAAAGGCTCCAATTCCATCTCCCTCTTTGAGCTCCAAGCTGAAAAATTCAATTTTAAGTGAGATCTTGGAATTCTTACCACCACGAGCTCCATAGAGCTTGTCAAGCTCATCCCATTTCTCCTTTGGAGTCGGAAGCTGGTCCACATGATGAATAAGAGCCTCATCAAGATAGAGCATGATGATGGCTTGTGCCCTTTCATCATCTTCAATATCTTCAGCCTTAGTTCGATCAATAACCTTAGTGCCGGAGATGAATGGCCAAAAACCTTTGGACATCATCTTGTACTTGACAAGAACTTGCCAAGTGTGGAAGCCCTCTCCTGAGAACTTCTTAATTTGGGTGTTTTCCTTTCACATTGGGTATTGAAGGGAGATTACAAGAGTGTAATGGGCTGATTTATGAAGAAAAAAACCAGAAACTTTTTTATGTTTTGGCTTAAGTAGAAAGAGAATAGCTTACGAGAGTGCAACAACCCTTAATCATGCCAAGGATGTTGCATAAAAAATAGATTAAGATGATGAAACTTAGGGTTTGTGCCCAACCACTAATTTTGATAGAGATGAGCTTCGTTAGTGTCAAGGAACACTTTCTTTGGTGATTAAGATCACCATTAGTGTTTAGCAACACTATTAGTGCTTAAGAGCACATTTTTAGCATCTAATGACACTTGTATTGGTGGTGATTAGATTCACCATTAGTGTTTAAGAACACACTTAGTGTTTAGAAACACTAAGTGTGTTTAAGAACACACTTAGTGTTTAGAAACACTCTCTATAATGGCTCCCCTTTGCTGGATTTGAGGTTTCCCTTTTGCTAAGAAGAACTCATCTCCAAGCTTATGCAATGCTTTTGCTAATGGAGATGTTAAATATCACTTGCTTATGAGGACTTAATGATGTTCCTCTCAATATAGAAACTCTGAGATACAGGCTTCCAGATCTACAACAGGCTCTAGGGAGGATCAACAAGTGATTAGACTCACTCTTAATGAAGATTAGTGAGATTAAAAACCAAAAAACCAAGCTTTACACTTCTTGGGGCTATGGTGCCAGATAGGTGATTGTTAGAGTTTGCAGTAGATCTCTCTCCACAGGCAAAATTTCCAAGAGCCCTCTTAGCCCAAGGTTGCTCACTTGGGGGGCTAATAAAACCCTATAGTGGCTGAGGTTAAGGCGCCTCTGTTGAGAGATCTGACCATGTAATCAGCAGGATGTTCATAAACAGTGTTTTTCTAGGAAATTCTCAATGCCGGGATGTACAGCGCGAATGTCGGGGCTTTGACTTAGTGATATAAATAGGTTTGGCTTCCTCCCTTGGTCCCGCAATATCAACTTCCTTGACTTTAGCTGCGTATGATGTGTGGGCAACCCATCTTCCTTAACTCTATTTTATGTCAATCAAACCACCTTTCATTTGTCAACTGTGTAGGTTTTGAAATGGTCTAGTATTGATAGCAAGTCTGGTTTATCCTCATTCTCACTTTTTATTTTAGCCATAACTTTCCTGGCCTCTTGCTTAGCTTTTGCCAAAGCTTTGTTTCGTTTTCGATGCCCAACTTTCATAAGCTTAGGCGTTTCTAGTTCTTGAAGGATGACTCCCTCCTTATGTTTCCCTTCAATTGATATCTTACTCAATTCCTCACCCCAATCCTTAGAAAACTTATTGTGTACCTTAGTGGCTTTAAGGTATCTCAAGCACTAGGCATCCGTGGGTTTTCTTTATAGTAGGGCATTTCATTGAGCAATATATCATTTCTGCTTTTGTCTAAGGCATTGGGCATTGGTATGGCGTTGTGATCCGGTCCCTTCTATATGTTAAAACCCTAAGATCTCTCTAGATAATTGTTATGCATAAACATGCATAAATCAGGCATAAACTCATCCACCCGACCCCAAGGGATGCACACATAAATTATAATGAAGTACATCATACCTTTACCTTGATGTCCCATACCATCAAGAGGTATGACTAGCTATAGTGTGAAATGGTAGGTGAGTAGATATAATCCTCTACACAAGAGAATATCATATCATAACCTAGCCTTAAGAAAACATCAAGATGGCATCTCTTGAGTGTGCCCCATGCCCCTATTATATAGGAGGGCCCTCAAGTGACTCTTGACTCTCCATTTCCCATGTGTGACCCTTGGATGCCTGACCCTAACCTCAACCCTTAAGGTCCTAACCCATGCTCCACTAGAGCTTGTTCCCATGCTCCCATGCTCACAAGTCTAGTGTGGGTTAACCTCCTAGTATATGCACACATAATGTGCATATAACATCCTTGCCCTCTCTCAAAACATTGCCTTCTTACAATGAAAAGAAAGAAATCTGCGCTGAACACTCTCAACCGACTCCCAAGTCGAATCCTCTATTTCCCTATTTTCCCACCTAATTTTAACCTCAAGGATTAGTCAACTACAAAGTTTCCTTTCCCTAAATTCAAGTACCTTTTCAGGTTCATGTGGAACATATGATAAATCCTCGACTTCAACGAGTTTTTGAGGAGTATCTATGTTATCCTCACCTCCCAGCTTGAACTCTAACATGTGGAGGCAGTTCTAGTTCATACACAACCATGCCAATCCAATGTATAACTTAAAATGGACCACAATATCTAGGAGATAAATTCGAGCATTTTCCTGTTTGACAAAGTATGAGAATCTTTAGGAACTTTTAAATAAATCACGCTCCTAGTTCAAAAGATCGAGGTGAGCATCCTCTATCAGCATAAAATCGTGCGCCCTATCCTGAGCACTCCTGATAGAATCTTGAGCTTCAGTCACAGCTTTTCCTACATATCACGTAAGAAATCCCTCGATGTATCAAGCTCAATAGGTGGCCCTAGGTTGATACCCATATATAAGCATGAACGGACTAAAAGCAATAGCCATATGTTTAAAATTGCTATAGGTAAATTCCATCATCCGAAAGATATTTTTCCCAATATGATGTTTTTCTAGAGATATATGCACGAAGCATATCCTCTACAATCTAATTCACACGATCTGTTTGCCCATCAAACTGTTGATGATCAGAGGAATTCATACTCAAAGAAGTTTCCTCGTTTGTAAACCATAATAAAGTAGGAAAACATGGCATTATAACAACACAGCAGAAACGAGGTATCCATCTCGGTGACCCGACATACCCTCATCTGCACATGGTATTATCGGCGTCCCGAGTTACCCATATCAACATAGAGAGTCATCAACATCTCAATGAGTCACATATGTACATTCGTAAACCATCAGGTGGACTGTATAAATCACCTAAAGGATGGAACTAATGCCATCAAAGGAAGAATCCACATTTCCTAAATCCAAACACAATAAGATAAACTTGTTGAACTCTAAAGAAAATAATTTCAACAAGTGAATATGCCAATGAGATTACACTCATCAAAACATATAGGCTATAGATAAAAGAAGTTTATCTAAAGAATGTCTACACTACAACTTTAAGTGAAGTCAAAAAATGAGATTGTCTTTGAATGTTGAGGTCAACATGCCAAGTGATGTTAGCAAAGCAACAATCTTGAGCCCAAATTATCCCATAAGATAATATATGTGAGGGATCGCTAGCGTCCCATACCACCATGATACCACCCATACATAACTTACCACTTTGAAACTCCCTAGTATGTCGTCTAGGAAAGATGAATAAAATCCTGTATAAAAGGAATAAGATGGCCTTATCCTACATACCTTACCACTTTGAAACTCCCTAGTATGTCATCTAGGAAAGATGAATAAAATCCTATAGTATAAAAGGAATAAGATGGCCTTATCCTAGACTTTCACATACTAAAACCTATCTCTATATACTTGAGACCACATCAAGGAATAACTCTTTCCGAGTACATCATTAGAAAAGAATTTGAATTATTGACACCTTTCTAATGATAACTACCCAATAAACACACTAAAGTTGGGGTAGAAAAATAACTCACCTAGATACATAAGCAACTAGGTATCCAAGTTGGAATATGTACAAGAGTACAAGAAATATACTCCAAAATTACATGCAAAAAACAAAGGAAAATGCTACCTTCAAAGCACATGATAATATCCAAAAAGATCAAAAGATCCTTATAAAACCATGGATGAAAGCATAGAAGCTCCTCGAATCCATGAAAACCATAGTTGATCATAAAAATTAATGCATGCCATCTAATGGTCATTAATCATACCAAAAGAAGCATTAAAATTGGTGGCCAACTCATCAATCCGGAGTATATGAACGTAGTGTCCAAAGTAAGCAAGTGAAACACATGTGTGTAGCACTCAATAAAAAACCCCTAGACACAAGTGATTTAGGTAGAACCTGATGTGTAAGATTCCTCCCCCAACCCCCTTTTTGATGTCTAGTATCTTCCCCTGTAATCAATCCCTCTTCAGAAATATAAAGACCTTGTTTCTAACTGTTTTAGCCTAGAGAGAGAAAATTATTCTAGAGAGAGAATATTCAGATTATGAATATTTTTGGATAGAAAAATAACTCATCTTATTAAAATAAGTTCCCCTGAAACAGAAATTCAAAAAGAACTTTCCAATGTGCAATTGGAATTAATTGGAAATGGGTATAAAGGACCTTAGCCTAAGGGTCTAGATTTTCAGAAATTTTTGGATTATGGTCCAATTAAGGTTCCTATGGGCCAATAGCATCAATCCATGTGTAGGGAGGAGATAAATCCAATTTGTAAAAGAAGATACCCAAAAATGAGTAAATGCTCACATAAGATGAAGAGTTGAAAATGTACAAGGTTTATTAGTAAAAAACTATGAGCAATATTAAAAATATGAGATATTTTGGGTATCCAAAAATGAGTAAATGCTCACATAAGATGAAGAGTTGAAAATGTACAAGGTTTATTAGTAAAAAACTATGAGCAATATTAAAATGATTCCATTATGACACATATGTAAGGAAGGGGAGTTCTTTAAAGGAGGTGCATATTTCACATAAGATGAAGAGTTGAAAATGTACAAGGTTTATTAGTAAAAAACTATGAGCAATATTAAAATGATTCCATTATGACACATATGTAAGGAAGGGGAGTTCTTTAAAGGAGGTGCATAATTCACATAAGATGAAGAGTTGAAAATGTACAAGGTTTATTAGTAAAAAAACTATGAGCAATATTAAAATGATTCCATTATGACACATATGTAAGGAAGGGGAGTTCTTTAAAGGAGGTGCATATTTCACATAAGATGAAGAGTTGAAAATGTACAAGGTTTATTAGTAAAAAAATATGAGCAATATTAAAATGATTCCATTATGACACATATGTAAGGAAAGGGAGTTCTTTAAAGGAGGTGCATATTTCACATGCTTGAATGAGTTTTAAACTCATAAAAATTGAGATATTTCATCTCTCCTCTCTCCTCATTTAAGTCTAGTTCCAAAAAGTTAGCTTAACTGACCTAAAAATGGTCAAATATTGACCAAACTGATTTAGAAAATTCTAGAATCAGTTTGTTTGGTTAGGAGCTCAATTTTTCCTATAAATAGAAGCCTCCCCCTTGTTGAAAAAGATATAGTGTTTATGCATCGTTACTCTACTCCACTTAAGCCAAGAACTGTGAATTCATTTAATAATTCACTAGTTTTTGGAGCTTCCCTCTTTCTTCAATCCCCATTAGTGGCTCCATCAACATACTTAACCAATTGATTGGTTGGGGGCCTCTACCGTGAACAAAGAATCAAGCAAGTTGTAAGGTAATTAGTGAATATTGATCTTTCTATAATTTCTCAATGTTTCTCTCTTCTCAACCCCTCTCAAGCTTGAGAAGTTTAATTGATATGGTCTTTTAAATGCTATTGAAGTTTGAATAGTAGTGAAGAGTTACATAATTTAATAAATGCTATTGAAGTTAATTTTTATTTATGTTTAAATTCTAATGATTTTTATGTAAATTCTCTCTCTCACTCAAGAAATGGTCATACTCATGACCGTTCTCAATCCAAATCAAGCTTTTCATAAAGCTTTTCCTTAACCCAAGATTAAGCTATGCTTGAGGCCAAATTAATGGCTTTTTTCTATGCTTTTAGTTTATGTATATTGATGATTCAATCCATTATGGATTAATAATCCAATTAGAGATCATTTTAATTATTTTCTTAATGATAAGCATTATCCCTTAGAAAAATTGAGATTTATTAGTCATAGCAGCGGAGCTATGGCAAAATTTTTATAAAAATTATGCATAAAATAATCTCATTCAAAGCATAAAAAGAGGACTTCCTTCCATATTCTAGGAATTATCATCCTAGATTAATTGAAAGAATTTCATTACAATCATGGAGAAATTGAATTTTAATATCATGCATAAAGGATAAGTTTTTATATCAAAAGTGTTATTTTTACCATTTTTATTTCATGCATAGAAGTATGCATAATGGATAAATTTTTATATCAAAAGTGTTATTTTTACCATTTTTATTTCATGCATAGAAGTATGCATAATGGATAAATTTTTATATCAAAAGTGTTATTTTTATCATTTTTAATTTTCATGCATAGAAGTATGCATAAAGGAAAATTTTTTATATCAAAAGTGTTACTTTTATCATTTTTAATTTTCATGCATAGAAGTATGCATAAAGGAAAAATTTTTATATCAAAAGTGTTAACTTTATCATTTTTAATTTTCATGCATAGAAGTATGCATAAAAGAAAATTTTTATATCAAAAGTGTTACTTTTATCATTTTTAATTTTCATGCATAGAAGTATGCACAAAAGAAAATTTTTTATATCAAAAGTGTTACTTTTATCATTTTTAATTTTCATGCATAGAAGTATGCATACAGGAAAATTTTTTATATCAAAAGTGTTACTTTTATCATTTTTAATTTTCATGCATAGAAGTATGCATAAAAGAAAATTTTTATATCAAAAGTGTTACTTTTATCATTTTTAATTTTCATGCATAGAAGTATGCATAAAAGAAAATTTTTTATATCAAAAGTGTTACTTTTATCATTTTTAATTTTCATGCATAGAAGTATGCATAAAGGAAAATTTTTTATATCAAAAGTGTTACTTTTATCATTTTTAATTTTCATGCATAGAAGTATGCATAAAAGAAAATTTTTATATCAAAAGTGTTACTTTTATCATTTTTAATTTTCATGCATAGAAGTATGCATAAAAGAAAATTTTTTATATCAAAAGTGTTACTTTTATCATTTTTAATTTTCATGCATAGAAGTATGCATAAAAGAAAATTTTTTATATCAAAAGTGTTACTTTTATCATTTTTAATTTTCATGCATAGAAGTATGCATAAAGGAAAATTTTTTATATCAAAAGTGTTACTTTTATCATTTTTAATTTTCATGCATAGAAGTATGCATAAAGGAAAATTTTTTATATCAAAAGTGTTACTTTTATCATTTTTAATTTTCATGCATAGAAGTATGCATAAAAGAAAATTTTTATATCAAAAGTGTTACTTTTATCGTTTTTAATTTTCATGCATAGAAGTATGCATAAAAGAAAATTTTTTATATCAAAAGTGTTACTTTTATCATTTTTAATTTTCATGCATAGAAGTATGCATAAAAGAAAATTTTTTATATCAAAAGTGTTACTTTTATCATTTTTAATTTTCATGCATAGAAGTATGCATAAAGGAAAATTTTTTATATCAAAAGTGTTACTTTTATCATTTTTAATTTTCATGCATAGAAGTATGCATAAAAGAAAATTTTTATATCAAAAGTGTTACTTTTATCATTTTTAATTTTCATGCATAGAAGTATGCATAAAAGAAAATTTTTATATCAAAAGTGTTACTTTTATCATTTTTAATTTTCATGCATAGAAGTATGCATAAAGGAAAATTTTTTATATCAAAAGTGTTACTTTTATCATTTTTAATTTTCATGCATAGAAGTATGCATAAAAGAAAATTTTTATATCAAAAGTGTTACTTTTATCATTTTTAATTTTCATGCATAGAAGTATGCATAAAAGAAAATTTTTTATATCAAAAGTGTTACTTTTATCATTTTTAATTTTCATGCATAGAAGTATGCATAAAAGAAAATTTTTATATCAAAAGTGTTACTTTTATCATTTTTATTTTCATGCATAGAAGTATGCATAAAGAAAAAAAAAATTTATATCAAAAGTGTTAATTTTATCATTTTTAATTTTCATGCATAGAAGTATGCATAAAGGAAATTTTTTTATATCAAAAGTGTTACTTTTATCATTTTTAATTTTCATGCATAGAAGTATGCATCAAAGAAAATTTTTATATCAAAAGTGTTACTTTTATCATTTTTAATTTTCATGCATAGAAGTCTGCATAAAAAAAAAATTTATATCAAAAGTGTTACTTTTATCATTTTTAATTTTCATGCATAGAAGTATGCATAAAAGAAATTTTTTATATCAAAAGTGTTACTTTTATCATTTTTATTTTCATGCATAGAAGTATACATAAAGAAAAAATTTTTATATCAAAAGTGTTACTTTTATCATTTTTAATTTTCATGCATAGAAGTATGCATAAAGGAAAATATTTATACTTTTATCATATTGGATTTCATGCATATAGGTATGCATAAAAGATATTCTTTTTATACTAAAAGTGTGATTTTCCTCATAAATGGATTTTATGCTTAACTTAGATGCATAAGAGAAATTCTTTTATTCTAAAAGTGTAATTTCCTACCAAATTGAATTTATGCATAAGAAGAAGCATAAAAGATTGATTTTAATTTCGAAAGTGTTAGTCTCCTTAAATGGAATTTATGTATAAATAAATGTGTAGAGAAATCTTATATCAAATATAAGAATTCTCTTTTTTTTTTTTAAAGATATGAAATGTGATAAGATGTGATAAGAGGTGTATGAGATGTGATAAGAATTGATAAGATGCGTATGGAAAGTGATAGAATGTGATAAGAGGTGTATGAGATGTGATAAGAATTGATAAGATGAGTATGGAAAGTGATAGGATGTGATAAGAGGTGTATGAGATGTGATAAGAATTGATAAGATGCGTATGGAAAGTGATAGGATGTGATAAGAGGTGTATGAGATGTAAAAAGATGTGATAAGATGTGTATGAGATGTGATAAGATTTGATAAGATGCGTATGGAAAGTGATAGGATGTGATAAGAGGTGTATGAGATGTAAAAAGATGTGATAAGATGTGTATGAGATGTGATAGAATGTGTTAAGATGAGTTAGGATATGTTAAGATGTATATGGGATGTGTTAGGACGAGAATGGATGTAGTATGGTTGTATGAATGTGATGTGGATGTATACATGTAGATGTATATGTATGAATGTGAATGTTGATGTGGATGTGGATGTATGGATGTAGATACGGATGTGTATGTATGTATGTGGATGTGTATGTATGAATGAGGATGTAAAAATGGACGTATGTATATAGATGTGGATGTATGGATGTATGTATGTAGATGTGGATATATGTATGTAGATGTGGATGTATGGATGTGATTGTGAATGAAGAGGTGGATGTGAATGTATGGATGTAGATACGGATGTGGATGTATGTATGTGAATGTGGATGTATGAATGAGGATGTGAAAATGGATGTATGCATGTGAATGTGGATGTATGAATATGAATGTGGATGTGTGGATGTGGAAATGGAGGTATGGATGTATGAATGTAGATGTGAATGTATGCATGTAGATGCGTATGTATGAATGTGAAATTGGATGTATGATGTGGACGTACGAGCATGGATATATATGTAGAATAATGAATATGAAGATGTATGTGAGATAATGTAGTCTATATGAGTGAATGGATGAGAACGAGTACACACTGACGAGTACACACTGAATGGAATGTGGAATAAGTAATGTGGTCCGAGAGTGGATAATATGGAAAGACAAGAGTTCGTTATAGAAACTGTATTTGTGACTGTTTGTAAATGACTGTTTTATGTCAAGAATGCTGGAGAAGCATTTTGACCGTCTTGAGGATTAAGGTCATGAAGACTGAACTGATAAAGTTGCAACTGCTGACGGAGAGTCAATGGAGGACGTCTCGCGTAGCAAGGTCGATCGAGGTCTTGACCAGCCTCGGTTCGATTTAAATGGTGAGCTTCCGGTACGGTGGATGAGGGACCAAGGAAGCGGCCTATGAGTGAAGCGCTAGGTCACCTGCGAAGGATCCTAGAGGGTGCTGACCATACGGTGCTCGGGCTCTGGGTCGCCGAAGATACCCACACGTGCGTCGTGGAAGATATTGGAACAAGGAGTAAGAGTTGTTTTCTGAAACCGGGCATGGATCTGGTTGATTGACCTTGCTGGTCCTCAACAGATGAGTCCATGGCTCTTTTATATGGATCTGTGGGTCGATCTTGCTGATCTTCCACGGAGATTCCATTCTATTATATGAATATATTGTCGGTTACTATGAACTAGGAACTATGGAAAAGGCCCCTGAGAGAACAGGTGGTGAGCGTTCTGGTTGCCAATGATGCCATAAGTACACCGATGAAAGAATGACTGGAAGTAAGGATTCAACCAGAGACTTTGAGGATTGTCATCAGTGACATAATGGTTTTATTAAAGGATTGTTTTAAAGCTAGTTGATGCTAAGAAAAAGGCAATTTCATATTGGGTGTGTAAGTGGTATGACTAGTTTTATGTTTGCATGAACTTCCGGCTAGGGGGCCTTGGAACTCTTTTCCTTGGTACCCGGGACAAAACCTAACCAAATTCCAAATTGGATCCCATCACTACAGTGGTTGGGCGGTTAGCTAACCCATGGGATCGGATGGGGTTAGGCTGGACTGATGGATCCGTAAATCGAGATTTAATTTCTATTATTATGATAGATGAAGTAAATCCCGGATAGAAATTGTTCTATGGATAGGAATCAACGGCTGTGCCTCTTGATGGGGAAAAAAGCGTTGATCCCAATGATCCAAGTGCAAGTTCTTCCTTGATTTGACCAAGTACCGTTAAAGGTGCAGTCAGATCAGTTTGATCAGTAATGATCTTGACTACGTTAGAGTAAAGAGTTATCCTGGTGGAATCGCCCGTGCTTTCCGGGTAAAGGAAGTTTTTCCGGATTCGGTTTTGGACAAACCGACGGATTAGTCTCTTGTCCGGATATCCGTGGGCGAGGCCCCAAGTGTGGGACCCCTGTCCCGTGCGAGAAGTGCTACTTCCGCTGCTAGTACCCCGAATCCGTTGCTCGGTGGGAACAGGGACCTCACAGTTGGTATCAGAGCAGGTTTTGAAGGCTAATAAAGATAATAAAATTCTTATCTGAAATTGGTAATAAGAATTCAGAAACAGCATTTTCATAATGTATTTTCATTCCGTAAGCTTCTTTAATGAAGAAATTTTAATCAAAGAAATTGTTTTTATAGATGGAAGTTCCCCATTTATCTGGTATTCCCGACCTCACCCAGTCTCAAGATATGATTGCATTTGCCTTCGAGCATCTCATCTCTTCCGCTTCAACACGAACAAGCCGAGCAAGACTCGCACGCCATTTCGAGGAATTATATTTTCCTAACCCAGTGGAGAGACAACAGCATAAGTGGGTTGCAGGGCTATATATCCACGCCTCTTATAACCGGCGTGCAATGCTGAGGCAGAACCTCTCATTGGCCATGATTTTGATAAAGCTGAAAATGACACGTGGTGTCATTCTATATCTTTCAACGGCTCAAAATTTCAGACGTGCTTGCCGAGTTTATAGACTCCTTAGTCGATTTATCCCTAAGGAGAAAATAATAGCTCCCTTCACAGTTAGAGAACTTATGTAACAGGGCATGACTATGGCCCAGTACGGTCCTCTTATATGTCTTTCGAGGAGATTTTGAACTCAGAGCCGAGTTGCTCTATGTATATATTGCAACTTTTATATAAATAAAGAAACGTTTTTCGGTTAAAAAATTCCTGTTGAATAAATGAGTGTTTATGGCGAACGATCTACTGCTGATAAAGAAAAAAAAAATCTGTTATCAGACTTAAGTCATAGATCTCCAATAAGATCAACTGAGGAGCCAATTATGTCAAAAGTTTATCAAGACGCACAAAAAGGTTGTAATTGTTTGATATAATTCATACAAATTGTTAATTCAAATTGAAATTCGTAAATTAGTAATTGGGTCTTCAATTGGAAGTACCGCAATTGTATGGAACCCTGACTTGCTTGAGACCTAGACATGATGGTATTTACCTTATAGTTTCGAGTATCATGACTATCCGTATATATCGAGGGTATAACTGCAGCTCTTTACCGACAGTATATACGAGTAAATCTAAGACTTGAAATTATAAGCGTTAATGCTATCCAGATGATGATTTTGAATGTGGTTGATATGATTTTTAATTCTGTTTGGAAACTGATGAATTGATTTGGATTCTGATTGAAAAATGATGATCCCTAAAAATGGGTTGAAATGTAATAAGCTGAGCGAAACCACAATGTGGATGACTGGGACGAGTCCCTGTAATGATAAATGATGAAAATGATTCAGCAAATCACTATGAGATTAGTGGATTGTGCTGTCAAATTGCTACTGTTAATACTTGAGACGGTAAATCAAGTTAAGAGATGACAAATTGAGAACTTGCTTAACTTAAAATCCGTGGAGGAATGTTCAGAAGGAAATTTTTTGGTCTAATGGACCATTATCGTGTTAAAGATATGAATGATATGATCTGAATGAATTGTTATTTAATCATGAATTCTATATAAGGGATATTTATCCCCATATTCTGTTGGGTTAACCGGAATATAAGGAACCCCAGAATAAATTGGATCTTAAGCAAAAGAGTTATCCTCTACTTGCGAGATGAGGACATCTTGCACCTTTTAAGTGGGGTAGAATGTAAGATTCCTCCCCCAGCCTTAGAGGTATACAGGAGTAAAAATCTCCCTTTCTGATCTTATAATTATTCTCTCTCTAAAATAAAAGAAAGATTCTGTTTTTAAAAAAAAAGGAAGAACCTTTTTCCTGAATACTTCTCAAGAGTCCCACCTGTTTTAAGGATTCAGAACAATGAGTTCAGAAGTGAGAATCGATGTTTTGGATATCAAGGTTTTGGTCTCGAGTACGGGCCAAAAGAAGTTCTTTATCTCTTGGGAAGTATAAGAAGTTATCTCCCAGATATTGTGGACCAAAGAAAGTAGGTGATTTAGCTTACGAACTTCTTTTATCTCCTCATCTCAAAGTTCTGAATACCTTCTATAGAAAAAATGTGCCAAACCCAAATCATGGAAAGACGGTAAAACTTCAGTGGCAAGTTACCGTTGGCTTCTAAGTTACGCTAGCTCCTTCCTTTATATAAGTCGTAACTTTTACTTGTCGTTCACAGTAATCTCACTTCCATCGATCTTCTTTCCTTCTTAATCTCCTTCATGGCTTGGCAACAAGAATTAGTTTTATCCATGATGATTTCTCACCTTCAAGACGCAAGGGAGTCTGTGAAGAAAGATTTTATAGAACAGTATGAGCGCTCACTTTTCCCTCACTTGGGAACTTCTGTAGCGCAGACAAAATGGCGGACCTATCAAGACATAACTAGGGTAACACCCTGGGGTCAGCAGCACTTTCGTAACAATGTCCGCTTGGCCATGGTTATCGAAGCCTTGGGTTTGGGTCCTCGATACTACTGCGTCATGAGATCAAGACATCTTGGGTTTTCTGAGCGGGTCTTCTTACTGGCGTGTTTTCTTCCTCATGAGAAGATATGCCTTTACCCCGTTTTTGGCTTACCTCTCAGAGGTCCTTTTGTTAGAACACCTCATACCACTGAGATAGGCGCAGTAATAACCAACAGAATCATTCCCATAGATGAGTTACCTTATACTTGTGCAGCTTGTGAGGACTGCTTTTGTGACCATATGATGGACGGGCTTATGGAAGTGTAAAGAGTTCCTCTATCTTTACTGTATAAGTTCCGAGAATGAATAAAGTTTAAATCTTGTTCTTATTTTGAATCTTGCTCTCTTTAAGACTTATCTTGGTGGTTAATCTTGATTAAAATTTTTCTCTAAGTCTCATATTCGTGAATCTTGCGAAATTATCACAAGTTGCGAGATGAGGACATCTCGCATTTTTTTTAAGTGGGGTAGAATGTAAGATTCCTCCCCCAACCCCCTTTTTGATGTCTAGTATCTTCCCCTGTAATCAATCCCTCTTCAAAAATATAAAGACCTTGTTTCTAACTGTTTTAGCCTAGAGAGAGAAAATTATTCTAGAGAGAGAATATTCAGATTATGAATATTTTTGGATAGAAAAATAACTCATCTTATTAAAATAAGTTCCCCTGAAACAGAAATTCAAAAAGAACTTTCCAATGTGCAATTGGAATTAATTGGAAATGGGTATAAAGGACCTTAGCCTAAGGGTCTAGATTTTCAGAAATTTTTGGATTATGGTCCAATTAAGGTTCCTATGGGCCAATAGCATCAATCCATGTGTAGGGAGGAGATAAATCCAATTTGTAAAAGAAGATACCCAAAAATGAGTAAATGCTCACATAAGATGAAGAGTTGAAAATGTACAAGGTTTATTAGTAAAAAACTATGAGCAATATTAAAAATATGAGATATTTTGGGTATCCAAAAATGAGTAAATGCTCACATAAGATGAAGAGTTGAAAATGTACAAGGTTTATTAGTAAAAAACTATGAGCAATATTAAAATGATTCCATTATGACACATATGTAAGGAAGGGGAGTTCTTTAAAGGAGGTGCATATTTCACATAAGATGAAGAGTTGAAAATGTACAAGGTTTATTAGTAAAAAACTATGAGCAATATTAAAATGATTCCATTATGACACATATGTAAGGAAGGGGAGTTCTTTAAAGGAGGTGCATAATTCACATAAGATGAAGAGTTGAAAATGTACAAGGTTTATTAGTAAAAAAACTATGAGCAATATTAAAATGATTCCATTATGACACATATGTAAGGAAGGGGAGTTCTTTAAAGGAGGTGCATATTTCACATAAGATGAAGAGTTGAAAATGTACAAGGTTTATTAGTAAAAAACTATGAGCAATATTAAAATGATTCCATTATGACACATATGTAAGGAAAGGGAGTTCTTTAAAGGAGGTGCATATTTCACATGCTTGAATGAGTTTTAAACTCATAAAAATTGAGATATTTCATCTCTCCTCTCTCCTCATTTAAGTCTAGTTTCAAAAAGTTAGCTTAACTGACCTAAAAATGGTCAAATATTGACCAAACTGATTTAGAAAATTCTAGAATCAGTTTGTTTGGTTAGGAGCTCAATTTTTCCTATAAATAGAAGCCTCCCCCTTGTTGAAAAAGATATAGTGTTTATGCATCGTTACTCTACTCCACTTAAGCCAAGAACTGTGAATTCATTTAATAATTCACTAGTTTTTGGAGCTTCCCTCTTTCTTCAATCCCCATTAGTGGCTCCATCAACATACTTAACCAATTGATTGGTTGGGGGCCTCTACCGTGAACAAAGAATCAAGCAAGTTGTAAGGTAATTAGTGAATATTGATCTTTCTATAATTTCTCAATGTTTCTCTCTTCTCAACCCCTCTCAAGCTTGAGAAGTTTAATTGATATGGTCTTTTAAATGCTATTGAAGTTTGAATAGTAGTGAAGAGTTACATAATTTAATAAATGCTATTGAAGTTAATTTTCATTTATGTTTAAATTCTAATGATTTTTATGTAAATTCTCTCTCTCACTCAAGAAATGGTCATACTCATGACCGTTCTCAATCCAAATCAAGCTTTTCATAAAGCTTTTCCTTAACCCAAGATTAAGCTATGCTTGAGGCCAAATTAATGGCTTTTTTCTATGCTTTTAGTTTATGTATATTGATGATTCAATCCATTATGGATTAATAATCCAATTAGAGATCATTTTAATTATTTTCTTAATGATAAGCATTATCCCTTAGAAAAATTGAGATTTATCAGTCATAGCAGCGGAGCTATGGCAAAATTTTTATAAAAGTTATGCATAAAATAATCTCATTCAAAGCATAAAAAGAGGACTTCCTTCCATATTCTAGGAATTATCATCCTAGATTAATTGAAAGAATTTCATTACAATCATGGAGAAATTGAATTTTAATATCATGCATAAAGGATAAGTTTTTATATCAAAAGTGTTATTTTTACCATTTTTATTTCATGCATAGAAGTATGCATAATGGATAAATTTTTATATCAAAAGTGTTATTTTTACCATTTTTATTTCATGCATAGAAGTATGCATAATGGATAAATTTTTATATCAAAAGTGTTATTTTTATCATTTTTAATTTTCATGCATAGAAGTATGCATAAAGGAAAATTTTTTATATCAAAAGTGTTACTTTTATCATTTTTAATTTTCATGCATAGAAGTATGCATAAAGGAAAAATTTTTATATCAAAAGTGTTAACTTTATCATTTTTAATTTTCATGCATACAAATATGCATAAAAGAAAATTTTTATATCAAAAGTGTTACTTTTATCATTTTTAATTTTCATGCATAGAAGTATGCATAAAAGAAAATTTTCTATATCAAAAGTGTTACTTTTATCATTTTTAATTTTCATGCATAGAAGTATGCATAAAGGAAAATTTTTTATATCAAAAGTGTTACTTTTATCATTTTTAATTTTCATGCATAGAAGTATGCATAAAAGAAAATTTTTATATCAAAAGTGTTACTTTTATCATTTTTAATTTTCATGCATAGAAGTATGCATAAAAGAAAATTTTTTATATCAAAAGTGTTACTTTTATCATTTTTAATTTTCATGCATAGAAGTATGCATAAAGGAAAATTTTTTATATCAAAAGTGTTACTTTTATCATTTTTAATTTTCATGCATAGAAGTATGCATAAAAGAAAATTTTTATATCAAATTACTTTTATCATTTTTAATTTTCATGCATAGAAGTATGCATAAAAGAAAATTTTTTATATCAAAAGTGTTACTTTTATCATTTTTAATTTTCATGCATAGAAGTATGCATAAAAGAAAATTTTTTATATCAAAAGTATTACTTTTATCATTTTTAATTTTCATGCATAGAAGTATGCATAAAGGAAAATTTTTTATATCAAAAGTGTTACTTTTATCATTTTTAATTTTCATGCATAGAAGTATGCATAAAAGAAAATTTTTATATCAAAAGTGTTACTTTTATCATTTTTAATTTTCATGCATCGAAGTATGCATAAAAGAAAATTTTTTATATCAAAAGTGTTACTTTTATCATTTTTAATTTTCATGCATAAAAGTATGCATAAAGGAAAATTTTTTCTATCAAAAGTGTTACTTTTATCATTTTTAATTTTCATGCATAGAAGTATGCATAAAAGAAAATTTTTATATCAAAAGTGTTACTTTTATCATTTTTAATTTTCATGCATAGAAGTATGCATAAAAGAAAATTTTTTATATCAAAAGTGTTACTTTTATCATTTTTAATTTTCATGCATAGAAGTATGCATAAAAGAAAATTTTTATATCAAAAGTGTTACTTTTATCATTTTTATTTTCATGCATAGAAGTATGCATAAAGAAATTTTTTTTTTAATATCAAAAGTGTTAATTTTATCATTTTTAATTTTCATGCATAGAAGTATGCATAAAGGAAAATTTTTTATATCAAAAGTGTTACTTTTATCATTTTTAATTTTCATGCATAGAAGTATGCATAAAAGAAAATTTTTATATCAAAAGTGTTACTTTTATCATTTTTAATTTTCATGCATAGAAGTATGCATAAAAGAAAATTTTTTATATCAAAAGTGTTACTTTTATCATTTTTAATTTTCATGCATAGAAGTATGCATAAAGGAAAATTTTTATATCAAAAGTGTTACTTTTATCATTTTTATTTTCATGCATAGAAGTATGCATAAAGAAAAATTTTTTATATCAAAAGTGTTACTTTTATCATTTTTAATTTTCATGCATAGAAGTATGCATAAAGGAAAATTTTTATATCAAAAGTGTTACTTTTATCATATTGGATTTCATGCATATAGGTATGCATAAAAGATATTCTTTTTATACTAAAAGTGTGATTTTCCTCATAAATGGATTTTATGCTTAACTTAGATGCATAAGAGAAATTCTTTTATTCTAAAAGTGTAATTTCCTACCAAATTGAATTTATGCATAAGAAGAAGCATAAAAGATTGATTTTAATTTCGAAAGTGTTAGTCTCCTTAAATGGAATTTATGTATAAATAAATGTGTAGAGAAATCTTATATCAAATATAAGAATTCTCTTTTTTTTTTTAAAGATATGAAATGTGATAAGATGTGATAAGAGGTGTATGAGATGTGATAAGAATTGATAAGATGCGTATGGAAAGTGATAGGATGTGATAAGAGGTGTATGAGATGTGATAAGAATTGATAAGATGAGTATGGAAAGTGATAGGATGTGATAAGAGGTGTATGAGATGTGATAAGAATTGATAAGATGCGTATGGAAAGTGATAGGATGTGATAAGAGGTGTATGAGATGTAAAAAGATGTGATAAGATGTGTATGAGATGTGATAAGATTTGATAAGATGCGTATGGAAAGTGATAGGATGTGATAAGAGGTGTATGAGATGTAAAAAGATGTGATAAGATGTGTATGAGATGTGATAGAATGTGTTAAGATGAGTTAGGATATGTTAAGATGTATATGGGATGTGTTAGGACGAGAATGGATGTAATATGGTTGTATGAATGTGATGTGGATGTATACATGTAGATGTATATGTATGAATGTGAATGTTGATGTGGATGTGGATGTATGGATGTAGATACGGATGTGTATGTATGTATGTGGATGTGTATGTATGAATGAGGATGTAAAAATGGACGTATGTATATAGATGTGGATGTATGGATGTATGTATGTAGATGTGGATATATGTATGTAGATGTGGATGTATGGATGTGATTGTGAATGAAGAGGTGGATGTGAATGTATGGATGTAGATACGGATGTGGATGTATGTATGTGAATGTGGATGTATGAATGAGGATGTGAAAATGGATGTATGCATGTGAATGTGGATGTATGAATATGAATGTGGATGTGTGGATGTGGAAATGGAGGTATGGATGTATGAATGTAGATGTGAATGTATGCATGTAGATGCGTATGTATGAATGTGAAATTGGATGTATGATGTGGACGTACGAGCATGGATATATATGTAGAATAATGAATATGAAGATGTATGTGAGATAATGTAGTCTATATGAGTGAATGGATGAGAACGAGTACACACTGACGAGTACACACTGAATGGAATGTGGAATAAGTAATGTGGTCCGAGAGTGGATAATATGGAAAGACAAGAGTTCGTTATAGAAACTGTATTTGTGACTGTTTGTAAATGACTGTTTTATGTCAAGAATGCTGGGGAAGCATTTTGACCGTCTTGAGGATTAAGGTCATGAAGACTGAACTGATAAAGTTGCAACTGCTGACAGAGAGTCAATGGAGGACGTCTCGCGTAGCAAGGTCGATCGAGGTCTTGACCAGCCTCGGCTCGATTTAAATGGTGAGCTTCCGGTACGGTGGATGAGGGACCAAGGAAGCGGCCTATGAGTGAAGCGCTAGGTCACCTGCGAAGGATCCTAGAGGGTGCTGACCATACGGTGCTCGGGCTCTGGGTCGTCGAAGATACCCACACGTGCGTCGTGGAAGATATTGGAACAAGGAGTAAGAGTTGTTTTCTGAAACCGGGCATGGATCTGGTTGATTGACCTTGCTGGTCCTCAACAGATGAGTCCATGGCTCTTTTATATGGATCTGTGGGTCGATCTTGCTGATCTTCCACGGAGATTCCATTCTATTATATGAATATATTGTCGGTTACTATGAACTAGGAACTATGGAAAAGGCCCCTGAGAGAACAGGTGGTGAGCGTTCTGGTTCCCAATGATGCCATAAGTACACCGATGAAAGAATGACTGGAAGTAAGGATTCAACCAGAGACTTTGAGGATTGTCATCAGTGACATAATGGTTTTATTAAAGGATTGTTTTAAAGCTAGTTGATGCTAAGAAAAAGGCAATTTCATATTGGGTGTGTAAGTGGTATGACTAGTTTTATGTTTGCATGAACTTCCGGCTAGGGGGCCTTGGAACTCTTTTCCTTGGTACCCGGGACAAAACCTAACCAAATTCCAAATTGGATCCCATCACTACAGTGGTTGGGCGGTTAGCTAACCCATGGGATCGGATGGGGTTAGGCTGGACTGATGGATCCGTAAATCGAGATTTAATTTCTATTATTACGATAGATGAAGTAAATCCCGGATAGAAATTGTTCTATGGATAGGAATCAACGGCTGTGCCTCTTGATGGGGAAAAAAGCGTTGATCCCAATGATCCAAGTGCAAGTTCTTCCTTGATTTGACCAAGTACCGTTAAAGGTGCAGTCAGATCAGTTTGATCAGTAATGATCTTGACTACGTTAGAGTAAAGAGTTATCCTGGTGGAATCGCCCGTGCTTTCCGGGTAAAGGAAGTTTTTCCGGATTCGGTTTTGGACAAACCGACGGATTAGTCTCTTGTCCGGATATCCGTGGGCGAGGCCCCGAGTGTGGGACCCCTGTCCCGCGCGAGAAGTGCTACTTCCGCTGCTAGTACCCCGAATCCGTTGCTCGGTGGGAACAGGGACCTCACATGATGAGTCCAAATAAAACTTGGAAAACATCCAATAACATCCACCAAAACAAACAGATCAACTAACCCATGATAGAATTTGTCTTGGGCTTAGAAAATTAAGCATAGACCACACTTAAACAAGTACAAAATAAATTATCATGGAAAAGTGTCAAAGGTGAAACACACTTTGAACGCAAATTCTAGCCATCATTGAAGAAAGTAAGGAACATGTCCAAAAAGAATGGCTAAACAATGGTAAAAAATCATGAAAACATTGTTTATAATTAATCTAAATAGAAATAACTATTAATACGAGATATAATCATATTAATAATATGTGAATAACCTGCATCTATCTAATGTCAACACAAGAAAATGTACTTTAACATTAAATAACCTTTGAAAATATTAAGCTCTCGAGAAAAAGAATTATCATGATTTTTTCTTAATTTTTCCTAATTTTCTAGGGCCTCAAAATATGATAATTTTGAATTCCACCAAACCTATCTTATGGCATTCCAAACCTATATTTTTTCCCAAAAATTTAGCAATTTAGATGTGCCAAAATAGCATTCATATTTTAAAAATATCAATTTCTAGGTTTTCTAAAAATAATTTCTATAAAATTCCTTATTTTTCCTGAGAATCCCATCGTTCACGAAATTTCCAATTCCGCCCGACAATTCTCAAATCCAATGAAAATTTACAATTTTAATGGATTCTCTAATTTTCTCGGTCAAAAAAATATATTTTTAAAGGAATTTGAATGGTCACGGGTGCCCAAATGGACACACCACATGCCGAACACCAACCCCACATTTTTTAGAAATTTAAAATAACCTTTATCTAATTTTTCACTAATTTTTAGAAAATTTTTAAAAATTTTAATATACTCCGAACGCATTAGAATATGAAAGGTCAAAAAATTTCAGAATCCTAATGGTTTTCCCGGAATACGGAAAGCCAATAGTTTCGGGAAAATGAAAAGACAAAAAAAATCTAGAATGTGAAAGGTCAAAAGTTTCCGAAATCTGAAAGATCAAAAGATTTCTCGGAATTCGAAAAGCCAATAGGTTTCCTGAGAATGCCGAAAGCCAAGAGGTTTCAAAAAGATAATTTCAAAAAGCCAAGAGGTTTCAAGAAGATAATTTCAGAAAATTCCAAAGAATTTTTTTTCTTAAATCTCATATTTTCTCAAATTGTTTTAGGCTTTTCCAAGCTTTTTTTAAATAGAAAAAACCCTTCTTTTTGGAAAAAAAATCAAAATCTTTAATTAAAGCTTTTTTAAGCTTTATTAAAAAAATTTAGGAGGGGGGGGCGATTTTCGCTCGCAAGCTGCAGCGCAGCATGCCCCGTGTGTGCGTTTATGAAAGAGAGAGAGAGGGTTCCTCTCTTCTATCCCCTCTCCTCTCGGCCGCCTGAATAACAAATAAGCCTCTACTTCAATCCCTTGTAATCATTCTATGTTTCCGAATACAAAAAAATATTATTTTTCCTTGTTTGGCCTGGTGAGATAAAAATTTCTAGAGAGTGGTAAATTTTTTTGGATAAATAAATTCTATAAATATAAAAAAAAAGTTTTCCTGAAACAGAAAATCAAAATAGATTTTCCAAGGTGCAATTGGAATTAATTAAAAATGATTTAAAAGACCTTAGCCTAAGGGTCAAGATTTTCTAAAAATTTTGGATTAAGGTTCCTAAGGACCAATAAGATTAATCCAAGTGTTGGGATAAGATAAATCCAAAGAATAAAAGAAAATACCCAAAAATGAGTAAATGCCCACATAAGATGAAGAGTTGACTAAGTACTAGATTTATTAGTTAAAAATTATGAAGTATTAATAAAAAAATGAGATATTTTGGAGTAATCATTCATTTTTGACACATTGGTAAGGAGAAGGGGGCCCTTTAAGGAGGTGCTATTTCACATGTGTGGATGAGTTTTAAACTAAAAAAAAATAGGATATTTTTATCTCTCCTCTCTCCTAGATCAAACCAAATAAAAAAGGGAGCTAAACTGGTCCAAAACTTGTCCAAATTTAGCCAAACTGAAGCTGGAAAATTCTAGAACTCAGTTGGACTCAGTTAGTGGCCTCCCTCACCTATAAATAGACCCTCATTCTTTTGTAATCTCATCTGTGAACTAAACTATGCCAGTATTACTCTAAGATAAGCTTATTTTCTATTATCCTCTACAAATTGAAGAGATTGGAGCTTCTCTCTCTCTTCAATCTTCCTTGGAGACTTCATCAACTTACCAAACCAATTGATTGGTTGGGTGCCTCTACTTTTATCAAAGAATCAAGCAATCTAGGAGGTAAAATGTGGTTTATGGTCTTTTTTCTTTAATCTCCAAATGTTTCTCTCTTCTCAACCCCTCTCAAGCTTGACAAGAATTCAATTGAATGGCTTTTCAATACAATTGAAGTTCTTTAATGAATTGTAGTGATAAAACACATAAATTTTTATTTATGCTTAAATTATAATATTTTTTTAAGCATTTCTCTCTCTCCCCCCAAGAATGGTCATTCCTATGACCTATTCTATATCAATTATATAATCTAAAAGTAATTTCTATGCTTGTCAAATTAGAGGCCAAATAAGTGGCTCTTTAATGCTTTTATGCTATCTAATTTATGGAAAAATTAAGAATCAAGTCCATAATTGGATATTGATCCAATTAATGGTTGTTCTAATCATAGGGATATTACTAAACTTTATGCTTTCAAATTATTGAGAATTATCAGTAATAGGAGCAGAGCTATGGCAAAAATTTTAAAAAATTAACACATAAATCATTTTCATTCATAATATGAAAAGAGGACTTCCTACCATATTCTAGGATTAACCATCCTAGATTAATTGAATGATTCTCATTATAATCATCGAAAAATTAATTTTTATGTTTATTCATAAATAGTCAATTAGAAAAAAGAGAAATTTCTAGTAATCCATTTCTATGTTAAAAGAGTAATCCCCATGACAATAGAAATCCATGTATTCCAATGAAGTGAGAGAAACATTGTGATGCTAAAATAATATATATTTTATTTAAAAATTAAAGAAGAATTTTAGTTAAATTTATCTTTTTGCATAGATAAGATTAAATGATGAAAGAGGAGTTCCCACCATATTGGAATTCAAATATTTAAATGAGGAAAGTGTAATTCCTAGTGTAAAGGAATTAATGGAGACTTTTATTTAAATTTTAAGAGAAAATTTAGTTAAATTTATCTTTTTATATAGATAAGTTTAAATGATAAGTTTAAATTTATCTTTTTATATAGATAAGTTAAAATGATGAAAGAGGAATTCCCACCATATTGGAATTCAAATATTTAAATGAGGAAAGTGTAATTCCTAGTGTAAAAGAATTAATGGAGATTCTTATTTAAATTTTAAGAGAAAATTTAGTTAAATTTATCTTTTTGCATAGATAAGCTAAAATGATGAAAGAGCAATTCCCCACCATATTGGAATTCAAATATTCAAATGAGAAAAGTGGAGTTTTTAGCTTAATGAAATTAATGGATATTTTTATGTAATTTTTAAGAATAATTTTAAATAGATTTAATTTATGGTAAAAGAGAAATTCCCATGATAATTGGATTGCACTCATTAAAATGAGAAAAAGAGAGATTTCAAGTTTATTGAAAAAAAAGGTATGATATTTAGTTAAAAAGAAGAATTTTTATGATAATTAAGAAAAGATGGTTTTGAATTAAATTTTAGTGTCAAAAGATGAATTTCCACCATAATTCTACCTAATGAATTAAGGTTGAGAAATTATGTGATAGAAGAAATATCTTTGAATATTATAATTGGTAAAATCACTAAATGGATATTTACCCAAAACTAGATGTTTATCTGAAGGGAATCCTTGTAGAACTAAATCGAATGAATTTGGTTAGACTACGAGAGGAACAGACAGTAAACCTACTTGTCCATCTCTTGATCAAGTAAAAACTTCGTGTGACCAATTCCAGTTTCCAATCACAAAGAATAGATTACCAGAACAAAACTAGTTTTTCCTGACTGAACTCACCGAGAATCTAGCTGGAGAATCAGACTGAATGATGGGTAGATTACCATTATGAAACTAGGAATTATGGAGAAAGGGTTTTTGGAACCAATCTCAACTTGGAATTTTACTTGCATTGGAACCTCTGTTTTTTTTAATTCAAAGGACTGTTTTATTTCAGAATGTTGGAGGAAGCATTTGGCTTATGTTTTTCTAAAGAGGAGGTTCATTGAAACAGCTCGCGGGGAGTCGTCAAGGGACGTCGCTCGCAGGCAAAGCCTCTCGAGGTCTTGACCAGCCTCGATACGATTAAAATGGTGTGCTTCCGGTACAATGGGCGAGGATCGACGAAGGGGTCCCTGAGTGAAGTGCTAGGACACCTAAGGAGGATCTTAGAGGGTTTTGACTAGGTGATGCATGGGCTTGCGATTGCTAGGACACCCATGCGTACGTCGTCGAGGAAGATTTCGGATGGACAAAAAAGGAGAGATTTTTGGGAACCAAATTTTGCTATTGGATCTGGTTGGTTGGCCAGCTAGTCTTCAACGGAGAGTCCAGAGGATACATTTTGTTATACAATGGCCTCGAAATTTGAAAAAATGATGATTAGAAATATTATGATTTTTATTGAAGGATTATTTTAAAGCCAGTCGAATCTGTTATAAATGGCAATTTCATATTGGGTGTGTACGTAGTATGCCTACCTTAATTTTTGCATGAATCGCCGGGGCTAGAGGGCCTGGGAACTCTTTTCCTTGGTACCCGGGTAAAAACACAACCAAATATTTATAAAGGAATCCCACCAATACAGTGGTCTCAGGTGGTTGGCTAATTCATGGGCCGGATGGGGTTAGGCTGCATCGGAGGATTCCTGAGAAACAACTAGATACGATTAGTTACGTTAATTAGATTAAATCCTGAGAAGTCCTTATTTTGTGGGAGGGGATCAGCGGCTGCTGTGCCTCGTAAATGAGGAAAAAAGTGGTGATTCCATGGACCAAGTGCAAGTCTCTTCTTTATCTCACCATGTGACCTCAAGTTCGGTCAGATCAGTTTACCTAGTTAAGACTTTGACTCGTTAGAGTAATTTCCCCTGTTAGAAGTTTTTTCCCATGAAGACGGAATCGCCCGTGCCTTCCGGGCGAGGGGAGTCTTCTAAGCCCGCGGTCTTGGAGGGACCGCTCGGGCTAGCCTCTCGTCTCAGACATCCGCGCGGGCGAGGCCCCGAGTGTGGATCCCCGCCCCACGCGGGAGGTCGATGTCGCTTCCGCCGCCAGCAAGGCACCACAGCTAGGGGGCAGGGACTTCACACCTAATATCAGAGCTTTGTTGAAATCTAATAAGGATAAACAAATTCTTATCAGAAATTGAAAACAAAAATTTAGAAAAAGCATTTTTCATAATGTTTTTTCATTCCATAAGTCTCATTAATAAAGAATTTTTAATCAAAGAATTTGTTTTTTTGATAAAAGTTCCATACTTATCTGGTATTCCCGACCTCACCCAGTCACAAGACATGACTGCGTTTGCCTTCGAACATCTCATCTCTTCCGTTGCAACTCGAACAAGCCGAGTCAGACTCGCACACCATTTCGAGGATTTATATTTTCCTGGCCCAGTGGATGGAGAGATGACAGCATAAGTGGTTTGTAGGGTAGTATGTCCACGCCTCTTGTGACCGGCATGCAATGCTGAGGGAGAACCTCTCATTGGCCATGATTTTGATAAAGCTGAAAGTGGTACATGGTGTCATTCTATATCATTCAATGCCTCGGAATTTTTGACTTTCATGCCAAATCTATAGACTCCTTAGTCGTTTTATTCGTAAGGAGAAGATAATAGCTCCCTTGGCAGTAAGTGAACGTTTGTATCAGGGCATGGCTATGGCCTAGTACCACTGTCTTATGCGTCTCCTGTGAGGAGATTTTGATTTCTCGAGCCAAGCTGCTCTATGTACATATTGCAAATTTTATATAAATAAAGAAATGTTTTCTGGAGAAAAATTCCTTGTTGTATAAGTGATTGTTTATGGACGAACTGATAAAGAAAAATATGTTACCGGACATATGTCATATATCTCCAATAAGATCATTTATCTTGTTTAAGAAATTGTTTTCCGAATCCCTTAAGTCTTAGGATCTCGTGGATGATATCAAAATAAAAGCAAAGCTAAAGTCTCCATTGGATTGGGAGGAACAGAGGGATGTTCGTGAAGAAGTAACTGAATGAATTTTGGATGTTCAACAGAAAGAGGAAATGTAGAAGAGAAAGAAGAAATCCTTGGATAAGGAGGAGCATAAGGAGGATAAGTCAGAAGCATTGTTTCAAGAGTTGTTGAATAGTCCTATCAGTTTTACATTGGATCAATTGCTTTCATTGGTTCCGATGTTTAGGGATCGAGTTTATTCGGCTATGAGGAAGTCGAAGGTGTTAGGAATCAGGGCTGTGTTGAATCAAAGTGTGGGCAGTCATCAGATTAGTCCTGAAGATGTGGATTTTACTGTTCCCATAGTTCAGCTAGATTTTGATGATCGGAGATTTTCAACAGTTTTTTTGGATGGCGGATCTGGAGTCAATATTTTGTCAGAATTGGAGTTTCTAAAGATGAAGAATGTTCAGCTTGAGCCAGCACCATTTCAAGTACGCATGGCGGATCAAAGCTAGGTTCAACCTAGATGCTGAGGAAACAATCCCTCATCATACAAGGTTTGCAGTTTCCAGTAAATTTTGTTGTTTTGCGGATGAAGGATGATGCAAATGCATATTCAATGCTGTTAGGAAGGCCGTGGTTTAGAACAGCAAATCTCAAGCAGGATTGGGAGAAGAATGTGGTCACATTGAAGAAGGGTAAGAAAGTGATTACAATACCAATGGGATCTAAGTAGGAGCTGTCAAGGGCAGTGAAGCCAATGATGGCACAACCAATTAGTTTGGCGGAAGAAGTTCAGGATGATGAGAGGAAGATAATTTTTTGGCAGCCAATCCAACAGTGGTTCCTGTTTTTGAAGTGGATGTGGAACGGATTCTTGATAGATATGTTGATTATCCGATTCAGGAGGATGTGTTTTGTCAAACAGTTGACAATACTTCCGAGCAGATTCCGTAGATAAAGGAAGAAAAAACTGATGATGGTGACAAGGTGGAAGAAGTTGATGATGCTGCAGAGATCGCGCCTAAGGAGGCAATAATTAGAGCAGAGTTCTTGTATGATAAATTGATGAAGAAGGTTTCCAGAGTAAAGGAAGATGATTTGCAGGATTTAAATTTGGGATCTGTGGAGAATCCGAAGGTTGTCAAAGTGAGTGTCAACCTGGATGATGATTTCAAGGAGAATTTAAAGGTGTTGTTACAGGAATTCATGGATGTGTTTGCTTGGGATTATTCTGATTTGAAGGGTATGGATCCCCAGGTGTATAGGCATCAGATAAATTTAAAGGAGGATGCGGTGCCTATGATTCAGCAAAGGTATCGAATGAATCCGAATTACGCCAAACAGGTGAAGGAAGAGCTGGACAAACTTCTCAATGTTGGATTTATCATCCCAGTGGATAAAGCAGAGTGGTTGTCCCCAATTGTGGTGGTGCCAAAGAAGTCAGGGAAAATCCAAGTTTGTGTGGATTACAGAAAGTTGAATGCAGTAACCATTACAGATCCATTTCCATTGCCATTCATTGATTCAGTTTTGGATGATGTTGCAGGGCATGAGATGTATAGCTTTCTTGATGGATTTTCTGGCTATAATCAGATTCCAATGGCAGAAGAGGATATTGAGAAGACAGCTTTTATCATTGAGAATGGGGGGCATTTGCTTATACAATGATGAGCTTTGGGTTGAAGGACCACCTTCATTTTCAAAAGCAGCCTTCAAAACTTTTGAACCATATTTGATAGAATTTATGCGGATTTTCATGGTGGATGATTTTTCAGTTTTTGGGGAGAAGATTAAACATTTGGAGCATTTAAGGAAATGTTTGGAGAGGTGCAGGATGTTTAGAATGGCTTTAAACCCGCACAAATGTGCTATTGTAGTTCAAAACGGAAAGCTACTGGGTCACATCATATCCAAGGAAGGGATGTCAATTGATGCTGACAAGATTAGTGCAATTCAGAGGGCAATAGCACCGAATAATTTGAAGGCAGTTATGCGGTTTCTTGGTCAAACTAAATGGCATAGCCGTTTTTGAGATATTTGGCTGATGTGTGTGCACCTTTGAGTCATTTGACCAAAAAGGATGTGAGTTTTGTGTGGGGTGAAGCACAGGAAAAAGCCTTTCATATTATCAAGAAAATGTTGGTAGTTTCACCTATCCTTCAACCACCAAATTGGGAGTTACCTTTTCATATTTATGTGGATGCGTTGATGTGTGTGCACCTTTGAGTCATTTGACCAAAAAGGATGTGAGTTTTGTGTGGGGTGAAGCACAGGAAAAAGCCTTTCATATTATCAAGAAAATGTTGGTAGTTTCACCTATCCTTCAACCACCAAATTGGGAGTTACCTTTTCATATTTATGTGGATGCGTTGGATATGGCAGTCGGAGCTGTTTTGATGCAGGAGAAGGTTCCAGGATGGTTTAGACCAGTGTATTATTCCAGTAGAATGCTAAATCTAGCTGAAAGGAATTACACTGTCACCGAGAGAGAAGCTAGGGGAATGATTTTTGCATTGGAAAAATTCAGGCATTATTTGCTGGGAAACAAAGTTGTTTTTCATGTGGATCATCAAGCTCTGTTGTTTTTGGTCAATAAACCAAAGCTGGAAGGAAAGCTTGCAAGATGGATGCTTTTGTTACAGGAATTTGATTACACTGTAGTGCATACACTTGGAAATCAGCATGCAGTGGCGGATTATTTGAGCAGGCTAGAAAATGTCTCGGATACACCAGGGGTGTCTGATGAATTGCGATATGCGAAATTGTTTCAGGTTCAAGGTCAAGCATATGACAACTGGTATGACCAAATGGTTCAGTTTTTGACAGATGGGGTATTACCTTCCAACATGACAGCTGATCAGAGGAAGAAGTTTGTTCTAAGGAGCAGACCATTTTTGATAATTGCCGGATCTTTGTATAGAAGAGGAGCAGATCAGATCATTCGGCGATGTGTGCCAGATGAAGAACAAAAGGCAGTTTTACAAGAAGCACATTTTGGTGTAGCTGGAGGTCATTTTTCGGGAGAGATTACTGGTAGGAAGATTATGCAAGCTAGACTTTGGTGGCCATTATTGCTGAGGGACGCTTATTCATTTGCAAGAGAATGTGTGCAATGCCAGAAGATGGGCCAACCAACATCCATGGATCGGATGCAAGATCATCCGATATTACCCCTTGAACCATTTCAAAAATGGGGTCTTGATTTTGTTGGGTCGATTAAGCCAAAATCAAGAAGAACAGGAGCAAGGTACATCCTGGTTGCAACAGATTATGCCACCAAATGGGTGGAAGCAGTGGCTTTGAAGGATAATAAGGCAGCCAGTGTGGCTAGGTTCCTGTACAAAATGATGACCAGATTTGGGTGTCCGATAGAATTGGTGTCGGATCAAGGTGTCCATTTTCTAAATTCAGTCATTAAGGAGTTGACATCCAAGCACATGATTCTTCATAAGAAATCTACCCCGTATCATCCGCAAGCAAATGGGCAGGCGGAAAGCACAAATAAGGTGCTAGTGCGGATTTTGAAGAAGATTGTTTCTGAAAACAGGGCAGATTGGGATGAGAAATTGGATTCAGCATTGTGGTCATTCAAGACTGCATATAAAGTGGCAACAGGCATGACACCTTTTAGCTAGTTTATGGGATTGAGGCAGTTATCCCTATGGAATATGTGATATCTAGCTTGAGACTTACAGTTCATTGATTGAGCCCTGAAGATTCAGTGATGCATAGGCAGCAAGAATTGTTAAAGTTGGAAGAAGATAGAATTTACAGTGCTTATGTGGCAGAAGTAAGTCAAAACAGAAGGCAAGCATGGATGACAAGGCAGGTCAAATTCAAAATTTTTCAGAAAGGTGATTTGGTGATGATTTACAATTCGAAACTAGGGCCATACCTGGGTAAGCTGAAGCTTAGATATTTTGGTCCATATCAGATTGTGCAAGAATTGGGGCAAGGAACTTTTAGATTGATAGATGTGTTTGGAACTCCTATCCCTAAACCAGTAAATGGATTCCGACTAAAGAAGTTTTATGGTAAGATTCTTGAAATTCCAAGATGGATGATTAATAAGGCTGAAGACATTGCTATGAGGCATGTGGAAGTTGAATTAGAAGGCAGAGTAGAATTAGTAAGGAGGAAAGTAATTTGGCAACCAGGTTTCCAGGGGAATTTGATGGTAGGCCGAAGTGGAATCGGAATGTTTGAGGGAAAGAAGTTTTTGGATAGACAATGTGGTTGTCAGATATTTTGTCAAAGGGATAGCCAAAATGGAAGTCAAAATGAGGGGAATAAATTATTTCGAGGGAATCTTTGCACTCAAGTTAAGAAAAGAATGGTGCCACGTGTGAGACAGATTTTAGGCACACCTTTTGAGAAATTTGCATGGGGTGCGTTTTTTGAGAAGGAGCACCATGATAAACCTGCGAGGGGTCGACATGCTCGACTGGTCCAAATCGAAGTGTGTGGAAGCTTGATGTTTTTGAGGGTTTTCTGTGTTTTTTTCAAGATGTTCTCTGAGAGTTTGAGGAGCAGGGTAGTGATCTTATGGCGCAGACGCGTTCGATGAAGGTAGCTTTGGAGGAATTGAAGACGCCGCGGGTTGCTGTGCAGGTGATCGAAGATGATGATGAAGTCGAGAATGTATCAGAAGCTCAGAGTGGTGACACGGAGTCAGATGAAGGTATTGATTTGCATGCAGATGAAACGAAGGTTTGGCTAAAGCGGATTGGATTGTTTGAGTATGCACAGTTGCCTTGATCTGCATGGTAGCAAAATCCTTATGCAGAGTAGCAGATGCAGCATTTGAGGAAAAACAGGGGCTACATCACTGATGACAAAGAGGTGACGCCACAATTATTGGCTGAGGTGTTTAAGTTGCCAAATCAACAGGGTGCAAAGCTGAAGAAGATTACGGACTCTATCATGAAAGGGGAGTTTGGGCCTCCACAGGGCACCAGGGGCTATTATATGGTGAGGAATGCAGAAAAAATGAGAAGCAAGCATCTGTTTTGGTACTTGGATAAAATCTGTTTGCTGGCAAAGATAGCATACATGTCAAAAGAGGCGTTTGCACCGTTATGAAATGCAGAGCATGGGGTTCACATTGACTGGGCCTCATTTCTTTTTGAGAGACTGCAGATTGCGGAGATCAAAGATAAGAGGAGATCACCGTCCCTGACGAAGCTTGTCCCATATTTGGGGGTATTTTCAGTCATGTGTTGCAGGTACCTGTGGGACTGGTGATAACGCTGTCGAAGGAGGCAAAGAAGCAGAAGCTGGAGTACGGATCTCCATCGGGTTCAAAGCAAAAGCCAGCAAATCGCATAACTTGGGTGACTCCGGAGTGCAGTGATGCGGTAGCCCAAGGGGGAGCAAGTAAGTCTACATTGTTTTCTTCTTTGCCAAATATGCCTCATGTAGGGCCAAAGGCCAAGACTTTCACTTTCATTCCGCAAAAGCTGGGAGAAAAGTCGGGAGAGCAGAAGCCATTTCAATCTGTGTCCAAGCCTCTGATGTCACAGAGTTGGGCTAGTGTCAATTTGCCTGGGGTATTTACTGCGCAAACGAGGCTATTAACAGCCTGGCGGAGTTAGGCAGATTTATTAACAATCAAAAGGCAATGCTTGTGTCTTTGGAGGGTCAAAAAGTGAATTCAGAATAGCTGGGAGTATTAGAAAGGCAGATTCAGTTTCTTAGGGATCAGTTGGAAGTAGCAGGAAAAGAAAAGGTTCAGCTTGAGCAAGATTTGTCAAAACTGAATGAGCAGATGCAAGGGAAGATGGAAGAAGTGTTGCAAGAAGCTAGGGAGTTTGGAAGTTGGGCAGATGGCTTAAAAATATCTATTGATGTGCAGTTTAAGTCCTTTGAAGATCAGATTGTGGAGCTTATGTCGGATAATAATTTTTTGATAAACAGATTGACTCCGTTGATCAGTATGGAGAAAGCAACCTTGGAGGGGCAATCCGTTATACAGGTGTGCTGGTGGCGGAGGCAGATTTGGAAGAGTTGAAGAAAGAGGTGCAGCAATATACTCAAAAATTATGGAGTCATGCCAGCCGAATGTTTGAAGAACATTTGGGGGAGCCCATTGACAAATTCAAAATGTGGTTTGAAGCTGTAGGTGATAAGCGGGTCCGAAATGAAAATGAGGAGTTGAAGCGGATTGTGGCAAATTTGCAGCAGCAGTTGGAAGCGGAGCGAAATGTTATTGTGGTGCAGTTGGAGTTTGAGGGGGAAGAATCAGGCGTTAAAGCGAAGGCAGACAAGCAGGATGAGGCAGAGCCAGAAGCTGAGAAGACAAAGAAGTTAGAAGTTGAAGTGACAGTTCAAGATGCAAGTACTAAGAAGGATAAGGCAAAAAATAATCCGGATCAAGGGATTGTGGATCCGAAGTCAGCCTTTGGCTCAAGCCACCGAGCTGTGCCAAGTGTTTAAGGCTGAAAATTAGATGCTCTTTTTGTCTACTTTTTTGTCTTTCAATTTGTCAAAATCGGATGTAATGTGAAGTGTCTTTTGGATCTAGATGGAAGTTAGAAGTCATGGGAGTCTTTATATATGAAGTAGTTTTTTGGTGGTTAGACAAGGGAAAAATGAAGATGAAGATGTTTCTAGGCGGATTTTTCCGTGTAGTTATGGGCGGATTTCTGAATGCAAGATGTAGTCTTTGTCAATCTATTCGTCAATCTATTTGTCAATCTGTGTGTCACCAGTGCTGTCATTTAGTTTGTCAAATAGTCTGTCAGAAAGTCTGAAGTTCTTTAAAGTTTATGGAAGATGTGATAAGCAATAAACATGGGGAAATAAAAGAATGAGTACTACCTGAATCAATCAAAAGCTTGAATTGCTTACCTTGGTACTCTGCTAGAGTCTGGAGGACTGAGAACTGATGGTTATTCCCCTGATGCTCTATTGCTGCATAGATCTATCCTTTCTCTTCCTCTACTTCCTCAGCTATGGTGATTGCTCTACTGCAGTCTGAGGTGGAACTCTCTCTCTTTGGTTATCCCAATTTTGGGAGGAAGTTCAAAGACTGCTTTGCATGGAGGCTACACGAAGCTGAGCTGGCACTCTTCTTGGGTTACCCTGATTCTAGTGCGGGGGACCCTGATTGGATTGATATGAAGGAGTCAGTCTCTGAACTCTAGGACCCTGGCTTCCTTGGCCCACCAAAGGAGATGGGCAATCCTTGAGCTGGTGCCCAAATCCCTGACATCCGAAGCATTTGTTCTCACTTTGAAGCTCTTCCCTTTGCATTCTGGAGAGAGCCGGAGTTCCTGAGAATGTACTTTGGTGGGGGAAAGGTCTTCCTTCATTTCTGAAGCTTCTCGTCTCCACATTCTGGTTAGGACCTTGGTGTCTCTTTGGAGGTGGAAAGTTGGAAGAACTTCCCGGTGTCTAAAATTTTTTAAAGGATGAGGGAGCTGGCAGGACTTTCACGATGAAGGCTTTGGCAAAGTCCTTCGCCATTCTGACAGCTTCTGCCATGGACACTGGCTTGGCATTCTTGACCAGTGTGTCCAAGGGTTCGTTCATTCCCCAAATGAACCTGGCCATGAGTTGCTCTTCATCTAGAGGTGGTGAGTATTTGAGTAGAAGAGCGAAGGCCTTTGCTCCCCTGCTTTAGCTCTAAGAATTCGTTCATTTTGGTTTCCAAAAACCCAGGGGGACAAAATCTCTTCCTCAAATAGGTTTTAAGGTCTTTCCAAGACTGAGTATTCCTGTCTAGATGACGGTTGGTGTCACAATGGTTCCTCCATGACACCCTAGCTATTTCCACTATTTTCAGCCTGGCAAGAGCCATTTTGCTCCGCTCATTGTAGCCTGTGACGTCAAAATATTCTTCCATATCTTCCACCCATTTCTCCACAGCCTCGTCCCCAGGTTCTCCCCTTCTCCTTTGAAGGGTCCTGGCTGAGTTCTATGAAGAGCCTTGGGAACATCGGGGTTAAGATCATCTTCAGAGAGAGGGTCTGGCTGACGGCCACGGTTTTCTCGTCTCATGATTCTGCCAAAAATGATATATTATAATCAAGGATGGCAGAGGCCGCACCAACCTTATCCGAATTGGATACCATCCAGGAGACCACCATTTAGAGGAAATTTTAATCAAGGAGGAAGATCAAGATTTGGTGGTTGGAAAAATTTTTGGCCATCATGGGACAAAAATTGGAATCAACAACAGGGATGGTCACAACAGCAGAATTGGCAGCCGTCACCGAATTGGAATCAGCAAGGCTGGAATCAGCAGAATTGGACTCCGTAGGGGTGGAATCAACCAAGACCTCCTCAACAACTACCTCAATTACCTGCGCCACCTGTGCAGCAGGCAGAAGTGAATAAACCCCCTCAGAGTAATATGGTGAATGTAGATGTTTGTTTGGAAGCAAGAGCAAGTGGGGTAATGGCAGAATGTGGAATAACATGTGATTATTCGGAGTGTGTTGTACAGGATTCGGAAGTTTTGGTAGTTCCAAATGCTCTCTGCTGATCCGAAGTTTCCGAAAAAATACCATGAGACTGTGTCATATTTTGCTGCATCTTTTGTTGTATTCTCTCAGGAATTACCCCCCTAAAGCTAGGATTATACCAGCAATCCGTTGTCTTGTGACCATCTTTGACACAAATGTCACAGTGCTCTATCTTCTTTTCTGACTCCTTTTGAAGTCCCATCTCTTTCAACTTCTTTTCCACAGCCTTCTCAATTGACACCTCCTTAATCTTTTCCTTTGACTTCTTACTTGACTTCCTCTTTTGTTTCTTCTTCTTCTGCTCCTCATCCTCTGACTTTGAACTACTAGAATCATCATCACTTCCTGAACTTGAATTCGTATCAGAATCCGCATCCGAATCCGACTCTGAATCCTCATCCATACTGTCATCACTTGAATTCTTCCTCTTTTTCTCCTTCTTCTTCTTCCTCTTTGCATGTCTTTTTCCAGAGCTCAACCCTGATAAACCAAACCTTTTCTCCGCTCGAGTTGCAGTATTAATGAGTTCATTCATTCCTCCCGCAACTTCAACACCAGCTCTGCATTCCGCAACTCCTTTTTGAGGCCTTTAACATAATATGCTGCCAGCATCTCATCCGTGGGCCTTTCTTGAGGAGTGAGCCTTCTCACATACCGATTGAACCTCTGTGTATAATCTTCCACAAACATCCTCTTTTGCTTTACTGCTTTAAGCTTTGTCAACACATCATTTGCGGTCTTTTCCACCCGGAACCGATTCAAAAATGAAATCCTCAATGCATCATAATCTCCAAAATGTCCTGGCACAAAATTGCTAAACCATTGCACAGCTTTCCCCTCAAATGTTGCCTCAAACTGGCGCATTTTGGCTTGCGCATCATATACTCCAGCAAATCCTCTAGCCTACCATCGAGTCTCAAATATTGAGCTACGTGACAATCAGGGTCTTCTTTTGACTTTCCTGAAAAGCTTCCGAATTTGACGCGCAAATCTGCTCTAGCCACTGCTGCCATGTTAAAAGGTCTATTTGGGGGTACCTGCCTGTTGGTTCTCCTATTCGGTAATGGATTGAATTGCAACCGCCTTCGAGGCAATAATGCCTGCTGTATTACTGCTGTTGCTAATACATGTGGAAATCCTCCTGCTAATCCTGGAGTTGCTGCCCCTGACTTAACCACCGCATTCTCTGAATCCTCATCAGAACTATATGTTGACATTCCACTGTCATCTCCTTCATGCGACCATCGTTGATGTTGGTCATCTCCCCGATGCTGCAAACCCAAACTCCTTGCTCTTGACCTTGTAAAATAGAAATGAGATGATTTGCCTGAATCCTCCAGAGTGAACTCAAACCCCCGCCACTACTAATGCATGAATGAAAAAAAATCTAACCATTGCCTGCATGAATCTCTTCATCTTCCAGCACTCACCATTAACAGAAGAATGTAAGCCCGCGCATGAAATTCATCACAAACACCGTGATCGCCAAGTGTTTATTGCTTATCACATCTTCCATAAACTTTAAAGAACTTTAGACTTTCTGACAGACTATTTGACAAACTAAATGATAGCACTAGTGACACACAGATTGACAAATAGATTGACGAATAGATTGACAAAGACTACATCTTGCATTCAAAAATCCGCCCATAACTACACAGAAAAATCCACCTAGAAACATCTTCATCTTCATTTTTCCCTTGTCTAACCACCAAAAAACTACTTCATATATAAAGACTCCCACGACTTCTAACTTCCATCCAGACCCAAAAGACACTTCACATTACATCCGATTTTGACAAATTGAAAGACAAAAAAGTAGACAAAAAGAGCATCTAATTTTCAGCCTTAAACACCCCAGGATGTCTGCATAAATTAGTCCTAAATCAAAAATCAGGGAAACCTATGCAAGTGGAATTAGCTAGTGGGAAGATTCTTTTCACTCACCTTGAGACTGACCTTATTCAGTTTAGCCTAGATGGGAACGTAACAGAGTGCCAGTTCAGAGTCTTGCCCCTAAGAATATATGATGGAATCCTTGGAATGGATTGGCTCCAAAAGAATCACGCTGACATTCATTGTCACAAAGGAACCATCTCTTTCCTTGACCTTCACGAGAGTAAAGTTCAAGGAATTGGAATTTATGGATCCCCAGAGCTACAATTAGTCGAGGCTTTCAAATTATTAAAAGGGATCAGAAAGAGGAAAGCTGTGTATGTCATTAAAATGAATCCAGTAGACATAAAATGCAAGGCTAAAGAACCAGAGTGGTTAAGTGAGTATGCAGATGTGTTTCTTGAAGAGCTGACTGAGATGCCTCCATCTCGTGAAGTAGATCATGAGATCGAATTAGGCCCCAGAGCTCAGCCAGTAGCCCAGCATGCAAACAATTAAGACAACTGTTAGAATAGGGATTCGTCAGACCCAGTGTCTCACCTTGGGGTGTGCTCGTTCTCTTTCAAAAGAAGAAAGATGGAACGTTAAGACTCTGTATTGACTATAGAGAACTGAATCAATTAACAATTAAGAATAAGTATCCTATTCCTAGGATTGATGAACTTCTATCGGTTAAGTGGGACCCAAATGTTCACAAAGATAAATCTCAAATCCGGGTACTACCAGATCAGAATCAAGGAGCACGACAAGTCAAAGACAACATTCAATACTCGCTATAACTCGCTATGGGCATTATGAGTTCACAGTCATGCCGTTTGGATTGACTAATGCCCCGGCGACATTCAATCGTCTTATGCAAGATATTCTCAAAGAATACTTGGATGATTTTGTTCTTGTCTTCTTTGATGATTTCTTGGTATACTCAAAGAATGCTAGGTGCAGACCATGAAGATCATGTGAGCAAGGTCCTGGAAATCCTAAGGAAACACCAACTCTTTGTAAATATTAAAAAAATGTTTCCTTGAAACAAAAAATCAAAATAGATTTTCCAAGGTGCAATTGGAATTAATTAAAAATGATTTAATTAATTAATTCCAAGGTGCAATTGAAATTAATTAAAAATGATTTAGGAGACCTTAGCCTAAGGGTCAAGATTTTTTGAAAATTTTGGATTAAGGTTCCTATGGTCCAATAAGATTAATCCAAGTGTTGGGATAAGATAAATCCAAAGAATAAAAGAAAATACCCAAAAAAGAGTAAATGCCCACATAAGATGAAGAGTTCACTAAGTACTAGATTTATTAGTTAAAAATTATGAAGTATTAATAAAAAATGAGATATGTTGAAGTAATCATTCATTTTTGACACATTGGTAAGGAACAAGGGGGCCCTTCAAGGAGGTGCCTATTTCACATGTGTGGATGAGTTTTAAACTAAAAAATAATAAGATATTTTTATCTCTCCTCTCTTTATCTCTCCTCTCTCCTAGATCAAACCAAATCAAAAAGGGAGCCAAACTGGTCCAAAACTTGTCCAAATTCAGCCAAACTGAAGCTGGGAAATTCTAGAACTCAGTTGGACTTATAGTTAGTGGCCTCCCTCACCTATAAATAGACCCTCATTCTTTTGTATTCTCATCTCTGTGAACTAAACTATGCCGGTATTACTCTAAGATAAGCTTATTTTCTATTATCCCCTAAAAATCCTCTACAAATTGAAGAGATTCGAGCTTCTCTCTCTGTGCGCTCTTGCCACACGTGTCGGAGCTAGGGACTTGCCAGGCACCATATGTGAGCCACGAATGGCTGCAATCACACAACCGGAAACTAGCAAGCTCAAACAGGGAGCAAAGGTGTGTCACTCACCGCTCAGACCGCCGTCGTGAAGGATTCTCGCACCGCAGTGAAGAAGGAGCCAGAAGGAGCCACCGCCGCCGTGCCGCCATGCAATGCTCGATCGCTATTCTCTCTCTCTCTCTCTCTCTCTCACACACACACACACACACACGCAAGAGAAGGGGATGGAGAAGATAAGACAAGAGCACTCCTTGTATTCAACACATTGAGAATAAGAGTTTTTAGGGTTACATTTGACTCTTATATGTGACCTAGCCGTTCACACATGGTCGTCCACACATGGCCGACTGATCCTAACCCTTATCCTCATGACATTCGAGGTGCGCCTCTCATTGGCGATCACCCAATCCCTTTATCCTTTACATGTGGTGCCGACAAGCCCGGCCCATGACTCAGAATACTTAAATTAATTATATGACGTAAAAAGTAATACGTCTCAATGTCCACCATAGCTTAACATGCCCCCTTTCCTGATGTAGATTCCGTCCTCGGAAGCTATGGTATGGTAAGGTGGATAGGGTTTGTTGTGGTAGACTGTATTTGCAAAACAAGGAAGTAGAGTGAAAGTATGCTGGAATTCAAAAGATATAGAGTGTAGTAAAATCAAGCATGTTAGACCACAATGGAAGTTTGCCATGAGAACTTAGTTTAAGGGGTCACATGAATGAGCTAGCGTAGCAAATTAACAGGAGTTTAAAATTATTGAAAGTATTTCAAGAGTTAGAAAGGTGTTGAAGGTTAATCAAGGTCTATAACTGGTCTAAGTCGCGAAAAATTACCAAGCTTAATAAATAAACAGATGACCACAATGTGTCTACTCTGAGAACAAGCTAATCCCAAGAGCCTAAGGACACAAGAAACATTAGAGTCATAGGAGCCTTTTGCCTTTATTTCTTTTATGCACGTGACAATTTTTATACACAATGGCGACCTCCCTAAGGCAAAACTAGCATCGATCCTGGTGCCATGTTTAACACAAGGCATTCTCTAGGAATCTATTAGCTCACCTTAGGCAAGGCTACCCCCCACCAATCCAGGGAATCGGTCTGGAGTAGAATACTCCTCGCCTACCAAGTGTGAATAGGGCGATAGGCCGATATTAAAGCACATAATAGACTTACATTACCAAATTACACTAATACTGAGGATCAAGGTAAGAGGATGTTGTAGAGTTCTGGCTCTAGCCCTAAGGCTAAGCCTCTATCCGCATCATCCAAATAAATAAAATCAGCCTCGATAGTGCCATGAGTTTCATCCGTCCATTCATCGTCAGATATATCTTCTTCGTTTTCCCATCCACATAAACTCGTCAAGAATGTAACTATGCGAGGATAGTCATCCTGTGGAAAAGGAAAGTCCTGGGCTATCAGGGATACATCCTCTACGGAGTAGGGGTCAATCATGTGGTCAATAGGCGAATTTACCATTCTAATTCCTCAACATTTCCCTCTGTGGCTAGTACATCTATATGATCCAATTCGGTTTTAATTATAGGATAACACATGTGAAATATCTGAGAAAGGTACAGATGATACCTCTCACCAAAGGTGGGAGTGGATGAAGTGTGTGATGCTGGTGCATTTGCCATATTTGCAAACACAGATATAGCATCAGTAGGTTTATGAAGATAGGTCAATCTAGTTCCTAATTGTATGCAGATATTTCTCTGCTTAATGTGCTCTTGCTTTTTTTACTATTTTTTATTTTTCTTTTTTTTTGTATGAAGCTATATATATACATCGCCTCGAATTTGGGAGTTACCTGGTCAGGGGAGAAGGTTATGGAGGAAGCAAGAGAATGTCGAACGTGAGTACATGCTCCCCCCTTCCTTGGGTAGATCATATCTTTTGCAATGATAATGTAGCCCCTTGGAACCAATTTGTCCAGTGGGTTATAGGTGGTGATGTGGGCAGATAGCTTTTTATGACCCTTGTGCCCATATCAAATTGCAGAGATGGTAGTGTACGCTCCCATGAATGAACGGAGGAAATGGTTTCCGATGATACTTTTACAAGGGGAGACGTAGAATCATTGGTTTCTTGGTGGGTGTTGACAAGGGTAGGTGTAGAGCGTGCAGAAACTTCTATATCAACGTGTGCCTAGCATGAGGAGCTAGAAGCTTCATGTGGCTCCCCCCTTCCTGAGCTAGGTGGTATCGATCGATATCGTTTGGAAATCCAAACTAGCTCTGGAAGAAGTGGTGTGAAGCACTCCGTTACCTTTCCCTTACCATGGTCTTGAATTGTCGTTGGGGTGGCAACATTTGGTTTGCAAGGTTTTACACGCAATGTAGAGGGATTCAGCTTATGTTTAGGGACCCAAATCTGGTCATTCCCTTCATAGTACCGTTGGGCTACTACTAATTTTTTAGGAATCCAACGTGATGTTACATTGCCTTTTCTCGGGTGGGTAGCTGCTTTCCTACTACGAGGCTTCTTGTCTGAATGAGATTGAGCAGTGGAGGTAGCCGTTAGCAAAGCTTTTGGGACCCATTTGTATGTACTCTTTGGTATAGTAAGCGGAGCCTTGGAGACCACACTGCCTATTTCCACTCTTGGCGTTGAAGCGTTAGAGGGGTAGTAAACAATCAAAGATGGTGTTGCCACTTGACTTTGTGATTTTTCATTATCTAGCATTTTGTCCAGAGTTGATGGCTTAGGTGTGGGACCTTGAGCGGTCAGATTGAGAGCTGGTGTTTGCGTTGTAACTCGCCTGGTTGCCCAATCAATATTGCACTTGGTGGCTAACATCCATTTGTGTCCTAAGTTTACACTTGCCTCCATGGTACTAGCAGGCATAACCAAAAAGCTTTGAATTACAGTCCCCTTGTCATAGACAACAGGAGTGTGTAGAATTCTTGAGACAATGGTTTTCTCCTTCCTGTTGATACCCTTAACTTGGATAGTACTCTTGGATAAAGGTGGTTTCCCAAGTTGACACCACACTCCATATGATAGCAAATTGTGTTGAGCTCCCGTATCCAATAATGCATTATATAGCACCTCCTCGTAAGGACTCTGTAGCTCAATTGGGTATCTTAGAGGCGGGTCAAATTCCAGTGAATCCTCCTCTGCCTCCTCGAAAAATGCTTGCGTAATCCACAAGTTGGCTTCTCGTTGGTGCCTAACACGCTGTTGACGTTCTTTGGCTTCAACTCTTGCTTGTATCTTCTTAAGCTCAGCTTGTTCTTTAGCTGCCTTCTTCTGATGGATTGTATGTAACTCCTCTTGGCTTAGGGGGTCATAGTATCTTTTGAATTTACTCCCATTGAGGAATCCAATGGTTTCAACTCCGTCGAGAGTCTCCACTCGGATGGTACCTTGCGGGGTAATTTCACATACTCTATACGGTTCCTTACCAGCATATTTGAGCTTCTTCTTTTCGTTATGCACTCCATACATTAGGACTTTATCCCCAACTTTGATGTCCTTGTCTTTCAGGTGGCGATCAAACCATTTTTTCCTTCTATCCTTCTCCACAAGGGCATTGTACACAGCCAATTGTGTTTCTTCATTTAGCCGCTCAAGGATATACAAACGCTCTACTAAGGGATTACCATCCCAACCCTCTTGAGTAGCAACACGAAGACTAGGAATGACAAATTCCCACGGAATGACTGCTTCTTGGCCATATACCATCTTGAATGATGTGCAATTAATAGCCACTTTGTACGCAGTACGATAGGCCCATAAAGTTGACGTAAGCTTTAGATCCCAATCCATGCGATGAGCCTCAACAGTCTTTGTCAGAATAGAGATTAAGGTCTTGTTGGTACTCTCGGCTTGGCCATTCACTTGTGGATAATAAGGAGTAGATTTATAATGGGATATCATGAAATTTGTTGTGAGATCCTTAATCACTTCATTTATAAAATACGTACCATTATCGCTCACAAGTTCAAAAGGACAACCGAAGCGTGTGATTATATTTTCAAAGAGGAATTTGGCTGTTGTCCTCGCATCTGCCTTACGTGTCGCTTTTGCTTCAGCCCATTTGGTCACATAGTCAATGGCCACAATAATATAGCGAGATTGTGTGTTGCGGGCTGCTGGGCTAATTGGACCTACAAAGTCTAAACCCCACTTTTCAAATGGTTGGTTTACTTTAATTGGATGTAGGGGCATCTGATCTTTCCGCTGTGCTGGGGTTTCTTGTAGCGTTGGCATTCATTGCAACCCTTCACAAAAAGTGATGCATCTTGGAACATAGTGGGCCACCAATACCCTGATTGTAAGATCTTTTGCGCAGTTAAGTCTCCTGAAAAATGACCAACCACCGGGTACACCCATATGTGCCTCTTGCAAAATATATAGATACTCATCCTCTCGGGCACAACGCCTAAGAATGTCATCCTTTCCTCTTTTATAAAGAGTCCCGACCATTAGGCAATAGGGTTCACATTCCTTGATCAGCTTTCGAGCTAGATCTTTATGAAGCTCCTTGGGTGGAAAGCCATTAACCAAAAAGTTAACAATCTTCTCACTCCATTCAGGCATTGTCTCCACCATGAACAAGGAAGTGTCAGGTAAGTCATCATCAACTCCCGTAGGAGCTTCACCATTAGGTATGCAAGACAAATGATCAGCCATGACATGTTTTTTGCCAGGTCTCACAATCAACAGTGAAATCAAACTCAAGAAGAATCAATAACCATCGTGTGATTCTTCCTGTGGAGGAGCATGGTTTGTTTACCATATACAACAATGCTTGATGATCCACATAGAAAACAAACTTGGTGGCAAGGAGGTAATAACGAAATTTTCTTACTGCATATATCATTGCCAACCCTTCTCGCTCTGTAGTGGTGTAGTTCATTTCAGCATTGTTCAACTAGCGACTGCTGGCAAAGCTAATGGGGTAGTCTAGTTTATGTTCTCCAGGTTGAGTTAACACACACCCAATAGCAAAGTTTGATGCATCAATATGCACATGGAAGATTAAATCCCAGCAGTTACGCATTTGCAAGATTGGAGCACTCGCCAAGGCCTTCTTTAATAGCTCATATGCACGGTCACAATCTTCGGTCCAAATAAACTCGATGAGAAGCTTGTACAATGGTCGAGCTATCACAGTGAAGAATAAAATAAACCTTCGATAATAACCAACATGGCCCATAAAGCGTTGGACTCCCTTATAGTTGGTGGGTGGGGGCAATTCTAGAATGACCTTGATTTTACTTTGCTCGGTGGAAATCCCATTTTCGGACACTATATGCCCTAGAATAACTCCGTGTTTAACCCAGAATTGGCATTTGAAAGGATTCAATGAGATGCGATATAATCTATACCTTTTATTTTTCGTAAACACATCAAGTGCTCGTCCCAAGAGGAATGAACACAAAGATCATCTAAGAAAGCTTCACAAAAGTCCCTTAGATATTCCTTAAAGGCTGTGTTTATCAATCGTTGGAATGTTGCAGGTGCATTGGTTAAGCCGAAGGCCATGACACGAAAGGCAAACACTCCAAACTCCATTATAAAAGCTATTTTAGTTTGGTCCTCTACTGCAATTGTGATCTGATTATAACCAGAGTACCCATCTAAAAAGCTATAAGCCTACTTACCTATACAACTATTTCAAGCACATGTTCAGAATACGGCAAGGGGTAATGATCTCTTCTGGTGCTGCATTAACCTTTTTGAGATCAACGCACACTCTGAGTTTCCCATTCTTCTTTGGTACAATGACTATCAGAGAAACCCATTTTGAGTGCTCAATAGGGTATATGAATCCACATTTTATAAGCTTTTCAATTTCCTCTTGTACAATCTTTGTATACTTAGGATTCATTGGGTAGGGACGTTGCTGGACTGGTTTAGCAGTGCTAATCATTGGAATTGTGTGTTGCACCAGAGAGGGTGGAACACCCTTCATATCATGGTATGTCCAAGCAAATATGTCCTTGAATTCTTTAAGAAGCCTCTTAAGTGTAGCTTCCTCCATCTGGGTGAGGTCCTAAGCAATAAAAGCTGGGTTAGACTCCTCACTTGGATCTACTAGTTCTATCTCCTTAACTATCGCCGGGCCATCGTAGACACCGCTACTCCCATTGGTAGGCGTTCGTTGGGCTTTTGTGGACGACTTTACGTTTCCCTATAGTAAACGATTTGAAATGCTCGGGTGCGGGGTGTAAGTCTACCGGTTCTTGTTGTGCCATGCTTTTTTCTTTTAATTCCGCATCCTTTTGTTTCTGAGCTAACTCTCGATTTTGACGCCTTCTTGCAGTACAACTTAGTTTTGGCTTCTCTTCGATTTCTATTTGGGCGATGTCATGAGGTTGCGGAATACACCACATGACACTTTGGAGGTATTGTCCCTAATTATTTGCTAACTTTGGGCGTCATATGCTCCTACATAACTAAGCCATTCTGCAGTGGATCTCTCTTTGTTTATTGTAGTTCGTACATTAGCTCGATAACGTTGTCGCTTATGTCTCATTTTCTTCTTACCTAGTTTTTTATTTTTGTTTCTATCAGATTTGGACTCACTTGGTCCATCTTCACTTGTGTCCCCCTCACTCTCGGATGAACTGCAAGAGGTCATTGTCCTAGGCCTTGAGCACGTTGCTTCCACACTTGGGTGAATATTTGATTCATACCCCCTATCAGGCTCAGAGTCAGTTTCTTCTTGAGATTCAGACTCAGAGTTGCATTGGTCAGAGGCTTCGCTACTGTCAGTGTCAAGGGAGTTTGCCACTTTCTTGCCATCAGGAGTCAAGTGCATAACACCTATCATGTTTACTAACACTAATGGTGGCATATCTTGCCCCTCAAGCGTTACCCAACTTGTGCCTCTATTAGACAACTAAACATGCTAGGTCCGGGTTGTGGGGCCCAAACTGGCATGTTTTGGATTGCTTCCTTAGAGTTCTTGGTAGGGTGCCCTTCCATGACTTCAGAGTCAGAGGACGAGTCATTAGCCGCTATTCGTGGATCTTGGGTTGCACTTCCTTGGGTTCCAACTGAAGGCCAAGATGCTAACGTGGAGGGATGGTGTGAGCCTGCATAAACTGAAACGCTTTCTAGTTGCTCAGACTCTAGCACCCAACGAGAGCGTAGATGCATGTGACGTGGGTACCCTACGGGCATTGGTAACTACCCTTGAAGCCCACACAAGTGGTTTCTCAGGTGTTTTGCACCCCATTTTTACTTGTTTTTATCTGTTTTCAACCCGTTTTTTACCCCCTTACTTATGGTCGAACCTGGACTAGGGCGTGTGATAGCTCAAGATGAGCATATTGTTCAAGGGATCCTAGCGTGCTTTACATCACAGTGTTTGCCTATCCAAAGCTCCCGTGGTCCTCAAAACACTCTATTTGTGTCTAGGTGTGAGGCCTAAATTTGAAAGTCCAAGGGTGCCTTTGGGGGGAAAGGTGAAGGCTTTGTCTCACATGCCCACTCCACTCGTTGGGGGCTAGACTACATATAGGGCTTCACTCCCCTTAAGCTTTCACTTGAAAGAAAGCTATGGAGGCTCACTCTCCTATATTTATATCAAAAGACCGAGGCCGAGGTCAATTGGGGGTTTTTCTTTTCAAAAAAAGATTTTTTCAAATAAAAATTTTCTTTCCGCTCCACCCACGCAGGTTTCATTTTCGTTTTTTTTTTCTCTAATAATTATTTCATTATTTTATTACTTTTTTTAGGTTTTTTTCAAAGATGTTTTAGGGTTTAGGGTTGGCCGCAGCTCCTTGCTGTTGTTCTATCCTCCGTGTTCACACGCATGCACATGACGTGCAAAACTGAGAGAGCAGCACCACACAACGCGTAGAACAGAGAAATGGCCGGGTGGAACAAAAATGTAAAAAAATGAATTGAAGTCAACACCATACACACAATCATGCCTCTCTATGCCTTTCCTATAGAATAAATTTGACTTCAAACAGCAGCCGAAGCTGCATCTGGAGCTTGGTGCAGGGCATATCCCCGGCATCAGCGGTGCCAAAAATGTGCGCTCTTGCCGCACGTGTCGGAGCTGGGGACTTGCCAAGCACCGTATGCGAGCCACAAATGGCTGCAAGCACACAACCAGAAACTAGCAAGCTCAAACAGGGAGCAAAGGTGTGTCACTCACCGCCCGCTCAGACCGCCGTCTCATGAAGGATTCTCGCACCGCAGTGAAGAAGGAGCCGCCTCGCTGCCGCCGTGCCGCCACGCAATGCTCGATCGCTATTCTCTCTCTCTCTCTCTCACACACACACACACGCGTAGGAGAAGGGGATGGAGAAGATAAGGCAAGAGCACTCCTTGTATTCAACACATTGAGAATAAGAGTTTTTAGGGTTACATTTGTCTCTTATATGTGACCTAGCCGTTCACATGGGCGTCCACACATGGCCGGCCGATCCTAACCCTTATCCTGATGACATTCGAGGTGCGTCTCTCATCGGCGATCACCCAATCCCTTTATCCTTTACATGTGGGGCCGACAAGCCCGGACCATGACTCAGAATACTTAAATTAATTATATGACGTAAAAAGTAATACATCTCAATGTCCGCCATAGGTTAACACTCTCTCTTCAATCTTTCTTTGAGACTTCATCAACTTACCAAACCAATTGATTGGTTTGGGGGCCTCTACTATGATCAAAGAATCAAGCAATCTAGGAGGTAAAATGTGCTTTATGGTCTTTTTTCTTTAATCTCCAATGTTTCTCTCTTCTCAACCCCTCTCAAGCTTGAGAAGCATTAAATTGAATGGCCATTTAATACAATTGAAGTTCTTTAATGAATTGTAGTGATAAAACACATAAATTTCCATTGCTTAAATTATAATGTTTTTTTAAGCATTTCTCTCTCTCCCCCAAAGAATGGTCATTCCTATAACCTATTATATATTCAAATGAAGCTTCTCATGAAGCAATTCTCTAATCTAAAAGTAATTTCTATGCTTGTCAAATTAGAGGCCAAATAAGTGGCTTTTTAATGCTTTTATGCTATTTAATTTATGGAAAAATTAAGAATCAAGTTCATAATTGGATATTGATCCAATTAATGGTTGTTCTAATCATAGGGATATTACTAAACTTTATGCTTTCAAATTATTGAGAATTATCAGTAATAGCAGCAGAGCTATGGCAAAATTTTTGAAAAATTAACACATAAAAAGTTTTCATTCATGATATGAAAAGAGGACTTCCTACCATATTCTAGGATTAATCATCCTAGATTAATTGAATGATTCTCATTATAATCATGGAAAATTTGATTTTTATGTTTATGCATAAATAGTTAATTAAGAAAAAGAGAAATTTCTAGTAATCCATTTCTATGTTAAAAGAGTAATCCCCAAACATGACAATAGAAATCCATGTATTCCAATAAAGTAAGAGAAACATTGTGATGCTAAAATAATATATATTTTATTTAAAAATTAAAGAAGGATTTTAGTTAAATTTATCTTTTTGCATAGATAAGATTAAATGATGAAAGAGGAGTTCCCACCATATTGGAATTCAAATATTTAAATGAGGAAAGTGTAATTCCTAGTGTAAAGGAAATAATGGAGATTTTTATTTAAATTTTAAGAGAAAATTTTATTAAATTTATCTTTTTGTATAGATAAGTTCAAATGATGCAAGAGGAATTCCCACCATATTGGAATTCAAATATTTAAATAAGGAAAGTGTAATTCCTAGTGTAAAGGAATCAATGGAGTTTTTTATTTAAATTTTAAGAGAAAATTTATTTAAATTTATTTTTTTACATAGATAAGTTAAAATGATGAAAGAGGAATTTTCCACCATATTGGAATTCAAATATTTAAATGAGAAAAGTGGAATTTTTAGCTTAATGGAATTAATGGATATTTTTATTTAATTTTTAAGAATAATTTTAAATAGATTGAATTTATGGTAAAAGAGGAATTCCCATGATAATTGGATTGCACTCATTAAAATGAGAAAAAGAGGGATTTCAAGTTTATTTAAAAAAATAGGTATGATATTTAGTTAAAAAGAAGAATTTTTATGATAATTAAGAAAATATGGATTTTAATTAAATTTTAGTGTCAAAAGATGAATTTCCACCATAATTCTACCTAATGAATTAAGGTTGAGAAATTATGTGATAGAAGAAATATCTTTGGATATTTTAATTGGTAGAATTACTAAATGGATATTTACCCAAAACTAAATGTTTATCTGAAGGGAATCCTTGTAGACTCAGATTTCAAAATGAAACTCAGTGGAAAGGAAGGATGAAGCGTAGTTGTCCAAAAGGATTTGTGACTTCGGAGCATGGAAACATTACTTGTAGGCATTGTGGAGAGATGCCTGAATGTGTTGCATCTTGCCCAGCAGTCATCTATTATTGTATACCAAATGATCACTTCGGCTTTACACGATGTGCTATACATCTAGGGCACCATACTCATCCATATGAAGAGGGCACTCAGAGGGCGGATATTCAAATGATTGAGGATAAATTACATTCCAAAGCAAAGGGAAATCCATTTCTTGCTGCACGACAATTGGAAACCACAGTGGCAAAAGATGTTATCTTGGACATCCTTATGGGGGCTAAAAATAAAAAGCAGTCAGATATTGGTGATGATGAGTTTGCTAGCATGATTGAGTATATAAGGCCGCTCTCAAGCAGGAAAAGAACTCTGAAATGTTTGGAACATGCTAAAAGGGCCCAAAGTATTACCTCAAAGGGTTTTGAGGCAATCTTGGATCTCAAAGATATCCTTTTATTCAAAGTGTGTTATCTCCAAGGCAGTTAGTATCAGATTACGAGCCACATGTTTTTAAGATGTCAACTCTTGGTCCTGGGAGTGGATTAGACTTAGTCAATAGAATGCGGCTTGGTGGAAATTTACAGGACATGTGGCTACATTTTGATCATGTGCACAGAGTTCAAGGCTGGCCAACGATGTCTGCGCATGTATATGATCCATACGTGTGGGAGCTATTGTCCATAGCAACATGTGAGTTCACGGTAGAAGATAGATATGCACAGATTGAGTTTTGGAAAATGTTAAATGTTGTGGTTCAAAGTAAGGGCTTTGAAAAACCAGAATTCGGAGGTTTGAGGCCAATGCTAATTGGATTGCTATTCGCACATTGTACTTTGGGGATACTAATAAAAGAGTACCAGAGAGAGAAAGGAGTTGTGTCTTCCATTGGGAGCAAAGCATGGGGAGGCACACTCAAAAATGTATACATCCTTCTTCCCAAGAGGATCATAAACGCTTGTGTCGAAAGTGGAGAAATGCACCCTCAGAGATTGCTACAGAGAGCTGTAAAAAAGAGATAAGAAAGTTTTGGAATGTTGGTCATGCAGTAGCCAGTGAGATATCAACATTGGAAACTTGGCTTTCCTGGTGGGAGTCAAGAGCATTCCATTAGGGTGCATGGTTTTTCTCCCAAGATGACTCTGGTGTTTTTATTCCAACAACCAATCTTTTAGAGGCAAAACATGCAAGCATGAGAGCATGTGTTGGTTATAAAAAACAAATCACTTTGTTTGAGGCAACTGGTGCAGATATGCCAATGGCTGTTCTCCAAAGTGTAAAATACAATGCATATTTGAAAGGCACAAGGACTGGACTCGGGCCTGGGCTGCAAGACATGGCTAACAGATTTTACAACCAAGGTGTGGGATCCTCTTTAGGAAAAAGATTGGCTGACTTGACACAATCTACTATGCAAGAAATGGGTGTAAATCCCACACATATGGACAACAACAATGGTGGCCAGAAGAGTATTCGCAAGAAAAAGCCCTGTGCTTAGTCAACTTGGTGTGATCTTGGAAGAGGATAGCCATAGGCCAGAGTACATTACTATCACTGTGAATACTAAGCAAGATACAGTTAATGCAAAAAATATGGAGATGCCAAAAGAATCAAGGGTGGCAAAGACAGTGTGGGCAATTTGTAGGACTAAACCTGGAAGCAAAGTTACATGTTTTGGAGTGTTGGATGGACATACAGAAAGATGTGGGAGATTTATAAACCAAGGAAAAAAACAGGCTTCTCAAGGGGTGCATGCACCATGCTTTTGGGGATGTCGCAAATACCCAAGTGGATTGGTGGAAGGATTTATTTGGTTTTGCAATATATCTAACACCCACAGTTGGGTTGTGGATGAGCGTCAGGTCGGGCCTCCCGACCCTGCACCTGGTGTTTGGCCAATAGCTGAGGGAGCAAGTCTTACGGCTGAGGAGGTTGTTGAACTTCAAAAAAATGGATTTGTTTTTCATAGGGAGGTGAAACACATTCAGGGAGGTCAAGCTAGCAAGTCTGATGGGAGGGTTCCAAGTGCAATCCGTCCAAAATATAGAGATGGAAAGCTTGTCAAATGGAGGGCAAAATTAACAAAAGAATTTCAAGATTGCATAGAAAAAGGCCAACTATTGGATGCGCAAGTTGTTTAAGAGGTCATAATAACGTGTGGAGAGTCTCATATATTCCATGTTAGTACTGAAGGCTCTTGACCAAAGGGTGTGACATATTCAGTGACTATATCTGATTTTCCAAGATGCACTTGTGAAGGTTTTCAAAAAAGAGAGGCCAAACACTTGGTTTATGTTCCTTGCAAGCACATATACTACATTTTTTTGCAAGTACTTGGGTTGGACTAGAATGCACATGAGTTTATCCATCAAGCAGCACTTAACAAGGTGGGTAGTAGACGAACAAACCTACCATTGTAAGTTGAAAGATTTAGTGGTGTTAAGAATATCTAAAGGCAATGGTTTTGGGTACAACTTTTTGTTTTCAGGAAAGTTGGTGTTGTTTCCCTCTTGGAAACAAACATTTTGATTATTAGATTATTATGTAAACATCTATAAGGTGTTTTTAATGTAGTGCTCATACAGGCATTTCAATTCGAGGATTTTATGTAGTACCATACTAGCCTTTTGAATAGAATAGAAAGCATTGATCTTTTGTTTCTTTTTTTTTTGCTTTGTAAGATAGCTTTCCTAGAAGAGGGGTGATCATCAACCTTCTTAGTTGGTATCGCCCTTATTGTGCAGAGTAACCTTCTAATTACAACATGTCATAAGTTGCTCTAGCAAAAAATCTCATGCTTAACCTTCTTCTGTAATCCTTGTTTAGAGAGGCACCCATTGGGCTGTAGTAGCGAGGGTTTGATTCTAAGTTCAATGATCCACATGCTAATTCGAGCGCTACATGCCAATGCTTTAAGCACTTTTGCCAGATACAAAATTCTCAAATCTTATGCCTTGTAATTTAGAAATGAGCAATTCATTGCCCGACTACTATAAGTAAATATATGCCATTCCTCTCTGCCAGCTCAGTGTCCCTAACAAGTAGCAACAATTGTATTGCAATTGCATATGGAATTGATCATCCCTCCATAATCACATGCATTGTCTAAACCTTATAGAGAATGGAAGGTCGTAATCTTGCTTTTGAGTTATAAACATGAAAATAATTTTTGTTTATAACATAATTTTCCATCAACATTGTATACACACATTCAAGTGCTATTGCTACGCTTACATTGCTATACTTTGAAGACTTCTAGGGAGCTTATCTGTTTTCAAAATCTAAGAGAGCACATTTAAAGCATTTCAATTCAAAATGCAAAGCTTGAACTCAAATAGTACTTTGCACACAAACATCAAGCCTGAACGAGGAGGGCAATCTAGCAATAATGATGCTTTCACAAACAGCAACTACAGGGAAACAACATTAACAATACGTATGCATTTGCCTAAAATAGTCTCTTAAGATAGAAATTAGACATTGCCAGCATAGACAAAGCTTCAAGAGGTATAAAAGCATATATACAAATTGAACTCCATTAAAATGCATGTAAATTCTATAAAAACCGAGCAATGAAGCAACATAACAAGCATTGGAAAGCCATACTAAAATTGCGCTCTCACCGACTTTGGCCGCCCTGTGCATCCCAAATTCTCAATAAAATTCTGTGCAGGGAAAGAGGTAGAGAAGGGACCTAGTTGGAAAACAAGGCTATTCCAAAAATGCATGCTGAGATACATGTGTCTGTATGTCTATATCAGAGACAAATTGTGGGTAGATTTGTTTGGATGGGTTCATCTTCACATTATACATTTGGGTTTTGTTTTTCTCATATCAAAGTATTTATCCAGGTGTCGCTCGGATTTTTACATTAGCTCAAAAAAGTTTGCTCGGTGAATGGTTTTCCTCCCGGTAGGGCACCGCGGCTAGGGGGCAAGGACTTCACACCTCTTTCCTTCTCTCCAATTCCATGTTCTCTCTCCCCACTCCCTCCTTCTCAGGAGAGCACTCCATGCATCAATTGGCTGCCCCACTTGATGTCCCATACTATCAAGAGGTATAACTCCAATCGAGCAGCATGTAGCTATAGAGTGAAAAGGTAGGTGAGTAGATATAATCCTCTATACTAGATGCTAGAGACCTCCTCTTCTGATTCCTCATCAATGGTTTGCCAATTGACCATACAGACAAAGGTAGTGGGAGCAGTTCCAGATTCCACATATTGGGTTCCTCCGAGGTTGCATCACATCTATGGTAGCTAGCACATGCATCCAGTTCTCTTCTGATTCCTCATCAATGGTTTGCCAATTGACCATACAGACAAAGGTAGTGGGAGCAGTTCCAGATTCCACATATTGGGTTCCTCCGAGGTTGCATCACATCTATGGTAGCTAGCACATGCATCCAGTTCTCATTGAAATCTGGAGGAGGAAGTGATGCATACATTTCCATTTCCTCTTCCTCTTTGGAATTTTTCACACTGGGCTGGCATATTTGTATGGATGTGGTCCACTTAGTTGTTGTGACTGAATCATTACCAAATAGTTGCCCTTCCATGGGGTGTGCTCTCCACGTTCTCAGATCTATCTTTAGAATTTGTAAATCCCTACACACATACACATGGTATAATGCCCAATCGTGCACCAATTTGGATTCCATCATGAAGGGTCTCCCCAATATTATGTCATATGAGTCTAGTTGGTGCAGAAAGTCCATTAATACAAATGTATGATGGTAGCAAAACATAAAGAGCTTGAGTCTCACATTCTCTACTAAAAGCCCAATGGGCCTTGAAGATGTTCCGTCTGCCATTTTAACGATAAGATCTTCTCTTTTTAGATTGGGTTTTCCCCAGTTTTTCCAACATCGTTTTGTGATGATGCTAACCCTGTCCCCACCATCCAAGATAGCCAGCGCTTGGTACCCGTATGATGAATTGAGATTGTAGCATTAGTGTCGTCACTTTTGTAATAACTCCCCAATTGGTTAACCGGTATCTTGATGCTCTGGTTGTTCTTTCCCTTGTGTGTTTTAAGGTTCTTTCTACTAGAGGTGATAGAACATCCTCTGCAGTGTCGGCTAGCCTTAGACGCCTTCTACCCATTCCTATATGTTTGCCCATAATGTTGTTGAACTGTGTAGCAATTGTCCCAATGGCATTTGCATAGAAGTGGACAGTACGATCACAAGGTTGCCTATGTCTTTGGGTTCTCTAGCAATTGAGGGTTCCTTCCATGTGTGTGTCTTGTATCCATTCCTAGGGAATGAATGGATGGACTCATCTTGCGCATCGTCCTCAAAAATTCTTGACATCATGTCTCCTTGATATCCCTCTTCCTTCTCTTCTGGAATTGGAGTAGGTACGTCCAATTCCCTTTCCCTTGTTGGTTTGTTTCTTGGATACATTGTATCCCTGACCTGATTAGCCCTTAACTTGGCTTCGTGAAGTTGTTGACACTCTTCTACTAGGGCCCTGGATTCTTTGAGCTTCCTTATCTCCTCTTTGGCATTTGGGTATTCACCGACTCCTTTAGGGGTTGATGGTCTTTCCCCTTGCATCTCTAGGTTAGGCTCTTTTTGTTTGACTGCATGATCCCCTTCTTCTCTTGATTGGGTGGATCCGGTGTCGATTGTATCTTCTTCGGACCCATCTTGGATTGTGACCCTAGTGTCACCCTTACCCACTTTTTTCACCCTCCTCTGGCCAGTTCCAGAAGTGGTTGCATCTGCTGGGTTCTTCCCTTTGTCCCCCAATTGGGCCTAGGCTTGTGTCAGAACATTGAGTGGTGTGATATTTCCAAGTTGCACACTAATGGTCTGGACAGTGGCCTGGTTAGAAGTGGAAGTTGAACCACTTGCATGCGGTATGGACAATCTTTGATCAAATGATCAATCCCACATTTAGTACAAGTAAGTATTGGCATGTCATTGGGTCGAGCAGTCAATTGTTGGGGTTGGTGTGTATGAACCACATTCTTGTTTGGACATTCAGCAATTTGCTGCGGTCCCCCACAACTAAAACATTGTAGCGGTCCTCTCCTCATGTTTGAGTTTATGTCCTTACCCTTCCACTATACCATGGTTTGAAACACAGATACTAGCGTGTTATTCTGTAGGACAGAATTCTGGTGCAATCTCTATAGCTTCCTCATAGTACTCCCCACTAAGTTCTACTCTATCCTACAGCTGCAGTGATTTGCACAGGTGGTATTGGTAAGGCCAATGGAGCTCTAGGTATCGGTAGTTGTGCTACTATTTGGAACCTTGGATATCTGCACATGGAGGTGTCATGATTCCCTTATTTTACACAATGTGCATAATAGAGAAGTGGCCTGCTCTTTAACTATGGGCATTCGGTGTGGTAGTGTGATTCAATCTGCACATAGAGTACCATACCTATAAGATTCCTCCCCAGCCTCTCAAGATGTCCAACATCTTCCCCTGTAATCAAATCCCTCTTCAAAAATATAAAAGATCTTGTTTCTACTTGTTTTGGCCTAGAGAGAGAAAATATTCTAGAGAGAGGTTATTCAGATTTTGAATATTTTTGGATGAAAAATATCTCTTCTTATTAAAATAAGTTCCCCGAAACAGAAGTTCAAAAAGATTTTCAGAATGTGCATTAGAAATCAAGTATAATCTATTCAAGAGACCTTACCCTAGTAGGGGTCCAGATTTTTGAAAAATTTTAAATTAAGTTTTTGAGGGGCCAATCAGATTCATCCAAATGTGTGGAGAAGATAAATAGAAGAAATAAAGAAAATCTCCCCAAAAATGAGTAAATACTCACATAAGATGAAGAGTGGACTAAGGACCAAAGGAATTACTAAAAAAATGGATTTTTGACACCTCACAATAGGGATTCCCCCCCTCAAAAATTGAGATATTTCATCTCTCCTCTCTCCTAATTCAAGTCTAGTTCCAAAAAGTAAGCTAAAGTTACCTAAAAATGGTTTTAAAAAAATGACTGAACTGATCTGGAAAATTCTAGAATCAAATTGCTTGGTTAGGAGCTCACTTTTTCCTACAAATACAAGCCTCCCCCTTTGTTGAAGCTTAATATTTTTTATGCACTGTTACTCTACTCCTCCCAAGAGCCAAGAACTGTGAATTTCTTAATAATTCACTAGTTTTTGACCATTCCCTCTTCTAAAGAATTGGTGGCAGAACCCTCAAACCATCAAGCCAAAGGAAAGCTCCCACAATTCATGTAAGTTAGAAATCTTATATTTTTCTTTATTCTTTTAATGGTTTTCTAAATTGTTTGTTATCTTAAATGATAAACAGATGCTATGCCTTCTTGGAAAGGCTTTCCCCCTCTTTCATTCTTAAAATTAGCCCTTCTTTATCCTCGTTAAGTGATCTAATTGTTGGAATTAAACTTTTCATATTGTTTCTCTCTTAAAAGTGAAAATTGATAAGTTTAGAATGCTTTCAACCAATTGTAATTTCGAAGTAGATTAAGGTTAGGAAAATTGAAAAATGGTCAGCCATACAAAGGAGGTTATGGCAAAATTTTCTAAAAATTTGTGAAATAAATTTCATCTTTTATTAATCAAAAAGAGTAAAACCCATCGTTAGTGTATTCTAAAAGTGTCATTTTCATTCATGTATAGAAAGATGCATATTGATTATTAGTTTTTATTATAAAAGAGTGATTTTTAATAGAATTAACTTCTATGCATAGAAAGATGCATATTGATTATTTTTTTATTATAAACGAGTGATTTTTAATAGAACTAAGTTATATGAATAGAAAGATGCATATTGATTATTTTTTATTATTATAAAAGAGTGATTTTTAATAGAATTAAATTCTATGCATAGAAAGATGCATATTGATTATTTTTTATTATAAAAGAGTGATTTTCAATAGAATTAAGTTTTATGCATAGAAAGATGCATATTGATTATTTTTTATTATAAAAGAGTGATTTTTAATAGAATTAAATTCTATGCATAGAAAGATGTATATTGATTATTTTTTTTATTATAAAAGAGTGATTTTTAATGGAATTAAATTCTATGCATAGAAAGATGCATATTGATTATTTTTTTATTATAAAAGAATGATTTTCAATAGAATTAAATTCTATGTAGAGAAAGATACATATTGATTTTTTTTTTTTTAAAAGTGTTATTTTCATCAATACATCTCATCATATCATATTCACATCATAGCACAACCATTCACATCTACCCAAATCCACATCACATCCATTTACATCACATCACATTCATTCAGATATCATTACATCACATTCACATCTCATCACATCACATTCACATCTCATCACATCCATTCAAATATCATCACATCACATTCATATCCATTCACATCTCATCGCATCCATTCAGATATCATCACATCACATTCACATCCATTCACATCTCATCACATCCGTTCACATATCATCACATCTCATCACATCCATTCATATCTCATCACACCCATTTACATCTTATCACTCATTCACATCCATCACACCCATTCACATCCATCACATTCATTGCATCCACATCACATCACATATATTCCATCCACATCTATCCATATCACATCACATTCATTCCATCCACATTACATCATGTCCACATCTATCCACATCACATCTCATTCATTCCTTCTACATTACATCACATCCATATCTCATCACATCCATTCACATCCATATCTAGTCACATCCATTCACATCTAATCACATTCATCCACATCCATCCATTCATTCACATTCATATCCATCCACATCCATCCATTCATTCACATTCACATCCATCCATCCATCCATTCATTCACATTCACATCTATCCACATCCATCCATTCATTCACATGCACATCTATCCACATCCATCCATTCATTTACATGCATATCTATCACATCACATCTCATTCTCATCCATTTACATCACATCACATCCTTTCACATATCATCACATCTTATTCTCATCCACCATTTGCATCACATCACATCCTTTCACATATCATCACATCTCATCACATTCACATCCATATCTATTTACATCACATATCATCACATCTCATCACATTCACATCCATATCTATTTACATCATATCACATCACATCTCATCCACATCTCCTCACATTCACATCCACATCCATTTACATCACATCACATCTCATCCACAACTCATCACATTTACATTCACATCCATTTACATCACATCACATCACATCCACATCTCATCACATCCACATCCACATCACATCACATCTCATCCATATCTCATCACATCCACTCACATCTTATCACAGCGCATTCACATCGCATTCACATTTAGTACCATTTTCTACTTTCGATACCGATGGGACTTTTCTAAGTTTCTGCCAATTGCTTGGCCTAATTAAAGGTACTTTTTCTCGATGGATATTTTCATATTCTTTCTCAAATTTCTCAAGTGAAATAAATTCAATATTCTTCTTTTTGAGAAAGATTCATGGGATTTACAAAAATCAATTCTACCCATATTTCCTAATAAAACTAATAATGCTCAAAATTCCACTTTTGATAAATACTCATAATTTGAATTATGCCAAAAATTCCTCTTTTACCATTTAATTACTTGGATCTCAATTATCATCGGAATTCCTCTTTTTGCATAAAAAAAAATTTACCAAAAATTCTCTTTTACCATTTAATTACTTGGATCTCAAATATCATGGGAATTCCTCTTTTTGTATAAAAATAAATTTACAAAAATTTACTCTTTTGTCATAGTAAATTAATTACACATAATTACAAAAAATATATATTTCTCATGTGAATATGATGAAAATCACTCTTTTTGCATAGGATGTCCAATCCTAGAATATGGTAGGAAGTCCTCTTTTAGCATTATGCATAAAAATAAGATATGTATTATTTTCTGAAAACTTTACCATAGCTTCGATGCTGCTATTACTAATAATTCTCAAATTTTTCTTAGAAGAGTAAAAGCTTGTAATGAAAATATGATAGTAGTTCCTCTTTTATGCTTAAAATCAAACTATGAATTTAAATCATAATTTCAATCATAATCATAAACTTAATTATGATTATCCCACTAGATTAAGCTCATTCCATTATTTCTCTTTTCTTCCTAAATTGATAGGATAATCTATTTCTCATTTATATTTAATCAAAGTAGTTTTTAACTACTTATAAATAATCTAAAAGAAATAACCATTATTTTGTTAACACAAAATTACAAAAATACCATTTTCTTAATCTCTAGCTTTTCAAGCCTAGAGTTTAGCTTTGAATTAAGAGACTATCATTAAGAAGCATCCTTTTTCAAGGGATTTAGCCATAAAGATGGCTATTATTTTAGAGAGAGAGAGATTTAGCCATAAAGATAGCTATTATTTTAGAGAGAGAGATTTACTTAAAGAAAGCATTACAATTTAAGCATAAAGATTAACTTCATCTTAATTAAGCATAAAGGTTAATTAAGCATTAAGACTTTAAGGGAAAGCTTGATTTGAATTAAAACAATTATTTAGAAAGATTCTCAAGCTTGAGAGGGATTAAGAAGAAGAAAGTCATTGAGATAAATTGGAAAAAACCATAAAAATTGATTTTACCTCCAAGTTTGACTTGATTCTCTATTAGAGTGAAGCCCCGATCAATCAATTGGTCCAGCAAGAGGAGAAGGGAAACTCCAAGAGTTGTTATAGAGAGAGAGAGCTCCAAGCTCCCAAGAGAGAGGAAAATTTAAGGGATAATAGAAAATATGATTATTTTAGTATAATACAGGAATGGTATAGCTCCCATATATTTTTACAAATGACTGAGGGTCTATTTATAGGTGAGGGAGGCCACTAACCAAGTCCAACTAGGTTCTAGAATTTTCCAGGTTCAGTTTGACTCAATTTGGACAAGATTTGGACCAATTTGGCTCCCATTTTGATTTGGTTTGATCCAGGAGAGAGGAGAGATAAAAATATCATAATTTTTTTAAATTAAAAACCCTTCCACACATGTGAAAGAGGCGCCTACCTCAAGAGTCCCCCTCTCCTTATTACCAAGGTGTCAAAAATGCATCATTATTCTAAAATATCTCATTTTTTAGTAATATCTCATAATTTTTAACTAATAAACCTTGTACTCAGTCAACTCTTCATCTTATGTGAGCATTTACTCATTTTTGGGTATTTTCTTTTATTTTTTTGGATTTATCTCATTCCAACACTTGGATTAATCCAATTGGCCCATTGGAACCTTAATTGGACCATAATCCAAATTTTTTTGAAAATGTAGACCCTTAGGCTAAGGTCCCTTATACACATTTTCAATTAATTCCTAATGCACCTTGGAAAGTTCATTTTGATCTTCTGTTTTAGGGGAATCCATTTTAGACACTAGGAGGATTTTTATATCCAAAGATATCTCAATTTTGGATTATCTCTCTCTAGGCCAAAACAGGGTAAAACAAGATCTTTCTTCTATTTCAGAGAGGGGAATAATTTCAAGAACAAAAGGGGAGGTTCTTATACCTTTACTGGGTTGTTGCAAGATCAGGGTGTCCAGTTTTATCCAGTTTATGCTGGATTGGGACAATGCTTGGAGAGAAAATTTTGGGAGGCAAGGTACTTAAAATGAGATCAAGCAAATAATAGAAAATAGGCTTGCCCTTCAATTAACCCAATATAACTTAAATTAATATAAATTAGTCTAATTAATTAAAATTAATCAAAAATATGATGAAATGATAAACAAATGATCTTTCCATACTTAGAGTGGTCCAATTTATTTTTCCATAGATGCACCATTACAAGTCCACTAGTCCCTATAGGTTTTAGATGATTCACATCAAAAATGCAATTTTACTAATTAGATTATTAATATTTGCAGGCCTTCTGATAGTTTGGAAGAATTTTGAAAAAGAGATCATTAAAAATCCAACCATTAGATTTACAATTTTTCCTAACCACCACATTCTACTAACGTCTCGGTATCTACCCACTCTTTTGATCTACAAGATTGAGGATTTTAAGTGGTAGCTATTGTGGGTACAAAAAGTGGCGTATATTATAACACTTTAAAGACCTTAAAATATTTAAAGAAAATAGAAAAATATCTTAAAATTTTCTCGAAAAATCAAGTTAAGCTCCATATTATGTGAAGATCTAAGGTACAAAGTGGGAATCTCATATGAGTTTATATGTAAAAGATATTAGCATTTTATGGAATCAGTTCAAATTTGGGACATGGTGTATACATTGACTTTGTACCTAAGAAAATGAGGACTTTTGACTATCTAATGCTTAATCAAATTATGCAACTATATTTCCAACTTTGAATATGATGTTTCAACAAGAGAACTTGAAACGAAATTCCTTCATTTACTAGGAGAGATTAGCCACTAAAGGTAAATAAATGCCTGTTTTTTTACTATTTACAGGGTGCCTGAGTGGACAAAACTGGGCACCCTGATCTTGCAACCACCCTACTCCTCAAAATCTGGAGGGAGGAATCTTACATCCTATCCCACTTAAAAAATGCGAGATGTCCTCATCTCGTAGTAGGAGGATAAACTCTTTCACCTTAATATCTAACTAATTCTGGGGTTCCTTATAGTCTGGTCAACCCACGCAGAATCCTAGGATAAAGATCCCTTCTACAGAAGAACATACAGAACTCATTATCAGAGAACAATTCATTCAGAACATATCATTCATATCCTTAACACAATAATGGTCCATCAGACCAAAAATTCTATCTGAACATTCCTCCAAGAGAATTTCAGTTATGCAAGTTCTCAATTTGTCATCCCTTAATTAGATCCACTGGGTCAAAGGTCAAATAGCAGCAATCTGTCATCAGCACAATCTACTAATCTCATAGTGATCTGCTGAAAGTTATAATCATCTTCGAGCTACTACCATCATCACTAGGATTCTGCCCATTCATCCTCAATGTGGCTTTGTTCAACTTATCTTCTTTCAACTAGAATTCAAAAATCATCACCTTTAAATCAGAATGAAAATCAATTCATCAATCCTCAACTAGAATTCAAAAATCATATCAAACAGCATTTGAATTCATCCTCGGGATACCATTTTTGCTTATAACTTCAAGGTCTTAGATTTACTCGTATATATTGTCAGTAAATGAGCTGCATATATACCCACGGTATATACGGGTAGTCACGGTCCTTGGAGCTATAAGGTAAATACCATCATATCTAGGCCTCAAGCAAGTCAGGGATTCCATACAATTGCGGTACTTCCATCTGAAGACCCGCTTTCCAATTTATGAATCTTCATTCTGAATATCAATTTGTATGAATTTCATCACACAATTACAATCTTTTACTGGTACTTCATTGACTTTTGACATTTCTTACTTCGCTAAAAGATCCCTTTCCCCTCCACGCAATGAATTTTGGGGTGCTAGCAGCGGAAGTAGTACTTCTTGCATAGGGCAAAGCCTCTCACTTGGGGCCTCGTCGGATATCCAGACAAGAGACTAATTCCTCGGTTCTTCCAAAACCGAACCCAGAAAACTTCCCTCACCCAGCAGGCATAGGCGATTCCTCTAGGATATTTTATTCTAACGTAGTCAAGGTCTTCACTAACCAAACTAATCTGGCTGAGCTCGTAAGTCTCATGGTCAGATCAAGGAAGAGACTTGCACTTGGATTATAGATTCCAACGCTTTTTCCTCATCAAGAGGCACATCCGTTGATTCTTTTCCATAGAACAAGGGTCATTTGGGGTTTACTTAACCTATCGTAACTTAATAGAATTGAGTATCATTTCAAGGATCCACCAATCAAGCCTGCAATCCCATATGTTAGCAGTGATCGGATCCACTTAGAAATTTGGTCATGTTTTGCCGCGAGTACCAAGGAAAAGAGTTCTGAGGCCCTCTAGCCGGCGCTTGAAGTAAACTTCAAGATAGTCACACCACTTACACGCTTAATATGAAATTGCCTGTTTCACAGATTCAGTCGTCTTTAAAACAATCTTTCAATGAAACCATAGTATCATCATAATCCTCCAAAATATCTAGCTTGAATTCTAATTTCCATTCATTCCTTCATCGGTGTACCTATGGCATCATTGGCAACCAGAACGCTCACCACTTGTTCACTTAGGGGCCTTTTCAATAGTTCCTAGCTCATAGTACCTAGCAATATAATCACATACAAAAATCCAGATGGACTCTATGTTGAAGATCAACAAGATCAACCAACAAATCCATATAAAAGAGCCATGGACTCATCCGTTGAGGACCAGCAAGGCCAGTCAACTAGATCCATGCCCGAGTTCAAAAAACAACTCTAACTCCTTATTCCAGTTTTTTTCCCCGACGCGTGCGTGGGTATCTTTGGCGACCCAGAGCCCGAGCACCGTATGGTCAGCACCCTCTAGGCTCCTTCGCAGGTCACCTAGCGCTTCACTCATAGGCCGCTTCCTTGGTCCCTCATCCACCGTACCGGAAGCTCACCATTTAAATTGAACTGAGGTTGGTCAAGACCTCGGCCAACCTTGCTATGCGAGACGTCCTCCATTGACTCTCCGTCAGTTGTTTGCAGCTTTATCACTTAGGCCTCCACGACCTCATTCACAGGATGGTCAAAATGGTTCCCCAGCATTCTTGACATAAAACAGTCTTTTAAAAACAGGCCATAAATACAATTTCTAATGAACTCTCATCTTTCCACTCTACTAATCTCATAGTGATCTGCTAAAAGTTATAATCATCTTCCAGTTACTAACATCATCATTGGGATTCTTCCCATTCATCCTCATTGTGGCTTTGTTCAACTTATCTTCTTTCAACTAGAATTGAGAAATCATCACCTTTAAATCAGAATCCAAATCAATTCATCAATTCTCAACAAGAATTCAAAAATCATATCAACCAGCATTTGAATTCATCCTCGGGATACCATTTTTGCTTATAACTTCACGGTCTTAGATTTACTCGTATATATTGTCTGTAGTCACGGTCCTTGGAGCTATAAGGTAAATACCATCATATCTGGGCCTCAAACAAGTCAGGGATTCCATACCGTTTGCGGTACTTCCATCTGAAGAGACCCGCTTTCCAATTTATGAATCTTCATTCTGAATATCAAGTTGTATGAATTTCATCACACAATTACAATCTTTTAGTGGTACTTCATAAACGTTTGACATTTCTTGCTTCTCGGTTGATTCACTTTAGCCAAATCGCTCTGATACCAGCTGAAAGTTCCCTGCCCCCTCCGCGCAACAAATTCTAGGGTGCTAGCAGTAGAAGTAGCACTTCTTGCGCAGGGCAAAGCCTCTCACTCGGGGCCTTGCCATGGATATCCGGACAAGAGGCTAATCCCTCGGTTCTTCCAAAACCAAACCCAGAAAAACTTCCCTCACCCAACAGACATAGGCGATTCCTTCATGATATTTTATTCTAACATAGTCAAGGTCTTCACTAACCAAACTAATCCGACCGAACTCATAAGTCTCATGGTCAGATTAAGGAAGAGACTTGCACTTGGATCATAGAGTCCAATGCTTTTTCCTCATCAAGAGACACAGCCGTTGATTCTTTTCCATAGAACAAGGGTTATCCAGGTTTACTTAACCTATCGTATCTTAACACAATTGAGTATCATTTCAGGGATCCATCAGTCAAGCCTAACCCCATCCAATCCCATGGGCTAGCAGTGATAGGATCCATTTAGAAATTTGGTTATGTTTTGCCGCGGGTACCAGGGAAAAGAGTTCCGAGGCCCTCTAGCCAGCACTTCAAGCAAACTTCAAGATAGTCACACCACTTACACACCCAATATGAAATTGCCAGTTTCACAGATTCAGCTGTCTTTAAAACAATATTTTCATTAAACCATAGTATCACTGATCATAATCCTCCAAAATATCTAGCTTGAATTCTAATTTCGAATCATTCCTTCATTGGGGTACCTATGGCATCATTGGCAACCAGAACGCTCACCACTTGTTCACTCAGGGGCTTTTCAATAGTTCCTAGCTCATAGTACCTCGCAATATAATCACATCAGAAAATCCAGATGGACTCTGTGTTGAAGATCAACAAGATCAACCAACAGATCCATATAAAATGTTGAAATGTCAAGCTCGTATACAGCTGGAGGATAGCACATGGGTGCTGACAGAGTGACAGTATGGTAGATAGATATCGTGTGGTGTGTTTATGACCGCGTCCAGCTGGTCATGTGTGGTGTGGACATTACCTTAGGTTTACTTTGTAGTGTGGACATAACACTATGTTGTGTTCCCCTTTTGTGTGTGTGAGAGAGATGATGACTATGGCTTCTCTCCTTCTCTATGGTTGATGGATATGGATTAGGGTTTGCTTCTCTTGTGTGTGCTGCCTCCTGCTTCTGTTTTTTATCATGGTATCAGAGCCAAGAGCTCATTAGCTGAGTTGTGAGAGTGAGTGAGAGAAGAGGGAAGAAGAAGGAAAAGCTGTGAAGGAAGCCATTGGAGCTTGGAGCAAAGGAGAAGCTGTGGAGCACACACCGGCATCAGATCTGAGAGCTAAGGACCATTGGTGAGTGTAGCAAGACCCCCTCTGCGGATTGCAGGTATCAAAGAGCAGGTTCAGTGAAGATTGAAGGGCATAAAGCAAAGGAAAAATTCTGGTTTTTTCTCTAAGCTTTCATGGAAAGCTTGAAGTGAATGTATACCCTTGGCAAATGTATACACAAAGGCACATGTATTTGGGCTTGCAAATGTATTAGCAAAGTGGGCACAAGCAACATACAGAATCTTGAAGCAGATTGATGCATACAGATTTGAACAAAATCAAGAGCAAGTGAGTTTATGCAAAAGTTTCTGGTTTTTCACAAAAACAGTGGACATACCCCCCGTGGAGGATCAATTGCAGGAGATACAGAGAAAATTGAGCTAAACCCTTCATACCCAAGGTAGATTAGGTCATTGCTAACAAGCCTATCAAGTCAATTTTGATTTCCCCTCTCTCTACAGCCCACAAGAGCAGGCGGCGCATTCCTCTGCAGAATTCTGGACAGTTTCATTTGATTTCATGCAATTCACTCATTTCTAAGCTATTTGATGCCATTCAAAGCTTGGGGAGTTTAGCAAAGACATTGCTAAGGCCTTGTGATGCTTGGTTGCAGCTCATTTCATGTATTTGGAGCTCATTGAAGTGATTTATCAGAGGTGTGCAGGTTTGCAGAAAGTCTGTCCAGAAACAGAGCAGTTTTAATCAAAGCATTAATCCTTGTCTATATCAAATTGGTCTAATTGCTCTGGTACAAGTAGAGTCCTATGAGTTGCTAAACTTTTGAATCAAAAAGTTTTGGATTTGGAGAAGATTTGAAGGAGATAGAGCAATTTTAGTGAGAGGTGGTACCTGACAGATGCAGAAAAATTCAAACCAGAGGTTACAAAAATTGGTGGTTCTCATTCCCCTTGAAGAATTGGATCAAACCCTTCTAGGATATGTTGGAGCAATGTGTTGGGAAGCCATTGCAAGTTGGATCATTGAATTTGGACAAGATTTGAAGGATTTAGAGCAAGATCATTGACTGGTTCTCTGGCGAGGAAAAAAAACCAGAAAATTTTTTGTGAAGGAGTTTCATTTGATTTCAACTTTGATTGAGTGTACATTGTTGGTGAATCATTGTGGGATGTTAATGCACACAATTTGCAAGCATTTGATGTGATTTGGAGAGATTTGGAGCATTACAGGTACTTCGTACATTGTAATCGAAAGGGTACATCTACTCTATTTTTTTGCAACAATGGGAGATGGTCCGATACAGATTGTTGGAGAGAAGCTTGATCGTACTAACTTTCAAGTGTGGAAGTTTCGAATGAAGAGTTTTTTGAAAGGCAAAGGTTTATGGAGTCTCGTCTCGGAGGAAGACCCGGAGCCATACCTACCTCCTCAACCAAATAATGCTCAGTTACTGGCTCACAAGCAATGGGTAGAGCGGTCTTCGAAGGTGTTGCATTATTTTTCCATATGTGTAACAGATGCCTTGCTTATTCACATCCAAGATGCAGATACACCGAAAGAAGCATGGGGTATATTGTGCCGAATGTATGAGACAGACACTGGTGCAAGGAAGATACAACTAAAGCAACAGATTCACAGTGTAACACGAAGGAATCGGAGTATACATGAGTATGTTCAGGAAATCAAGGGTTATGCAGATTCCTTGTCATCAATCCATGCCCCAATGGATGATGATGATTTGGTTGCTCTCACATTGCGTGGTTTAGGCAAAGAATACAAATCTTTTGACACTTCCATCTCAGTAAGGTTGGGAGGAATGCCAGACTTTAATGAGCTTGTGTCATTGCTCATTGTGGAGGAATTGAAGCTTGGCCTTGGTGGTATGAGTGTTACAGGTGGTGCATCCTCGTCAAGCAATGATGAACATGCAAGGAATCAGGCTTTTTACTCATCTAGAGGCTTTCGAGGCAGGGGGAGATTTACCCCTCGAGGCCGTGGAGGACGTGGTTGGAATGACAGGTCTACTCAACCACAATCAAATCAGAATTTTCAGAATTCACAGTCATCATTTGGATCACGTGGAGGTCGTGGATTTCAATCCCATAGGGGGAGATTTGGAACAGGTGCTCGTGGTAGAGGACGATGGCAAGGTCCTCAACAAAATTTGAATGGGATTGAATGTTACTATTGTGGCAAACTTGGTCATTTGGCAAAAGATTGTTACAAAAAGCAGAATGATGTGAGGAATGGAAGACCACAACATGGAAATTATGCATCTACCAGTAACAATGATGGGAGTTCGAATCATCTTTTTGCAATGAAGCATGTTATGGGGACAATGGATTCTCAGAATGCTGGAGATGAGTCATGGTATATGGATTCAGGTGCCTCAAATCACATGACATGTCATGGTGAGTGGTTTGAGAAGATGCAACCATTGGATACAAATGGTTATGTGGTCACAGGAGATGATACTCAGCATCTTATAACACATGTTGGCAGTGTGCCTTTGAGGATGCATGATGGAAATGTGAAGAACATGTGTGAAGTGTTATATGTACCATCCATCACAAAGAGTTTGGCATCAGTAGGACAAATGGTTGAGCAGGGACTACAAGTCAGATTCAATGAGAAAGGCTGTTTTGTGGAAGATTTTAAGCATGGCTGTAGATTGATTGCCAAGGGCAAGAAGGAAGGAAGGTTGTTCAAATTGGATGCAGGCATACCAGAATTGAGCTCAGCCATGTTTTCAAAGAGCAATGGGATTGTGCAGGATATTGACATGTGGCACAAGAGGATTGGGCATGTCAATATACAGAGATTAAAGAACATGCAAACAAGAGGCATTGTCAGTGGATTGCCTCGATTTAAATATGATGGACATATGCATGTTTGTGAAGCCTGTCAGTTTGGAAAGCAGGCAAGGTTGAGGTTTCCTAGAGAAGGAAACATGAGTAATAGACCACTTGAGATAGTGCACAGTGATGTATGGGGCCCAGCACAAAACCCATCTATCAAAGGAAGTCTATACTATGTGACATTTATAGATGACTTCAGCAGGATGACATGGATATATTTTTTGAGAGAGAAGAGTGAAGTGCTGGAAAAATTCATGGATTTCAAAGCTCTTGTAGAAAAACAATATGGCTGTTGGATTAAATGTTTGAGAACAGATGGAGGTGGTGAATACACCTCAAAAGCTTTTGAGCATTTCTTGCGGAAGCATGGGATAAGGAGACAGTTGACATGCAGGTATACACCTCAGCAGAATGGTGTGGCTGAGAGAAAGAATCGTGTCATATGTGAAGTGGCAAGGGCAATGCTCAATGAAAAGAGCATGCCAGATTACTATTGGGCAGAAGCATGTGCTACTGCAGTGTATATCCTGAACAAAACACCTACAGCAGCCATTCATGGAAGCACGCCAGAGATGCGGCTTACAGGTTACAGGCCAGACATTGGACATCTTAAAGTCTTTGGATGTGTAGCTTATGTTCATGTGCCTGATGAAAGAAGACGGAAGTTGGATCCTAAGGCAGAGAAATGTGTATTTGTTGGATATGCACAGGATCGAAAGGCCTACAAATGTTATAACCCTCAAACTAGACAAGTAGTCATCTCACGTGATGTGGTGTTTGATGAGCTTGCTAGTTGGTACAAAGCAAGAGATGAGGGAGTCATTGACACACTTGAGGCTAATGTGCCTGTGAACTTGCCATCACAAGCAAGTTCTAGCTCTACTACTATGTCTGGGCCAGCAGCAGAAGCTGAGAGTAGTAGCAGTGTACGTCCATGGTCAGGACGATTGAGGCATGAGAGTGTGAGCACTGGGAGTAGTGCTATGGATAAAGGCAAGAAGAAAGTTGAAGGAATTGGGATCACAGGCTATGAGTCCTCTAGTTTAGAAAGTTTGGATGAGGAGCTCGGAATACCTATTTTACGCACACCTGGTGCTAGGCAGGACAGATATGTGCCACCACATGCTCGTGTTACAGGTGTACAGAGTGACCCGCATGCATTGCGGAGATCCCAGAGAGTCAGATATCCAGTGGAAAGACTGACATATAGAGATTTTGCTATGCACTATGCATACATGACATCTATGGTAAAGCATGTGGAACCTACATGCTATACAGAGGCTGTTGGAGAGCATGTATGGCAGAAAGCCATGGATGAAGAGATGAATGCTTTGGACAAAAATGATACATGGGAATTGGCTGAGTTACCGCAAGGAAAGAATGCAATTGGTTGCAAATGGGTGTATAAGGTAAAGTGCAAGTCAGATGGCAGCCTAGAGAGACATAAGGCAAGGCTGGTCGCTAAAGGATATGCACAAACTTATGGTCTTGATTATGATGAAACTTTCAGCCCAGTGGCTAAGATGGCTACAGTGAGGTCTATCATTGCACTAGCAGCACAAAAAGGTTGGGCCTTACATCAAATGGATGTAAAGAATGCTTTTTTGAATGGTGAACTACAAGAAGAGGTGTACATGGAACAGCCAGAAGGTTATGTACATCCAAAATATCCGACTTTTGTTTGCAGGTTAAAGAAAGCACTCTATGGTTTGAAGCAAGCACCTCGTGCTTGGAGTGACAAGATCAGTAGATATCTTGTCAGTATTGGATTTGTGGTTGGAAATGCAGATTCTTCACTTTATGTGAAGAAGACACATGATGGTATCGTGATGATAGTCATTTATGTTGATGATTTGATTATCACAGGTGATTGTGGGAAAGGCATTGATGAGGTTAAGGCCTCTTTATGCAAAGAGTTTGATATGAAAGACCTTGGAGATTTAAGGTTCTTTCTTGGCATTGAGGTGATTAGAACAAGCCTGGGTATATGGTTGGTGCAAAGGCAATATGCACTTGACATGCTGGCAAAGTATGGTATGACAGCATGCAAACCAATGTTGACACCATTAGAGCAAAACATGAAGCTTAGGGCTGATTTGGGTGATGAGCTTGATGATATCACCATGTACAGGCAAATGGTTGGTAGCCTTATCTACATGACCATTACGAGGCCAGATCTCAGTTATGCAGTTGGTTTGGTGAGTCAGTTTATGCAGAGTCCTCGTAAACCTCACTTGGATGCTGTGAGACGTATTCTGAGATACGTCAAAACTACCGTGCATTATGGTCTTTTCTATGAGGCAGGAAAAGACATGCATGTCTATGGATATACAGATGCAGATTGGGCCGGTAGTGCATATGACAGGAGGTCTACCAGTGGCTATGTTTTCAGCCTTGGTAGTGGAGCTGTGAGTTGGAGTAGTAAAAAGCAACCTACAGTTGCTTTATCTACCACAGAGGCAGAGTATCGTGGAGCAGCCATAGCTGCATGTGAGGCTATGTGGTTGAAGAAGTTGCTAGATGATGTCAGGATACAGAGTGATATGAGAGTTGTCATTCATTGTGACAACATGAGTAGTATTCAGCTTGCTAGCAACCCAGTTTATCATGCCAGGACCAAACATATTGAGGTCCACTATCATTTCATCAGAGAGAAGGTGCTAGATGGGCATGTTGATTTGACATATGTACAGACAGATGAGCAGGTTGCAGATATCTTTACCAAAGCACTTGGTAAGGATAAGTTCGAGTATTTCCGTACTAGATTGGGAGTCCTAGAGATGGACATGTCGAGCTTGAGGGGGAGTGTTGAAATGTCAAGCTCGTATACAGCTGGAGGATAGCACATGGGTGCTGACAGAGTGACAGTATGGTAGATAGATATCGTGTGGTGTGTTTATGACCGCGTCCAGCTGGTCATGTGTGGTGTGGACATTACCTTAGGTTTACTTTGTAGTGTGGACATAACACTATGTTGTGTTCCCCTTTTGTGTGTGTGAGAGAGATGATGACTATGGCTTCTCTCCTTCTCTATGGTTGATGGATATGGATTAGGGTTTGCTTCTCTTGTGTGTGCTGCCTCCTGCTTCTGTTTTTTATCATAAAAGAGCCATGAACTCATCCGTTGAGGACCAGCAAGGCCAGTCAACTAGATCCATGCCTGAGTTCAGAAAATAACTCTAACTCCTTGTTCCAGTTTTCTTCCCCGACGCACGCCTGGGTATCTTCGGCGACCCAGAGCCCGAGCACTGTATGGTCAGCACCCTCTAGGCTCCTTCTTCGCAGGTCACCTAGTGCTTCACTCATAGGCCGCTTTCTTGGTCCCTCATCCACCGTACCGGAAGCTCACCATTTAAATCGAACTGAGGGTGGTCAAGACCTCCTCAGCCGACCTTGCTACGCGAGATGTCCTCCATTGACTCTCCGTCAGCTGTTGCAGCTTTATCACTTAGGCCTCCACGACCTCATTCACAGGATGGTCAAAATGCTTCCCCAACATTTTGACATAAAACAGTCATTTAAAAACAGGCCATAAATATAGTTTCTAACAAACTCTCATCTTTCCACATTGTTCCATGTCATTTCTCGTTATTCCAAATTCTTCTACATCAACTCACATTGCTTATTCCACATCCAGTCATATGTATTCCCATCATCTTCATCCATTCTCATCCAATCACACCATATTACATCTCATCACATCTATCCATTCACATCTACCCCTATCCACATCACATCACATCTACCTCTATCCACATCACATCTATTCACATCACATCTCATCCATTCACATCTACCCTGATTGTAAGATCCTCGTCCCCACCGCGCAACGGATTCTAGGTGCTAGCAGTGGAAGTAGCACATCTTGCACGGGGCAGGGTCCTACACTCGGGGCCTCGCCCATGGATATCCGGACAGGTGACTAATTCCTCGGTTCTTCCAAAACCGAACTTAGATAAACTTCCCTTGCCCGGAAAGCACAGGCAATTCCTCTAGGATAAAATTTTACACTAACGTAGTCAGGGTCATTACTGACCAATCTGATCCAACCGAACCTAAAGTCACTTGGTCAGATCAAGGAAGAAACTTGCACTTGGATCATAGAGATCAATGCTTTTTTCCCCATCGAGAGGCACAGCCGTTGATTCTTTATTCCATAGAACAATTACTATCCGAGATTTACTTTAGCTAGCGTACTACAATAGAAATTGAGTCTCATTTTACGAATCCATCAGTCCAGCCTAACCCCATCCAGTCCCATGGGTTAGCCAACCGCCCCCAACCACTGTAGTTATGGGATCCAATTTAGAATTTGGTTAGGTTTTATCCCGGGTACCAGGGAAAAGAGTTCCGAGGCCCCCTAGCCGGATTTTCAAGCAAATTTAACTCCAGTCACACCACTTACACACCCAATATGAAATTGCCTTTTTCCTAGATTCAATGTATTTAATTCAATCATTTAATGAAATCATAGCGTTACTGATCATAAACTTCCAAATATCCGATTGAATCTTAATTTCCAATCATTCCTTCATCGGAGTATCTATGGCATCATTGGCAACAAGAACGCTCACCACGTGTTCACTCAGGGGCCTTTTCGATAGTTCCTAGCTCATAGTACCCGACAGATAATCACTTATAAAAATCAAGATGGAATCCTCGTTGAAGATCAGCAAGATCAACCAACAGATCCATATAAGAGAGCTATGGACTCATCAGTTGAGGACCAGCAAGGTTAATCAACCAGATCCATACTTGATTTCAGAAAACAACTCTTACTCCTTGTTCCAATATCTTCCACGACGCACGTGTGGGTATCTTCGGCGACCCAAAGCCCGAGCACCGTATGGTCAGCACCCTATAGGATCCTTCGTAGGTCACCTAGCACTTCACTCATAGGCCGCTTCCTTGGTCCCTCATCCACCGTACCGAAAGCTCACCATTTAAATCGAACCAAGGCTGGTCAAGACCTCAGCCGACCTTGCTACGCGAGACATCCTCCATTGACTCTCCGGCAGCAGTTGCAACTTTATCAGTTAGGTCTCCACGACCTTAATCACAAGACGGTCAAAATGCTTCCCCAGCATTCTTGACATAAAACAATCATTTACAAACAGGTCACAAATACAGTTTCTATATTGAACTCTCATCTTTCCACATTGTTCCACATCAATCCATATTTTTTAACCCAAATCCAATCATATACGTATCCATTCTTAACCAGATACATCATTTTCCATCCCATCACATCAGATTCATTCACTTCACATAACATCCATTCCTAACTTTCTTAAATTACATTACGTCTCATCATATCCATTTCTTATTACATCTCATTCATTCACATCTTATATCATTCATTCACATTCTGATTCACATCACATCTCATCTCATCCATTCGCTCATCGACGTCATATCCATTCACATAAATATTCGCATTCATTATTCCACATACACATCCACATTCGTACATCCACATCCACATCTACATCCATACATCCATTTTCACATCCACATTCATACATCCACATCCACATCCACAGTCATACATCCACATCCACATCCACATCCACATCCACATTTACATCCATACATCCATTTTCACATCTACATCCACAGTCATACATCCACATCCACATCCACATCCATATCCATACATCCACATCCACATTTACATCCATACATCCATTTTCACATCCACATTCATACATCGACATCCACATCCATACTATCACATCATACATTTACATCCATACATCCATTTTCACATCCACATCCATATCCATACATTCACATCCATATCTACATCTATACATCCATTTTCACATCCACATTCATACATCCACATCCACATCCATACATTCACATCATACATTTACATCCATACATCCATTTTCACATCCAGATTCATACATCCACATCCATATCCATACATTCACATCCATTCTTCGTTCATTTTCGTCTATCTGATTCATTTCACATCCTCATCTCTATTTATAGAATATAAGAGAATTCTTATTTTTTATATAAGATTTCTTTACGCATCTATTTATGCATAAATTCCATTTTAAGGAGAATAATACTTTCGAAATAAAAATCAATCTTTTATGCATCTTCCAAATTCATTTTAAATGAGAATGACACTTTTGAATTAAAATTCAATCTTTTATGCTTCTTCTTATGCATAAAATCAAAATTGATGAAAATAACTCTTTTGAACTAAAAATAGATTTCTTTATGCATCTTTCTATGCATAAAATCAAAATTGATGAGAATAACACTTTTGGATTAAAAATAAATTCTTTATGCATCTTTCCATGCATAAATCCATTTTAATAGGAATTACACTTTTAGAATAAAAGAATTTCTCCCATGCATCTAATTTATGCATAAAATCCATTTATGATGAAAATCTCACTTTTAATATAAAAAAATCTTTTATTCATACAAATCATTTATGATGAAAATCACTCTTTTAATATAAAAGAATTTCTTTTATGCATAAAATCCATTTATGATGAAAATCGCACTTTTAATATATAAAAATATATTTTATGCATACAAATCATTTATGATGAAAATCACTCTTTTAATATAAAAGAATTTCTTTTATGCATCTAATTTATGCATAAAATCTATTTATGATGAAAATCACACTTTAAATATAAAAAAATATCTTTTACACATATGTTTATGCATACAAATCATTTATGATGAAAATCACTCTTTTAATATAAAAGAATTTCTTTTATGAATCTAATTTATGCATAAAATATATTTATGATAAAAATCACACTTTTAATATTAAAAATATCTTTTATGCATATGTTTATGCATACAAATCATTTATGATGAAAATCACTCTTTTAATATAAAAGAATTTCTTTTATGCATCTAATTTATGCATAAATCCATTTATGATGAAAATCACACTTTTAATATAAAAAAATATCTTTTATGCATATGTTTATGCATACAAATCATTTATGATGAAAATCACTCTTTTAATATAAAAGAATTTCTTTTATGCATCTAATTTATGCATAAAATCCATGTTTATGCATACAAATCATTTATGATGAAAATCACTCTTTTAATATAAAAGAATTTCTTTTATGCATAAAATCCATTTATGATAAAAATCACACTTTTAATATAAAAAATATCTTTTATGCATATGTTTATGCATACAAATCATTTATGATGAAAATCACTCTTTTAATATAAAAGAATTTCTTTTATGCATCTAATTTATGCATAAAATCATTTATGATGAAAATCACTCTTTTGAATTAAAAATAAAATTCTTTATGCATCTTTCTATGCATAAAATAAGAATTGATGAAAATAACACTTTTTGGATTAATTTAAATTCTTTATGCATCTATCCATGCATAAATCCAATTTAGTAGGAATTACACTTTTAGGAAAAAAAAAGTAGAACTTATTTTTACACAATTTTAGAAAATTTTGCCATAACCTCCTTTGTATGGCTGACCATTTTCCAATTTTTAACTTTCTAAAATCAACTAGAATTTCACCAAGAGTATTTAATTCATTCTAATGTAAGCAATTTCTACTTATTTAAGAGAAACATTATGAAAAACTTGATTTTATCCATTAATCATTCATCTAGGATAAAGAATGGTTGGATTTACTAAAGAAGAGAGGGGAATGCCTTTTTTCAATGAGGCATAACATCATTTTCATTTTAGAGAAGATAAAAATCATAAAAACCATTAAAATTAAGCATAAATAGGAATTTATGTATTTCCTTACTTCCATTCATCAATTAACTTCAATAGTATTAAAAAGCCATTCCAATTAAGCTTCTCAATCTTGAGAGGGGTTGAGAAGAAAGAAACATTGAGAAATTATAGAAAAGATCAAAATTCACCCTTACCCTTACAAATTGCTTGATTCTTTGATCACGGTAGAGGCCCCCAACCAATCAATTGGTTTGGTGTGTTGATGGATCCACCAATGGAGATTAAAGAAGGAGGGAAGCTCCAATTTCTTCAATTTGGAGAGAATTTTAGAGAATAGTAAAAATTATCATTATTTCAACATAATTCTGGGATAGTATAATTCTCCTATTTTTTTACAAAGAACTCAAGTTCTATTTATAGGAGAGGGAGGCGCTAACCAAGACCAACTGATTTCTAGAATTTTCCAGATTCAGTTTAGGTTAATTTGGACTAGATTTGGACCTAGTTTGGTTCCTTTTTTTGATTCGGTTTGATCCAAGAGAGAGGAGAGATAAAAATATCACATTATTTTTTAGTTTAAAACTAATTCAAGCATGTGAAGTAGGCACCTCCTTGAAGGGACTCCCCTTCCTTACACATGTGTCAAAATGGAATCTTTATACCCAAAATATCTCATTTTTTTTAGTAATACTCATAGTTTTTTACTAATAACCCTTGTACATAGTCAACTCTTCATCTTATGTGAACATTTACTCATTTTTGGGTATTTTCTTTTACAAATTGGATTTATCTCCTCCCCACACATGGATTGATCTTAATGGCCCATAGGAACCTTAATTTAAAATTTTAAAAAAATCTTGACCCTCAGGATAATGCCTCTTGAACAGATTATACTTGATTTCTAATGCACCTTCTCTTTTTGAACTTCTGTTTCGGGGGAACTTATTTTAATAAGAAGAGATATTTTTATATTTAAAAATTAAATTACCACTCTCTAGAATATTTTCTCTCTCTAGGCCAAAACTGGTAGAAACAAGATCTTTTATATTTCTGAAGAGGGATTTGACTACAGGGGAAGATACTGGACATCCTGAGAGGCTAGGGAGGAATCTTACATTCCACCCCACTTGAAAAATGGGAGATGTCCTCATCTCACAGGTGGAGTATGATCTCTTTCATCTTCTTCTTCTTCTTCAATCACCTGTGAGATGTCCTCATCTCACAGGTGGAGTATGATCTCTTTCATCTTCTTCTTCTTCTTCAATCACTTCCAGTGTTACTGCCTTGGAAGTGGATGGCCGATTTGGGAACAACTCTCTTTGACTTCCCCTATTCTGAGGTGGAGGTCTTGCATTACTTTGGATTGAAACTGCAGGTTGGATAGAGGGTCTACCTCTAGGATTTCCCTGATTTTGGCGGATAGAACCCTGATTTCTCTGGACGGAAGGGGATGGAGTCTGGAATCTTGATCCTTGATTTTCCTGCCCTGAAAACCTCGATCCAAAAGGAGTTGGGCAATCCATGCTACGATGTCCAAACCCTTGACAGTTATAGCATTTCACTCTCTTGTTCAAGGGTGGAACTTCTGAAGTTGAAATCCAGGGGATTGATTTTCAGAAAAAGGACATTTCTTCCATTCTGAAACTTCTCATATCCTAGGTTTGTGACCCTGATATCTCTTAGGCGGAGAAAGGTTGGAATCATCTTCTAGGAATAAAAACTTTTTGAAAGGTGATGGTGCTGGTTTTGGCGGGACTTTGACATCAAAGGCTTTGGCAAAATCCTTCGCCATCCGAACTGCTTCGGCCATGGAAATAGGTTTGGCATTCTTGACTAAAGTATCCAATGGCTCGTTCATTCCCCGAATGAACCTGGCCATCAGCTGCTCTTCATCCAATTGAGGGGAATATTTAAGGAGAAGGGCAAAAGCCTGATGGTACTCTTCAATTGTCCGCCGGCTTTCCTGCTTTAGTTCCCAGAACTCATTCATCTTAGTTTCAAGAAAGCCTAGGAGACAAAACCTCTTTCTGAGGTAAGCCTTGAGATCAGTCCAGGTTTGGGTATTTCGGTCGAGACGGTTTGTCTCACAGTGGTTTCTCTTGTCTCCACTATCTTCAGCCTTGCAAGAGCCATTTTGCTCTTCTCATTGTACCCGATGATATCGAAGTATTCTTCCATTGATTCGATCCACTTCTCCACACTCTCGCCCAAGTTTTCCCCTTCACCCTTGAAAGGTCCAGGTTGTGAACTATGACGAGTTTTACGAACATCCAGGTTGAGCTCTTCTTCATCGAGTTGGGGGTTAACATTTCTACCACGACGACCTCGGTCCATGTTCCTATCAATACGAAATTTTTTGTTAAGTCTCTTTATTTATGATTCAATCCGAATTTTGATTCAACTCATTCTGGGGTTCTCTAAATAGGTCGGGTCCCCACAGAATCAAGGGATAAAGATACTCATATAGAACGCATTATCAGTTGACAATTCATTCAGTATATTTCATTTATATCTTTAACACAATAATGGTCCATCAGACTGAATTTTTCTATCTGAACAATCCTCCATGGGGATTTCAATTTTGCAGATTTTTAATTTATCAACACTTAACTTGATCCACTAATCAAAAGTTAACAGTAGTAATCTGCCAGCACAATCCACTAATATCATAGTGATTTGCTGAAGTTATTAACGTCATTCCAGTTATGAACATCATCACAGGGACTCGTCCCATTCATCCTCATTGCGGTTTCGCTCAGCTTATTACATTTCAACCAAATTTTAGGAATCATCATTTTTCAATTAGAATCCAAATCAACTCATCAGTTCTCAACCAGAATTTAAAAATCATATCAACCACATTCGAATTCATCATCTCAATAGCATTAATGCTTATAATTCCAAGTCTTAGATTTACTCGTATATACTGCTAGTAAAGAGCTGCAGCTATACCCTCGGTATATACGGGTAGTCATGGTTCTTGGAACTATAAGGTAAATACCATCATGTCTAGACCTCAAGCAAGTCAGGGATTCCCTACAATTGCGGTACTTCCATTTGAAGACCAATTACTAATTTACAAATTTCAGTTTGAATATCAAATTATATGAATTTTATCACACAGTTACAACCTTTTTGTGCTTCTTGATAAATTTTTGACAAATTTGGCTTCTCGGTTGATCCTCATTAGCCAAATAGCTCTGATACCAACTGTAAGATCCCCGTCCCCACCGTGCAATGGATTCTGGGTGCTAGTAGCGGAAGTAGCACATCTTGCGCGGGGCAGGGTCCTACACTCGGGGCCTCGCCCACGGATATCCGGACAGATGACTAATTCCTCGGTTCTTCCAAAACCGAACTTAGAAAAACTTCCCTTGCCTGGAAAGCACAGGCGATTCCTCCAGGATAAAATTTTACTCTAACGTAGTCAGGGTCATACTGACCAAACTGATCCAACCGAACCTAAAGTCACTCGGTCAGATCAAGGAAGAAACTTGCACTTGGATCATAGAGATCAACGCTTTTTTCACCATCGAGAGGCACAGCCATTGATTCCTTATTCCATAGAACAATTACTATCCGGGATTTACTTCATCTTGCGTACTACAATAGAAATTGAGTCTCATTTTACGAATCCATCAGTCCAGCCTAACCCCATCCAGTCCCATGGGCTAGCCAACCGCCCCCAACCACTGTAGTGATGGGATCCAATTTAGAATTTGGTTAGGTTTTGTCTCGGGTACCAGGGAAAAGAGTTCCTAGGCCCCCTAGCCAGATTTTCAAAGCAAATTTAACTCCAGTCACACCACTTACACACCCAATATGAAATTTCCTTTTTCCTAGATTCAATGTATTTAATTCAGTCATTTAATGAAATCATAGCGTTACTGATCATAAACTTCCAAATATCCGATTGAATCTTAATTTCCAATCATTCCTTCATCGGAGTATCTATGGCATCATTGGCAACGAGAACGCTCACCACGTGTTCACTCAGGGGCCTTTTCGATAGTTCCTAGCTCATAGTACCCGATAGATAATCACTTATAAAAATCAAGATGGAATCCTTGTTGAAGATCAGCAAGATCAACCATCATTGGCAACCAGAACACTCACCACATGTTCACTCAGGGGCCTTTTCGATAGTTCCTAGCTCATAGTACCCGGCAGATAATCACTTACAAAAATCAAGATGGAATCCTCGTTGAAGATTAGCAAGATAAACCAACAGATCCATATAAGAGAGATATGGACTCATCAGTTGAGGACCAGCAAGGTCAATCAACCAGATCCATACTCGGTTTCAGAAAACAACTCTTACTCCTTGTTCCAATATCTTCCACGATGCACGTGTGGGTATCTTCGGCGAGACCGAGAGCCTGAGCACCGTATGGTCAGCACCCTCTAGGATCCTTCGCAGGTCACCTAGCGCTTCACTCATAGGCTGCTTCCTTGGTCCCTCATCCACTGTACCGGAAGCTCACCATTTAAATCGAACCGAGGTTGGTCAAGACCTCAACCGACCGTGCTACGCAAGATGTCCTCCATTGACTCTCCGTCCAGCAGTTACAACTTTATCAGTTAGGTCTCCACGACCTTAATCACAAGACGGTCAAAATGCTTCCCCAGCATTCTTGACATAAAACAGTCATTTACAAACAGGTCACAAATACAGTTTCTATATTGAACTCTCGTCTTTCCACATTGTTCCACATCAATCCATATTACTTAACCCAAATCCAATCATATGCGTATCCATTCTTAACTAGATACATCATTTTCCATCCCATCACATCAGATTTATTCACTTCACATAACATCCATTCCTAACTTTCTTAAATTACATTACGTCTCATCACATCCATTTCTCATTACATCTCATTCATTAACATCTTATATCATTCATTCACATTTTCATTTACATCACATCTCATCTCATCCATTCGCTCATATCGCCGTCATATCCATTCACATAAATATTCGCATTCATTATTCCACATACACATCCACATCCACATCTACATCCATACATCCACATCCACATCCACATCCATACATCCACATCCACATCCACATCCACATCTACATCCATACATCCATTTTCACATCCACATCCACATCCACAGTCATACATCCACATCCACATCCACATCCATACATCCACATCCACATTTACATCCATAAATCCATTTTCACATCCACATTCATACATCCACATCCACATCCATACATTCACATCCATATGTTCACATCATACATTTACATCCATACATCCATTTTCACATCCACATTCATACATCCACATCCATATCCATACATTCACATCCATATCTACATCTATACATCCATTTTCACATCCACATTCATACATCCACATCCACATCCATACATTCACATCATACATTTACATCCATATATCCATTTTCACATCCACATTCATACATCCACATCCATATCCATACATTCACATCCATATCTACATCTATACATCCATTTTCACATCCACATCCATATCCATACATTCACATCCATTCTTCGTTCATTTTCGTCTATCTGATTCATTTCACATCCTCATCTCTATTTATAGAATACAAGAGAATTCTTATTTTTGATATATAAGATTTCTTTACGCATCTATTTTTGCATAAATTCCATTTTAAGGAGAATAACACTTTCAAAATAAAAATCAATCTTTTATGCATCTTCCTATGCATAAATTCATTTTAAATGAGAATGACACTTTTGAATTAAAATTCAATCTTTTATGCTTCTTCTTATGCATAAAATCAAAATTGATGAAAATAACTCTTTTGAACTAAAAATAGATTTCTTTACGCATCTTTCTATGCATAAAATCAAAATTGATGAGAATAACACTTTTGGATTAAAAATAAATTCTTTATGCATCTTTCCATGCATAAATCCAATTTAGTAGGAATTACACTTTTAGAATAAAAGAATTTCTCCTATGCATCTAATTTATGCATAAAATCCATTTATGATGAAAATCTCACTTTTAATATAAAAAAAATTTAATGCATATGTTTATGCATACAAATCATTTATGATGAAAATCACTCTGTCAATATTAAAGAATTTCTTTTATGCATCTAATTTATGCATAAAATCCATTTATGATGAAAATCACACTTTTAATATAAAAAAATATCTTTGATGCATATGTTTATGCATACAAATCATTTATGATGAAAATCACTCTTTTAATACAAAAGAATTTCTTTTATGCATAAAATCCATTTATGATGAAATTTACACTTTTAATATAAAAAATATCTTTTATGCATACAAATCATTTATGATGAAAATCATTCTTTTAATATAAAAGAATTTCTTTTATGCATCTAATTTATGCATAAAATTCATTTATGACACTTTTAATATAAAAAAATATCTTTTATGCATATGTTTATGCATACAAATTATTTTTTGATAAAAATCACTCTTTTAATATAAAAGAATTTCTTTTATGCATCTAATTTATGCATAAAATCATTTTTGATGAAAATCACACTTTTAATATAAAAAAATATCTTTTATGTATATGTTTATGCATACAAATCATTTATGATGAAAATAACTCTTTTAATATGAAAGAATTTCTTTTATCATCTAATTTATGCATAAAATCCATTTATGATGAAAATCACACTTTTAATATAAAAAATATCTTTTATGCATATGTTTATGCATACAAATCATTTATGATGAAAATCACTCTTTTCAATTAAAAATAAAATTCTTTATTCATCTTTCTATGCAAAAAATAAGAATTGATGAAAATAACACTTTTTGGATTAATTTAAATTCTTTATGCACCTATCCATGCATAAATCAGTTGAAAAAAGACAGAAGGCCTAAGTTAGAGCCAGACCAATTTTACTTAAGAGGAGAGAAAATTCACTCAGATCGTAACATTCAATCCTTATCACAATAATGGTCCATTAGATCGAGATTTCTATTTGAAGAGTCTGCCATGGAAATTTTCAATTTTACAGAGTTTTAATTTGACACCCCCTTAACTTGATCCACTGGGTTAAGTGTTAATAGCAGCAATCTGCTAGCACAATCCACTAATCTCATAGTGATTTTCCGAAGTCATTAACGTCATTCTAGCTACGAACATTATCATAGGGACTCGTCCCATTCATCCTTATTGTGGTTTTGCTTAGTTATTACAATTTAGCCAGAATTCAGAAATCTTTATTTTTCAATCAGAATCTAGAAATCTTCATTTTTCAATTAGAATCCAAATCAACTCATGAGTTCTCAATCAAAATTTAAAATCATATCAACCACATTTGAAATCATCATCTAGATAGTATTAATGCTTACAATTTCAAGTCTTAGATTTACTCGTATATACTGCCAGTATAAAGAGCTGCATTATACCCTCGGTATATACGGGTAGTCACGGTCCTTGGAACTATAAGGTAAATACCATCATGTCTAGGCCTCAAGCAAGTCAGGGATTCCATACAATTGCGGTACTTCCATCTGAAGATCCAATTACCAATTTACGAATTTCAGTTTAAATATTAATTTGTATGAATTTTATCACACAATTATAATCTTTTACTGCTTCTTCATAAATTTTTGACATTTTTGGCTTCTCAGTTGATCCTCATTAGCCAAATTTGCTCTGATACCAGCTGTAAGATCCCAGACCCCACTGCGCAACGAATTTGGGGGTGCTAGCAGCAGAAGTAGCACTTCTTGCATGGGGCAAGGTCCCACACTCGGGGCCTCGCCCACGAATCTTCAGAGACAAGAGACTAATCCATGGGTTCTTCCAAAATTGAACTCGAAAAAACTTCCCTTGCCCAGAAAGCACGCGCGATTCCTCCAGGATAACTTTTCTCTAACGTAGTCAAAAGCCTTAACAAATTGAACTCATCTGACCAACCCCATAAGTCCCATAGTCAGATCAAGGAAAAAGATTGTACTTGGATCATAGAGACCAATGCTTTTTTCCTCATTGAGAGGCACAGCCGTTGATTCTTTTCCATAGAATAATTTTTTATCTAGGATTTACCTCATCTATCGTACTATATAGAAATTGAGTCTCGATTTACAGATCCATCAGTCCAGCCTAACCCCATCTAGTCCCATGGGTTAGCCAACCGCCCAACCACTCTAGTGATGGGATCCAATTAGGAGTTTGGTTAGGTTTTGTCCCGGGTACCAGGGACAAGAGTTCCTAGGCCCCCTAGCCGGATATTCATGCAAACATAAAACTAGTCACACCACTTACACACCCAATATGAACTTGCCTTTTTCACAGATTCAACAATCTTTAAAACAATCATTTAATGAAACCATAGTGTTATTGATCATAATCCTTTAATTATCTAGTTGAATCCTAATTTCCAATTCCTTCATCAGTGTACCTATGGCATCATTGGCAACCAGAACGCTCACCACCTGATCACTCAGGGGCCTTTTCAATAGTTCCTAGCTCATAGTACCCTACAATATAATCACATAAAAATATCCAGATGGAATCTCCGTTGAAGATCAGCAAGATCAACTAACAGATCCATATAAAAGAGCCATGGACTCATCCGTTGAGGACCAGCAAGGTCAATCAACCAGATCCATGCCCGAATTCAAAAAACAACTCTTACTCCTTGTTCAATATCTTCCCCGACGTACTCGTGGTTATCTTCGGTGACCTAGAGCCCGAGCACCATATGGTCAGCACCCTCTAGGATCCTTTGCAGGTCACCTAGCGCTTCACTCATAGGCTGCTTCCTTGGTCCCTCATCCACTATACCGGAAGCTGGTCAAGACCTCGGTCGACCTTGCTACGCGAGACATCCTTCGATGACTCTCCGTCTCAGCAGTTGCAACTTTAACAAAAAAGGTCTCCACGATCTCATTCACAAGACGGTCAAAATGCTTCCCCAGCATTCTTGACATAAAATAGTCATTTAAAAACAGATTTCACAAACAAATACAGTTCCAACAATATTTCCATCTTTTCTCATTACTCCGCATCCTTTTACATTAGAGCCCATCTTTTTTTCATCTTACCACAATTTTATTTTCATCCATCGATCCCTATCACATCACATCATTCCTACATCAAATCACACCCAATCGCATCATCCACACATCAATCCACATCATCCATACATCACCACATCAATCTAGATGTCAATCCACATCATCCATACATCCATCCACATCAATCCACATGTCAATCCACATCATTCAAACATCCATGCACATCAATCCACATTATCCACACATCAATCCACCTCATCCATACATCCATCCACATCATCCACATCAATCCACATCATTCACTCATCATACACACACCAATCCACATCATCCACATTATCCACACATCAATCCACCTCATTTCATAAGTATTCTCATTCTCATCTAATCACATCTTTTTCTATCTCATCACTTATTTCCTCATTTATCCTCATCAGATCTCACGCACTTGCATCTACCCATAAATCTCATCACTTCACATACATTAACATCTATCCAGTTTACATTGCATCTTATTACATTCATTTCACATCACATCTCATTCATTCACATTCTGATTCACTTGCTAACACATTCATTCATGTCCCTTATCATTCATTCACATTTCGATTCACATCACATCACATCCATTCACATCCCTTATCATTCATTCACATCCCGATTCACATCACATCACATCCCTTATAATTCATTCACATCCTATATCATTCATTCACATCCTGATTCACATCACATCACATCCCTTATCATTCATTCACATCCTATATCATTCACATCTCTATTCACATCACATCACATCCATTCACATCTCTCATCATTCATTCACATCCTATATCATTCATTCACATCCCTTATCATTCATATCTATCCAATTTACATCACATCTCATCGCTTTAATTCTCGTTCATATCCATCACATTTACATCCACATATATTCTCCCACATACATCCACATCCATACTTATCACATACACATCCACATTTATACTTATCACATACACATCCACATCCATACTTATCACATACACATCCACATTTATCCTTTCACATACATCCACATCCATACTTATCACATACACATCCACATCTATCCTTTCACATACATCCACATCCATACTTATCACATACACATCCACATCCATTCTTTAACATACATCCACTTCTATTCTTCGCATACATCCACATCCATCCTTTCACATACACACATCCACATCCATTCTATCACATACATCCACTTCTATGCTTCACATACATGCACATCCATACTTATCACATACACATCCACATCCATTCTTTAACATACATCCACTTCTATTCTTCACATACATCCACATCCATCCATCCATTCATTCCCATCTATCAGATTCACATTACTTCTCAGCACATCTATTCACCTCACATTCTCGTCACTCCTATTCTTATCACATCCATCCATCCATTCATTCCCATCTATCTGATTCGCATCCCATCTCATCAGATCTATTTACCTCTCATTCTCATCACATCTATTCTCATCACATCTATCCATCCATTCATTCTCATCTATTTCATTTGCATCACATCTCATCACATCTATTCTTAGAATGCAAGAGAATCCTTATTTTTGATCTAAAGATTCTTTACACATCTGTTTATGCATAATTTCAATTTTAAGAAGAATAACTCTTTTGAATTAAAAATAAAAATTGATGAGAATAACTCTTTTGAAATAAAAATAAATTTCTTTATGCATCTTCCTATGCATAAAATGAAAATTGATGAGAATAACTCTTTTGAAATAAAAATAAATTTCTTTATGCATCTTCCTATGCACACCTTTCTATGCATAAAATCAAAATTACACTTTTAGAATACACAATTGGTGAGGATTACTCTTTTTGGATAATAAAAGATAAAACTTATTTCACCATTTTTTATAAAATTTCGCCATAACCTCCTTTGTATGGCTGACCATTTTTTAATCTTTTAAAACTTAAAGTTTATAATTGGTTTTAAGCACTCTAAACTAAACAAATTTCACTTTTAAAAGAGAAACAATATGAAAGGTTTAATTCCAACAATTAGATTACTTAAATAGGATAAAGAAGGGCTGAATTTAAGAATGAGAGAGGGGGAAAGCCTTTCCAAGAAAGCATAGCATCTGTTTATCATTTTAAGATAACAAACAATTTAGAAAACCATTAAAAGAATAAGAAAAAGTAATATTTCTTACTTACGTGAAATTCTGGGAGCTTTCCTTTGGCTTGATGGTTTGAGGGATCTACTCTTGTTTGCAACAAGAGTGGCCACCAATTCTTTAGAAGAGGGAATGGTCAAAAACTACTGAATTATTAAGAAATTCACAGTTCTTGGCTCTTGGGAGAAGCAAAGTTATAGTGCATAAAACACTATTAAGCTTCAACAAAGGGGGAGGCTTCTATTTGTAGGAAAAAGTGAGCTCCTAACCAAGTAAATTGATTGTAGAATTTTTCAGATCAATTTGGTCAAATTTTGATCATTTTTAGGTCAGTTTAGCTTACTTTTTGGAACTAGACTTGAATTAGGAGAGAGGAGAGATGAAATATCTCAATTTTTGATGATTTAAAACTCCATTACACATGTGAAGTAGGCGCCTCATTCATGAGGGGGCGAATTCCCATTTTGAGGTGTCAAAAATCTACTTTTTTAGAATTCCTTTGGTCCTTAGTCCACTCTTCATCTTATGTGAGTATTTACTCATTTTTGGGGGGATTCTCTTTATTTCTTCTATTTATCTTCTCCACACATTTGGATGAATCTGATTGGCCCCTCAAAACCTTAATTTAAAATTTTTTGAAAATCTGGACCCCTAAGATGAGGCCTCTTGAACAGATTATACTTGATTTCTAATGCACCTTCTGAAAATCTTTTTGAACTTCTGTTTCGGGGGAACTTATTTTAATAAGAAGAGATATTTTTCTATCCAAAAATATCCAAAATCTGAATAACCTCTCTCTTAAAAAAATTTCTCTCTCTAGTCTAAAATTTGAATAATCTCTCTCTAGAAAAATTTTCTCTCTCTAGGCCAAAACAGGTAGAAACAAGATCTTTTATATTTCTGAAGAGGGATTTGATTACAGGGGAAGATGCTAGACATCTTGAGAGGCTGGAGAGGAATCTTACACATACTAGAATTCCTTGGTTTTTCTAAACTGGTCACACCTTCTTTCCTCGAAACCGACGAAAGAGTTTGGTCTTGGTCATAGTCTGATTCAAGGTTCGAGTTATTGGATAAGATTTTTCCTGAACTATCTTTCTCGAAAAGGTTTGATAATTCAGTTACTATTTCACTAAATTTCCTTCTTTGTATATTCACTTAATTGATTTCTAAATTAGTTACGAATTTCAATGAGGAATAATTTAATCATTTATCTGAATATTTTGATCTTGATAGATTTCTTGAATTTTCCTTTTTACAATCCGTGTGAATAAAAAACGATAGAAATTTCTCTCTTAAAGTATTTAATTATTCATCTATCAAATACTCATAGAATTTAAACATAGAATTTAAGAGAATTCTAATTTTGATATAAAAATTCTTTATGCATCTATTTATGCATAAAAATCAACTTCAATGGGACTAACACTTTTATTAAAAAAATCCTTTTATGCATCTATTTATGCATAAAATTAATTTTAATAGGAATAACACTTTTAAAATAAAAAGAATTTCTTTATGCATCTTTCTATGGATAGAAATCAAATTTAATAAGAATAACACTTTTGTAATAAAAAGTTTCCTTTATGCATCTTTCTATGCATAGAAATCAAATTTAATAAGAATAACACTTTTATAATAAAAAAATTTCCTTTATGAATCTTTCTATCCATAAAAATCAAATTTAATAAGAATAACACTTTTATAATTAAAAAATTTCTTTATGCATCTTTCTATGCATAGAAATAAAATTTAATAAGAATAACACTTTTGTAATAAAATTTTTTTTCTTTATGCATCTTTTTATATATGCATAGAAATCAAATTTAATAAGAATAACACTTTTATAATAAAAAAATTCCTTTATGCATCTTTCTATGCATAGAAATTAAATTTAATAAGAATAACACTTTTATAATTAAAAAAATTCCTTTGTGCATCTTTCTATGCACAAAAATCAAATTTAATAAGAATAACACTTTTATATTTAAAAAAATTTCCTTTATGCATATTTCTATGCATAGAAATCAAATTTAATAATTAATATCAGTGATATCCATGCATATTCATAGGTGAATATGTTCATGGAGTAGTTAGAATATTTCTTTTAGATGCAAAAATGGTGGGAATTACTCTTTTGGAATAACATAAAAACAAACATTCTTTTTCACAAAATTCTAGAAATTTTTGCCAAACCCTCCTTTGTATGGCTGACCATTTCTCATTCTTATCTTTCTTAACTTAATCAACCCAATTTAGAATTATAGAACTCTAATCTACACAGTTTTCTAAATTCTAGAGAGTAAATAATAAGAAGAGTTTAATTAATCACTTAGTTAATCTTTCTAGGATTAAGAAAGGTTGGAATGTAAAGAAGAGAAGGGGGTGGCCTTTTCATCAAAGGCATAGCATTTGAATTTAATTCAATCATTTGCAAAACATAAAATAAAAAAAACCATAGATTTTTCATTAAAATTCGTAAACAAAGTAAGAAAATTAGCTTACATGGAGCTCGTAAGCTCTCCTTTGGCTTCAGGGATTGAGGGTTCTACTCATGTTTGAAGCAATAGTGGCCACCAATTCACTTTGGACAGGATTAGGCCAAAAACAATTGAATTATTAAAAAAATTCAATAAAGATGGCTGAGGACAAGAGTAGAGTAATAGTGCATAAATACCATTAAGCTTTTACAAAGAGGGAGGTTTATATTTATAGGAAAAAGTGAGCCTCTAGCCAAGCAAATTGAGTCTAGAATTTTCGAGATCAGTTTGGTCAAATTTTGACCATTTTTGGATCAATTCAGCTTACTTTTTGGATCTAAATTTGAAACATGAGAGAGGAGACATGAAAATATCTCATTTTATTGATTAAAAATTGGGGGTAATGATGAAAAAAAGGAGGAAAGAGGAAAGGGGGGGTGCAAAGCAGAGAGGGGGATGGGGGGAAACACACGGGCAAGCTTTATGAGGGGAGATCCCCACACTGAGGTGTCAAAATTCAGTTTTTTAATTCTTTTCTTTGGTCCTTAGTCCACTCTTCATCTTATGTGAGCATTTACTCATTTTTGGGGGGTTTTTCTTTTATTCTTCAATTTATCTCCTCCCTACATTTGGATTAATCTCATTGGTCTGTCAAACCTTTGTTTGGACATTAATCCAAATTTTTTTGAAAACAGGGGCCCTTAGGCTAAGGTCTTTTGTGCACATTATATTTATTTCTAATGCACCTTAGAAATTTCTTTTTAAACTTCTGTTTCAAGGGAATTTATTTTAATAAGAAGGGATATTTTTCCATCCAAAGATATATAAAAGCTGAATTACCTCTTTCTAGAACATTTTCTCTCTCTAGGTCAAAACAGGTAGAAACAAGATCTTTTATTATTTTGAAAAGGGGATTGATTACAGAGGAAGAAACTGGACATCTTGAGGGGCTGGGGAGTAATCTTACATCCTCTCCCACTTGAAAAACGCAATATGTCATCATCTCACAAACTGGGGATAATCCCGCATCAGTTCGGCTCCTTTCTCCCACGTGGCATCTTCAAAAGGATAGAACTTCCATTTGACTAATAATTCTCTCAGAATTCTTTTCCTAAGAACCTTCTCTCGAACATCAAGGATTTCTTCAGGTTGGAGTTCCATCTGCCCTTGGGTTGAAGAAGTTAAGCGCATTAAGCACATGATGCAGGCTCGGTACATACTTCTTAAGTAGGCTGACATGAAATACATTATGTACTTTGAGATGAGGAGGCAGAAGAAGTTCATAGGCTAAGTCATCTACTTTCTTTGTAATCAGATATATGGCCCACAGTATCTAGGGGATAACTTCTTGTACTTCCCAAGAGATAGAGAACTTCTTTTGGGGCATACTCAAATGAAGACCATATGTGCTTCTTCGAACTTTTTGCCTGACCTCTTCTTATCCGCATCTACTATGAGAGTCCCTGTAGCCGCCAATGCTCCAATGCAGCTGGAGAGACCATCCTCCTCGCCGTCAAAATATGTCTCCCCAAACAGTGTACTGGAAAAAGGTGATCTCTGTGGCCTTGGGGGATGCATAAGGATCATGCCACTTGTACTCGCCAGGGTCCCACTGGGGGTGCACTGCATATGCCCATATGCGCCAATCAGAGTCCACATCTGCAGGGTCTGGATCAATATGCCACTTCCGAGAAGCGGCGGCCACTACCCGTATCCTCTGAAAGATGCACTCTGCAACCAAGGGCGTCTGTGCCTCCACTCTCTGAAGTCTGCCCTCATCCTGGATCTCATAGTAGAGGCATCTACCATCCTCAGTGTAAGCTCTGATAGCAATCAGGATCTCCAACTGTGTAAAGGCTCCCATCCATCGTGGGGCCACTGGCTCGAGAGGCGTGAACCACTCCTCCGTGAGTGCCTCCTGAATGTCATCCCTCATAATCAGCCCCCCTCTGAAGTGACTCAGCCTCTCCACCTGGATCTCCTCTAGGAGACTGCAGAAGGCCTGTAGTCTCCAAAACTACGTGCGGGGCCTGTCACCAATGGTCCCTAGGCTAGACAAGGCCGAGAACCCAACATATGACCCTGCTCTATGCGTACCGCTGGGCTCCAAATGAGCGGCTGTCTGGCCTGCTCCTCATCACAAGAAGGAGGTCTCTGAGAGAGTCCCGATCTCAGCAACTCCCAAGCTCACAGGATGCTCAAGGCACATCTGTCCTCCCATCCTCTACTGAGGCCTGTCCTCCCATCCTCTACTGAGGCCTGTCCTCCTCATCTCTATGAAGATCCATCGTATCTCTGGTGCCCAAGTGCCCCCTGCTGGGGGAGCCCTAGTCTGCAACCACTGAAAAAGAAGCTCTTTCCAAGGCTCAGTGCCTGGAAGCAGCCCCCAAACAATAAGCTTCCCCAATAAGGCTCGACTCTGATCAACTGGATCTATAATGCCCAGGCCCCTTTGGGCCAGCGGAAGTGTAATAACTGCCCAAGAAACCTTAGCCCGGGCTAGCTGACCATCCCGCCTAGACCAAAGAATGTTCCTGATCAGCCTCTATACCTGGCTGATGCAAGAGCTTGAGAAGATCCAGCAAGACGTGATGTACCACATGGTCGCTAAAATCAGATTTGCCACCACCACCCTCCCAGCCAAGGATAGCCGAGCTGTACTCCAATATAAAAGCTTCTTCCGAATGCTCAGAAGAAGCGGGGCAATTTGCTGCTCAGGTGACAAATCTAGTCCAATCTAGCATCCCAAATACCGCACTGCTGTGCCAGGAGGAATCCATCTAAAACCCGAGTCTGGGCTCCATGCGCTAGAGTGGGAGCGCTACTGATCCAAAAGGCCACTGTCTTGCACCTCAGCAAAGAAGAGAAAAAGAAACGGGGCGAGATGGCATGAAATAGTAATTCGCGTGAAAAAAAACTAAAAAAAAATCAGAATTTAATTTCCACGTGAAGCGGATCCGGTTCATGCATGACGGCATGAAATAGCAGTTCATGCGGGAAAATGGGAAAAAATCAAAACTTAATTTTCACGTGAAGTTCGGTCCATGCGTAACGGTGTGAAACAACAGTTTACGTGTTAAAAAAAACAAAATTTAATTTCCACCTGAAGTTCTCCAGGCCCGCCTTCTTTTGCAGATGTGGGCAAGATCCTGGATGTTCAGTTACTAGGCCATGGACACTACCAGATTGAGTTTGAGACAGCCCAGAGCATGGCCCAGGTCCAGCCATGAGTCCCCTTAACATCAGGGGCGCTCGGGCATTCTTCAGACCTTGGCAGCATGGCTTTGACCCAGCAGTGGCCAAGCAGGGAGAGCGCCTATTTCATGTTACAGTTTGCTTCCCTGGACTCCGCCGTGAGTACCTTTCGCTCCTTTCTAGGCTAGGAGCATTGGTGGGCTCAGTGCTCGAGACTGGCCCCACAGCAGCTTCAGTGGTGGCTAGAGCATCTGGGCTACCTTCGGTTAGAGTTTTGGTTCTTGACATCTCCTCCCTTTCGAAGGTCATTCAGCTACCTAGGATAGGGGGGATGGATTGATCAGAGAGTGGAGTTTTCGGGGCTCCCGAACGAGTGTTTTATCTGCAAGCAAGTTGGCCACATGGCCAAGGCCTGCCCTCGCAGGAGTCCCCGACCTTCACCGTCGCAGCAGCAGGCCCCCGATGGCCCACCCACAGATGCGGCTCAGCAGGCAGCCTCCGGGACAACTGCTCAGCCCACAGAGACCTCGGAGTGGCAGCCTGGACAGAGGCGCCGTCGAGGGAGACAGGCACAGTAGCACACCCAGAGACTGATGCAGCAGCAGCCACAGTCTCAGCATCACTGGGTTCCCATGAGGAATAGCTTTGCTCCCCTCCAGGAGGAGACCCCAATGCCGACTGAGGACCAGGAGATGCCAGCACCCCCTCCTTCGCCCCGACCCCCACCCCCCTCACCCGTCCCCCCCTCCCACCTCGCTTCCACCTTCGCCTCCTCCCATTCCCGCTTCAGTTTTGGCAGCGGCTCCTTCTCCACCCCTTCTCCCCCCCTCCTCCCCCCCCACTCGCCTTAGCTCCCCGGGAGGCCCTGGCAGTTCCCTGGCACTCACCTGCAATCCGACGGACACTGAGCACCGACCTTGCTCGAGCATCGTAGAGGAGACTAGCACCCACGGATATCCTCTATCCGCAGTCGGCTGAGTTGTCTCGACACTAGACAGCGCTCGGATTCTTTTGATTACTCCTTCACACGGCTTTTTGGAGCGGAGGGCCCCCATGAGCCAGCACCCATCAGAGTTCATGTAGTGATACCTCTGGCCCGAGGGGAGGAGGCACTTGATTTAGCGGTGGCCTTCTCATTCCCTCTCTGTGGCCCTAGCGACCCGGAGTGGACTCTGGATCTCACTCTTAGCATTTTGAAGACTCAGGCAGTTGAGTTTTCTCACCATGTGAGCGATCTGGAGGTGACAGACGTGCTAGGCCGACTATGGGAGTTGGCTCATTTTTTCTTTGATACCGGGAGTGTGAATGCCTTCGGGATTCGACATTTGGTGGTTCGCATAGTGGCATACTTAGCACGTGCCCCTGGATATGTATGCATACACGAGGTTTCTCTGTCTGAGCGGGAGGCAGTCGCCATGGGACACAGCCACACTGGCGCCTGATCCGAGATTCTTGCAGCACACCAGGTGGGTAGATTCGCAGCCACTCGGATGGGGACTATTCTCCATCCAAGCCGCTTGCGAAGGCCCGCCGTATGGCTGAGACAACCTCCACCTCAGCAGGTCATCCATGAGGATCATCTCATGGAATGTACAGGGCCTTGGCGGCACATACTATATACGTTATCGTGGTTGCCTGAGGCAGGAGCTTCAGCGATGACTCGTTGGGGGCAGTATTGATATTCTGATGATGCAGGAGCACCATTTGGGTGAGAGCAGGATCCGGAGATACGGTTCGGTGATGCCTCTGGTAGACTGGGACACATTTTGGTCTGCAAGGTTTGGCCCCTTGGGTGGGCAGGGAGGAGTATGTATGGTCATTGCAGATGTATGGCGGCAGGCCATTGTGGATCGCGGGATCATTGTGCCTAGTAGAGCACAGTATGTCATTCTGAGGATGCATGATGAGCTCTTTGGCGTGCTCAATGTCTATGCGCCCAACCATGCTAGTGCTAGAGTAGAGTTCTAGACCCAGGTTACGGATGCATTGCTAGAGGCCGCACATTGGTGTGTCGGGGGAGACTTCAACATGCTTGAGGACCCGGCCGATAGGGTGGGAGGTAGTCATGTTACAGTGCACGGCATGGAGCTTGCAGCTTGGGAGTGATTTTGCATGACACTAAGGATCACTGATGCATGTGAGCAGGAGGCTTTCTCCCGCTCTCAAGACAGTCTTAGTTTCTCTCGGTCAGATTGCCGGCGGCAGGGAGGGACTAATCTATCATGGATTGATCGCTTCTATGTGGGCGATAGGTTAGGAGAGCATGGGGGCTCCGTTGGCATTCTCGCTGGCACCTCTTTTTTAGATCATGCGCCAGTTATTTTGACACTTGAGGAGAGGACACGGGAGACCAGCTTGCAGTTGAGGATCCCAAAGAGGGTACTTACAGATCCTAGTCTCGCTGAGGACATTGAGAGGATATGGCATGATAGCCAGAGCTCTGACCAGGATGCAGCAGGCCAGTGTGCCTAGGGACTCATGGAGCTCAACTCTTTTTTGCATGCTGCAGCCCTGACACGGCTCGGAGAGACTCGCGAGTGGGAGCGTCGGTTGAGACGACGTAGCCTTGCTTCGCTTCAGCGCCTTCAGGAGCAGCAGCCTACATGTGAGTGGGTGGCGTCCTAGCTGAGCCAGGCATGCCAGGAGGTTAGAGAGGCAGAGGAGCAGAGACATGCGTTCTACTATCATCGCCAAGCCTCTCATCAGTGGACGCAGCTTGTTGGTGATAGAGTGACTGGGGAGTTTTTTGAGATTACTGGACCCCGCCATGCTCGAGCAAGAGTCTGCTAGCTCAGGAGGCAGGACGGATCGGTAGCCACCACTGAGCCCGGGGAGATTAGAGCCATTGCCACTGAGTTCTATAGAGACCTGCTTTCAGCAGAGCTAGCCACTGAGGCTCGGGATGCTTGCAGATAGACTATGTGGGCCCATGTGCAGAGGAGGGTCACAGATTGTATGCGCACAGTTCTGGGTGAGCCTCTTTCAGAGGTTGATCTTGCTGAGGCCGCCATAGTTGCCCTAGGGAGGACGGATTGACGCCTGCCTTTTTTATGCGCTATTGGGACCTTTTGGGGCCAGGCCTCCGCAGGGGCTTTCAGTATGTTTTGGACACTAGGGTGATGCCACAGAGCTTTTCAGAGGGCTTGATCTTTCTTATCCCCAAGGGGGAGGGAGTATCAGATGATATTCGGCATTGGAGACCTATTACGATCCTCAGTACTATCTACAAGGTCTTAGCAAAGGCCTTGAGTATGAGGATCTAGCCCTTCCTGGGGGAGTTGATTCATGATACCCAGACAGGATTCGTCAAGGAGCGCAGTATCCTTGACAACATTTTCACCTTCTGGGAGGCGACGGCCCGAGCTAGATTTCTCAGTGAGGACCTGGTCGTGATGCTTCTCGATTTTGATAAGGCATACGATAGAGTCGATTGGGGTTTCTTAGAGGGCACTATGCTTTGCCTGGGCGTTGAGCCAGTTTGGATTCGAGGAGTGGCGGCTCTATATTCCACAGCTCGTAGCCAGGTGCTGATGGCAGGAGGACGGGGGCCAAGTCCGTCAGGGGTGTCCTCTCGCCCCTTTTCTTTTTCTCTTCTTTGCTGAGGCTATGAGCATGTATCTGACGGCAGAGGAGGTTGGTTTGAGAGGACTCCCGCTCCCAGTCCGGGGGGAGGACCTGCTCGATGCTGAGTTTGCTGATGACACGGGTTTATTTTTGCATGGCCAGGAGGCCAATCTTCAGCGGGCAGAGCAGTCGCTTCAGGTTCTTAGTGCAGCTTTGGGAGCATTGATCAATTGGCACAAGACAGTGGCCTTTTGGATCTTTCTAAGTCCTTTCAGTAACCTAGAAGCTTTTACTAATTGTAGATCTGGGGATCCAAAAATTCCAGCTCCTTGAACTTTGTTCTCGTGAAGGTCACGGAAGGAAATGGTTCCATTGTGACAGTGAATGTCAGCTTGATTTTTGTGGAGCCAATCCATTCCAAGGATTCCGTCAAAAACTCGCAAAGGTAAGACTCTGAACTGGCAGTTAGTTACATTCCCATCTAGATTAAACTGAATACGATCTGACTCATGGTGGTGAGTGAAAAAAATGTTCCCACTGGCCAATTTAACTTGCATAGGTTTCCCTGATTTCTGTTCTAAGACTAGCTTATGCAAGCATCCTAGGGAAATAAATGAATGAGTACTACCTGAATCAATCAAAAGCTGAAATGGCTCACCCACCGCGCAACGAATTCAGGGGTGCTAGCAGTGGCAGTAGCACTTCTTGTGCGGGGCAGGGTCCCACACTCGGGGCCTCACCCACACGGATATCCGGACAAGAGACTAATCCATCAGTTCTTCCAAAATCGAACCCGAAAAAACTTCCCTTGCCCGGAAAGCACGGGCGATTCCTCCAGGATAACTTTTCTCTAACATAGTCAAAAGCCTTAACTAACTGAACTGATCTGACCACACCTGTAAGTCCCATAGTCAGATCAGAGAAAAGATTATACTTGGATCATAGAGACCAACGGTTTTTTCCTCATTGAGAGACACAGCCGTTGATACTTTTCCACAGAATAATTTTTTTTTCGGGATTTACTTCATCTATCGAACCAGAACAGAATTGAGTCTCAATTTAGGGATCCATCAGTCCAGCCTAACCCCAGTCCCATGGGTTAGCCAACCACCCAACCACTATAGTGATGGGATCCAATTAAGAATTTTGTTAGGTTGTCCCGGGTACGAGGGAAAAGAGTTCCCAGGGCCCCTAGCCGGATATTCATGCAAACTTAAAACTAGTCACACCACTTACACACCCACCCCAATATGAAATTGCCTTTTTCACAGATTCAAGTCTTTAAAACAATCATTTAATGAAACCGTAGTGTCACTGATCATAATCCTCTAATTATCCAGTTGAATCCATATTTCCAAACATTCCTTCATCGGTGTACCTATGGCATCATTGGCAACAAGAACGCTCACCCCCTGTCCACTCAGGGGCCTTTTTGATAGTTCCTAGCTCTAGTAACCGGCAAGTATTCACTTTAACAAAAATGGAGTCTCCGTTGAAGATCAGCAAGATCAACCAATTGAAGAGCCATGGACTCATCCATTGAGGTCCAGCAAGGTCAATCAACCAGATCCATGCCCAAATTCAAAAAACAACTCTTACTCCTTGTTCTTCCAATATCTTCCCCGATGTACGTGTGGGTATCTTTGGTGACCCAGAGCTCGAGCACCGTATGGTCAGCATCCTCAAGGATCCTTCGCAGATCACCTAGCGCTTCACTCATAGGCCACCCCTCATCCACTGTACCGGAAGCTCACCATTTAAATCAAACCGAGGCTAGTCAAGACCTAGGCCGACCTTGCTACGCGAGACATCCTCCGTTGACTCTTCATCTCAGCAGTTGCAACTTTAACAGATAGGTCTCCACGACCTCATTCACAAGACGGTCAAAATGCTTCCCCAGTATTCTTGACATAAAATAGTCATTTAAAAACAGATTTCAAATACAAATACAGTTCCAACAATATTCTATCTTTTCTCATCACTCCACATCCTTTCACATTAGTCCCCATCTTTTCTCATCTTCCCACAATTTTTTCTTCATCGATCCCTATCACATCACATCATTCCTATATCAAATCACATCCAATCACATCATCCACACATCAAATCACATCCAATCGCATCATCCACACATCACTGCACATCATCCATACATCCATCCACATCATCCACATCAATCATCCATACATCCATCCACATCAATCCACATTATCCACACATCCATCCATATCTTTCATACATCCATCCACACATCAATCCACATCATCCATACATCCATCCACATCAATCCACATTATCCACACATTAATCCACATCATCCATATATCCATTCACGTCAATCCACATTATCCACACATCAACCCACATCATCCATACATCCATCCACATCATCCACATCAATCCACATCATTCATACATCCATCCACATCCATCCACATTATCCACACATCCATCCACATCTTCCATACATCCATCCACATCAATCCACACGTCAATCCACATCATCCATACATCCATCCACATTATCCACACATCAATCCACATCATCCATACATCCATTCACGTCAATCCACATTATTCACACATCAACCCACATCATCCATATATCCATTCACATCAATCCACATTACCCACACATCAATCCACATCATCCATACATCAATCCACATCATCCACACATCGACCCACATCAATCCACATTATCCACACATCAACCCACATCATCCATACATCAATCCACATCATCCACACATCGACCCACATCAATCCACATTATCCACACATCAACCCACATCAATCCACATTCATTTCATAAGTATTCCCATTCTCATCAAATCACATCTTTTTTTATCTCATCATTTATTTCCTCATTTATCCTCATCAGATCTCATCCACTTGCATCTACTCATACATCTCATCAATTCACATACATTAACATCTATCCAATTTACATCGCATCTTATCACATCCATTTCACATCACATCTCATTTATTCACATGCTAACACATTCATATACATCCTATATCATTCATTTACATCCTGATTCACATGACATCACATCTCATCTATTCATTCACATTTATCTGATTCACATCACATCACATCTATTCATATCCCTTATCATTCATTCACATCCCGATTCACATCCTATATCATTCATTTACATCTTGATTCACATGACATCACATCTCATCTACTCATTCACATTTATCTGATTCACATCACATCGCATCCATTCATATCCCTTATCATTCATTCATATCTCGATTCACATCCTATGTCATTCATTCACATCCCGATTCACATGCTAACACATTCATTCACATCCTATATCATTCATTTATATCCTGAATTCACATGACATCATATCTCATCTATTCATTCACATTTATCTGATTCACATCACATCTCATCACATCTATTTACCTCTCATTCTCATCACTTCTATTCTCATCACATCCATTCTCTATTCATTCTCATCTATCCGATTCATATCACATCTTATCACATCTATTTATAGAATGTAAGAGAATTCCTATTTTTTATATAAAGATTCTTTACGCATCTATTTATGCATAAGAACAACTTCAGTGGAAAATAACACTTTATAAAAATCCGTTTATGCATCTATTCAATTTTAACGAGAATAACACTTTCAAAATAAAAATAAATCTTTTATGCATCTTTCTATGCATAAAATCAAAATTGATGAGAATAACTCCTTTGAAATAAAAATAAATTTCTTTATGCATCTTTCTATGCATAAATCAAAATTGATGAGAATAACTCTTTTGAAATAAAAATAATTTCTTTATGCATCTTTCTAGGCATGAAATCAAAATTGATGAGAGTAACTCTTTTGAAATAAAAATAAATTTCTTTATGCATCTTTCTATGCATGAAATCAAAATTGATGAGAGTAACTCACATCTTTCTATGCATAAAATCAAATTGATGAGAGTGACTCTTTTGAAATAGAAATAAATTTCTTTACGCATCTTTCTATGCATAAAATCAAAATTGATGAGAGTAACTCTTTTGAAATAGAAATAAATTTCTTTATGCATCTTTCTATGCATAAAATCAAAATTGATGAGAGTAACTCTTTTGAAATAAAAATAAATTTCTTTATATATCTTTTTATGCATAAAATCAAAATTTGATGAAAGTAACGCTTTTATAATTAAAAAAAATCTTTTATGCATCTATTTATGCATAAATTCAATTTTAATGAAAGTAACACTTTTATAATAAAAAAATTCTTTTATGCATCTATTTATGCATAAAAATCAATTTTGATGAAAGTAACACTTTTATAATCAAAATATTCCAAATATGCATCTTTCTATGCATATAAATTAATTCTAATAAAAATAACACTTTTATAATAAAAATATTTCTAATATGTATTTTTCTATTTATAGAATAAAAATAACACTTTTAGAATACACAAGCGGTAGGGACTACTCTTTTTGAATAATAAAAAGATAAAACTTACTTCACCAAATTTAAGAAAATTTTTCCATAACCTCCTTTGTATGGCTGACCATTTTTTAATTTTTTCACTCTAAAATTTACTAGAAATGATCCAAGATGATTTAAATCATTCTAATCTGATCAATTTCCACTTTATTTAAGAGTAAACAATATGAAAAGTTTAATTCCATCAATTTGATTACACATCTAGGATAAAGAAAGGCTGAATTCAATAATGAAGAGAAGGGGGAAAGCCTTTCCAGCAAGGCATAACATCCATTTTCATTTTAAAGAAAGCAAAAATTAGAAAACCATAAAATAGAATAAGAAAAAGTAGAATTTCTAACTTACTACTAGGAGTTTTGCGAGCTTTCCTTTGGCTTGATGGTTTGAGGGATCTACTCTTGTTTGCAACAAGAGTGGCCACCAATTCTTTTGAAGAGGAAATGGTCAAAAATAAATGAATTATCAATGAATTCACTATTTTTGGCTCTGAGGAGGAGTAGAGTAACAGTGCATAAAACACTATTAACCATTTACAAAGGGGAGGCTTCATTTATAGGAAAAAGTGAGCCTCTAACCAAGCAAACTAATTCTAGAATCTTCCAGATCTATTTGGTCAATTTTTAACTATTTTTAGGTCAGTTTAGCTTACTTTTTGGATCTAGTTGAAGTAGGAGAGAGGAGAGATGAAAATATCTCATTATTTGTGAGTTTAAACTCAACCACACATGTGAAATAGGCGCCTCCTTCATGAGGAGGATTCCCCACACTGAGGTGTAAAAAATGCATCATTTCTTCTAAATATCTCTTCTTTTTTAACTAATAACCTTGTCCTTAGTCAACTCTTCATCTTATGTGAGCATTTACTCATTTTTGGAAAATTTTCTTTTATTCTTCCATTTATCTCCTCCCTACATTTGGATTAATATAATTGTTCCATAGGAACCTTAATTCAAAAATTTTAGAAAATCTGGACCCTTAGGCTAATGTCCTTTTTACCTGATTTCAATTTATTCCAATTGCACATTGGAAATTTATTTTTGAATATTTGTTTTAGGGGAAACCATTTTAGACACTAGAAGGATTTTTATATCAAAAAATATCTCAATTTTGAATTACCTCCCTCTAGATATTTTCTCTCTCTAGGCCAAAATAGGGTAAAACAGGATCTTTCTTTTATCTCAGAGAGGGGAATAATTATAAGATCAGAAGGGGAGGTTCTTACACCTGCACACCTCAAAAGCCGGAGGGAGGAATCTTACAGGGTATTTCGGTCAAGACGGTTTGTCTCGCAATGGTTCCTCCATGCAACCCTGGCCATTTCCACAATTTTCAATCTGGTGAGAGCCATCTTGCTCGTCTCGTTATAACTGGTTACATCAAAATCTTCCATTGCCTCAATCCATTTTTCCACTACTTCTCCTAATTGTTCCCCGTCACCCTTGAAGGGACCAAGTTGGGATCGGTGCAGGGCTTTACGAACGTCCGGATCTAACTCTTCATCATCGGTAAGAGGATCCGGCTGCCTACCACGGGCCGTGCACCTCATGATTCTGACAAAACGATATTTTTGTCAACTTAACTTTGTCATCAGATTTATGACTATTTAATTTTTGAGATTTATTTCTTAAACAAATAAATATTCCATCATAATTCTTGAAAACAAGATTCACTCTGATAAATTTTTAAACCAATATTCACAACCACGAAAACAATTTGGAATCTTTTGCAAAACATCATTTCAAAAGTTTTTGATATATACATAGAGCGTCTCGGCTCCAAAAGTCACCGCCTCAATCGCGTACGCATAAAAAGGTGATACTGCAATGGAGACATGCTATGATATACATGATTCATCACTGATAATGGTGCTGTAATTCTTCTCCTAGGAATAAAGCGGCTAAGAAGTCTAAAAATATGGCAAGAAATTCTAAAATTCCTAGGTGAGATTATAGAGTTATACATAATGAACAACTCCTAGCCTTATCAAGATCATGGCTACCAAGATATTATGTCTGAAACACCATATTGGGGAATATGGGAATTTCCCACAAGTTTGGGACACATGGTCAAAAGTTTGGATTAACCATAACTTGAACACCACTAATCCAAAATGAGCACTTTATAGCTCTTTAGATTCCATTTTTCAAGCGCTTTCCAACGATAGGTCATATGATAGGGTTTTGAGAAACTTATAAACATGTTATCCATGTTCCCTTTTTTAAGTATTCAAAAATGGAAATTGGGAAATTCCCAAATTCACTAATATGGTGTTCTGAGTCTTTGTTGTTGATTGGTATTGATGCGAATACTTTGTCCTCCAGAGAACCACATAAGCTGACATCGCTCTACTGGATCAGGAAAGTATAGATCCTCAAAGTGACAAGAGAGTCTCATGCTGCTTCCTCGGGTTGTAGTGGCATTGATGAGATTTTTGAAGGCAAAGGCGACCATATCCTGACTCTGGGAGAGTCCAGGAATGCTAGATAGATTTGGGGTATCCATCTAAAAATCCAGTTCAATTTATGAGTTTTCAATTTATGAAGTTCATTTCAAACATAATCATAACAAGTGAAAACATTATTTTTGAGATTTACTTTAAAATTTCAGGCAATTTTTGCTGTTGTTTCGTAAGTTTACAACAACGCTTTGATACCACCTGTGAGACCCCTCTGCCCCCTCCGTGCACCGGATCCCCAGTTGCTAGCAGCAGAAGTAGCTTCCTCTTGCCCGGGGTAGGGTTTCCCACTCGGGGTCTTGCCCTCGAATGTCCAGACACGAGACTAATCTGGTGGTCATTCCGAAAACTGAAACCAGGAAAATTTCCCTTGCCCGAAAAACGGGGACGATTTCACCTTTTTGATTTTCTTAACAAATTTTCTAACTGGGTCAAGAGACTAAACTATCCTTCACCTGATTAAACCAGATATAGAAGGAAAACTATCACTGACTTAGTTTGAAGAAATCAATGCTTTTTATCTAACTGAAATCAGGCACAACCGTTGATCTAATCATTTGAGAAAATCAATGCTTTTTTCCTAACCAAAGTCAGGCACAGCCATTGATCTACTCATTTGAGAAATTCTTCAGGTTTTTATTTAACTACTCGAATTCTAAGCGTATTCCTATAATTTTAATTTAATTATTAAAACTCTACTAGATAATTACCCACCCATAATTGAATGCCTTTCTTAACTTTTGCTTTCGAATACAGATACACAAACACTTCTCTTTAAAACTTTAACATATAAAATAATCCATTGACAAACAGTTATTTGGTTACAGATGTCATAACTCAAAAATTCCATCCAGTCCCTTGTTTATCAAAAAAACAGTATCACGCTGGACTCTCCGTTGAGACCAATTGGTCAGCAACAACGAGATCTAGTAATAGAATACAATAATCATTTTGTCCATCATACATATCTTCCACGACATATGCATGGGTGTCATAGGCACTGCGAGCCCGTGCATCTCCTGGTGAGAACCCTCCACGATCCTCCTTAGGTGTCCCGACACTTCACTTAGGGACTGCTTCGTCGACCCTCGCCCATCGTACCGGGAAGCGTAGCATTTTTCAACCATACCGAGGCTGGTCAAGACCTGGGTAGGCTTTGTCGCGTGAGCCGTCCTTTGAACACTCCCCGCCAACTGTTGCAAGTAAACTTCCCTTAGAAAAACATATACCAAATGCTCCCTCCAGAATTTTGGCGTAAGACAGTCCTTTAAGAAAACAAGGTTTCTATGCAAGTTTTTAGTTTTATTTTCTTTTGAATACCAAGAGTATTTCTTGAATCAGTATCCCCAAAACTTCTTGATCGGAATTTTGAATTTCATACCAGAATTCCTCGAATTCTATAACCTTGATCCATAAATTAATTCAAAGGGTCTCAAACTTAGTTTCAGATTTGGCGGGAGTTTTGAGTGTATTTTTCTAAATTGGTCACACCTTCTTTCCTTGAAATTGACGAAAGAGTCATCAAAGGCATAGCATTTGAATTTAATTCAATCATTTGCAAAACATAAAATCAAGAAAACCATAGATTTTTCATTAAAATTTGTAAAAAAAGTAAGAAAATTAGCTTACATGGAGCTCGTAAGCTCTCCTTTGGCTTGAGGGATTGAGGGTTCTACTCTTGTTTGAAGCAATAGTGGCCACCAATTCACTTTGGAGAGGATTAGGCCGCCAAAAACAATTGAATTATTAAAAAAATTCAATGTAGATGGCTAAGGACAAGAGTAGAGTAACAATGCATAAACACCATTAAGCTTTTACAAAGGGAGAGGCTTCTATTTATAGGAAAAAGTGAGCCTCTAATGAAGCAAGCTGATTCTAGAATTTTCTAGATCAGTTTGGTTAATTTTTGACCATTTTTGGGTCAATTCAGCTTACTTTTTGGATCTAGATTTGAAATAAGAGAGAGGGGAGATGAAAATATCTCATTTTATTGATTACAAATTGAGGGTAATGATGAGAAAAAGGCACCTAATTTATGAGGGGAGATCCCCACACTAAGGTGTCAAAATTCAGTTTTTTAATTCTTTTCTTTGGTCCTTAGTCCACTCTTCATCCTATGTGAGCATTTATTCATTTTTGGGGGGTTTTTCTTTTTTTCTTCAATTTATCTCCTCCCTACATTTGGATTAATCTCATTGGCCTGTCAAACCCTTGTTTGGACCTTAATCCAAAATTTTTTGAAAGCAGGGGCCCTTAGGCTAAGGTCTTTTGTGCACATTATAATTTATTTCTAATGCACCTTAGGAATTTCTTTTTAAACTTCTGTTTTGGTGGAATTTATTTTAATAAGAAGGGATATTTTTCTATCCAAAGATATCTAAAAACTGAATTACCTCTCTCTAGAACATTTTCTCTCTCTAGGCCAGGTAGAAACAAGATCTTTTATTATTCTAAAAAGGGGATTGATTACAGGGGAAGAAACTGGACATCTTGAGGGGTTGGGGAGGAATCTTACATCCTCTCCCACTTGAAAAACGCGAGATGTCATCATCTCGCAAACTGGGGGTAATCTCGCATCAGTTGGGCTTCTTTCTCCCAGGTGGTGTCTTCAAAAGGATAGAACTTACAGAATTCTTTTCCTGAGAACCTTCTCTCGAACATCAAGGATTTCTTCAGGTTGGAGTTCCATCTGCCCTTGGGTTGAAGAAGTTAAGAGTTCATCACATTAAGCACATGAATCGGGCTCGGTACATACTTCTTAAGTAGGCTGACATGAAACACATTATGTACTTTGAGATGAGGAGGCAGAAGAAGTTCATAGGCTAAGTCACCTACTTTCTTTGTAATCAAATATGGCCCACAGTATCTCGGGGATAACTTCTTGTACTTTCCAAGAGATAGAGAACTTCTTTTGGGGCATACTCAAATGAAGACCATATGTGCTTCTTCGAATTTTCTGCCTGACCTCTTCTTACCTGCATACTGCTTCTGTCTGTCCTAGGCAGCTTTTATATCCTTGTGGATCGATTGCATCTGCTGCTCCATGTCGTCAAGCATCTGTCTGGACATCTCAACCCTAATCAATGGGTCGGACCAAGTTAATGGTGTTAGGCAATCTTGTCCATACAGAGCTTTGAAAGGGCTCATCCCGATACTTCGGTGATAAGAAGCATTGTAGGCAAATTCGACTAGTTGCAGATAGCTTAGCCACTTCTTGGGTTCCCTGCATGACCAAAGTATATCTTTGATTACTTAGTTCACCCTTTCTGTTTGACCATCGGTCTCACGGTGGTAAGCTATGCTGAGATCCAAGGAAGTCTCTACTGCTTCAAAGAATACAGTCCAAAATCTTGACGTGAATTTGGGATCTCGATCACTTACTATTCTCCTGGGTAGGGCATGCAATCTAAAGATTTCCTTGAGGAACACTCTGGTGAACATCCACTACAGTGTAGGTTTCTTTTACTGGACTCAGATGGGCAACTTTGGTTAGTCTATCAACTACCACAAAGATGGAGTTGTAACCTCATTGCACTGAAGGTAGTCCAGTAATAAAATCCATACTGATACATTCCCACTTCATCTAGGGGATATCTAATGGATGTAACTTCCCAGGCATTTTTACTCTCTCGGCTTTGACTTTCTGACATATCAGGCATTGACGTACATGATTAAGTACATCCTTTTTAAGTCCAGGCCAAAAGAAGATTTTATTTATAGACATGTAGGTCTTGATGAAACCTGGATGTCCTACTATAAGGCTATCATGGGCTTCATTCAGAATTTGACCTTAGTTCCCTCATCATTGGGAATGCATAGCCTGCTATTATAATACATAATTCCTTCATCCAGGCTGGACCCTTGAACTCGGTTCAACTCCTGAGGAGTTTTGCTTTCCTGCATAAGTAGGGTAGCAATAGGGCCAAAGAATCTATCCTGCATGATCTTCTCTCTTGCTTCATTAATCAATGGATTTGACACCACTGTGGTTGCAAGCAAGGAGGCTTTTCTGCTGATGAGGGCATCTGCTACCACATTTTCTTTGCCTGGGCAGTACTTGATTTCAAAATCAAATTCTTGAAGGGTCTACATCCACCTTCTTTGGCGCATGTTGAGATCCTTCTAAGTGAAGATCCACTTTAAGCTCTGATGATCTGTCTCATCAAAGTGAATCTTTGATCAAGTAGGTAATGTCTCCACAAGTTCAAGGCATAGACTACTGAAAGTATCTCCAGGTCATGGACAACATTGTTTGGTCAAATCTTGTGTTTCTTGGCTTAATCCTCTACTAGACTAATTTCTATTGATGGACTTGAAATCATTTGAGCTCATTTGAACTCTAAGGCCTCAGATCTAGGCTCCCCGCATACTCTGTTTTTTGCACACAAAACTTAGGATTAATTTGCTAATCAATGATTAATCAGTGCTAATCACTATATTTTGATACAATTGAGGGTTCAAATTAACCATTAGGTATTTGATACAGATCCCTATAACTTCAGTTTGCAATTCAAAGTTGGTTTGATACTCCAACCATTCCATACAAATAGGTTACCCTTGATTTAATGTAATTTTTGGTAAAATTATGCTGATAAATTTGTGGTAATCATCATTTTGCATTTAACCCTTGGTTAATACCTAAAAATCATACTCAAATTCAAGATTATTCACAGCCAGAGTTGCATTTGGAATGTTCATAAGAATGAATGCTATATGCATTATGTATTGGGCACATTACATCAGTGTAAAAATGGGATCACACACTGCCCTTGTCCAGAATAAGGCAAGAGGTAAGACCTCCCACATAGATTTGGGTTTGCATTGCATAATGACACAAGATAAACATCAAAAGCCCAAAAGAATTGTCAACAAAACATTTAAACATATTGCTCACAGGGAGTAAGACGAACTGTGAGACGGACAAGCGCATGGCCCCAGCCATGAAAGAAGAAGAACATCTCTTTCCAAAAAGAGGATCCACACCGAGAAGAATATCTAAAGGAAGCATTGAAGGAAGACATGGACATGAGAAGAGAAGCTGCCACAACAAGAAGACTGAAAGAAGAGGAAGACACGGACGGGTGAAGAGAAGCTGCCCCCCCACGACAAGAATACTGAAGACAAGAGAAGATGTGAGGCTCCAAAGAGTGAGGAGCCATGTAAAAATCTCTGAGAGAGAGAGAGAGAGAGAGAGAGAGAGAGAGAGACCCCACAACCCAATGTAACCTGCCCCAACAAAGTAAAACCACCTCTGAGCCACCGATGATGTAGGCCATGTGGTAGATGTATGTGTGAGCACTTTAGTCAAGGTCGCACGGGCACTTGTAGTAGCCTTGGACACATAGAGAGAGAGTGTCAAGAACTATGAGTTTAAGGACTTGAGGCACTGGTCGCGGACTATCAAGTAAGAGAGAAACTTGGTACAGGGTCCACGTGTGCTAAGTTCACTTGAGGGGAGGTGTGCTAGGCACTGGTCGCGCGGACTATCAAGTAAGAGGGAAACTTGGTATAGGGTCCAGGTGTGCTAGGAGTATTCACTTGAGGGGAGGTGTTGAAATATACAAGTGAATAGGGTGTGTGTGGGAACAAGCCCTTGGTTAGAGGCTGTAAAAGAGAACCTGTAAATGTGAGAGAACCTGTGAAAAGGTGAGAAGAATCTACTAGGAGAGAATAAAGGGTAGCATGAGAAGATTTAGGAAGTGTGGAGATATTCTCAGAGAGGTGGAGAGAATCAAGCAAAAGAGATGGAGTGAATCAAGGAGAAATTAGTGGGATTAGATGCTTGGATGTAAACTCTATAAATTGAGGCATTGGCCTAATGAGAATTTGCTAGTTTTTTATTATCCATGCCTACATTAAGCTATTTGTTAATTACTCACTAATCACATCTTAATTACTCACTAATCATATCTTAATTATTTGCTAGTTTTTTTTATCCATGCCTACATTAAGCTATTTGTTAATTACTCACTAATCACATCTTAATTATTTGCTAATCACTTTGTTAATGATGTTGATTCTAGCATTTGATCCACCATAGCTCATCACATTGCTGTAATTTTAATATTTATGACTATTTAATTTTGAGATTTATTTCTTAAACAAATAAATATTCCATCATAATTCTTGAAAACAAGATTCACTCTGATAATTTTATTAACCAATATTCACAACCACGAAAACAATTTGGAATGTTTTGCAAAACATGTAAGATTCCTCCCCAACCTCTCAAAATGTCCAGCATATTCCCCTATAATCAATTCCCTCTTCAGAAATATAAGAGATCTCGTCTCTACCTGTTTTGACATAGAGAGAGAAAATATTCTAGAGAGAGAATATTCAGATTATGAATATTTTTGGATAGAAAAAAAACTCATCTTATTAAAATAAGTTCCCCTGAAACAGAAATTCAAAAAGAACTTTCCAATGTGCAATTGGAATTTATTGGAAATGGGTATAAAGGACCTTAGTCTAAGGGTCTAGATTTTCAGAAATTTTTGGATTATGGTCCAATTAAGGTTCCTATGGGCCAATAGCATCAATCCATGTGTAGGGAGGAGATAAATCTAATTTGTAAAAGAAGATACCCAAAAATGAGTAAATGCTCACATAAGATGAAGAGTTGACTATGTACAAGGTTTATTAGTAAGAAACTGAAAAGATGCAAGGGGGAAGAGAGCTTGAGCTCTTGCAAGCACACACACACACTCACAAAACCCTAATAGAGAACACACAAGGTGAGAGGCTGAAATCTTCTTCTCTACTCAACACTCAACACACCATATACAAGATAAGAGTACACATAATATGAAAGGTACTCAACCAATACATACACGGGTTCTCTATAGTGTGAACCCGACTAAATGAGCTGGCGCTATAACTATGCCAGTCTCTAGAATGGCTGTCACACAGCCTGTCATCCCACTGGCTGCATATCTCCCATGATCTCACCAACCATGCCAGTGGTGTAAGTGTGGGGCCTATCCCCCAGGCGGGTCATCAGTGTCCACCGCCTCACTAGACGAGCTCGATATCTCAACACTCCCCCTCGAGCTTAACTCCATCTCATGTACACCAAGCGAAGCCCTGAATCTGCGGAGCTTCTCTGTACCCAATGCTTTGGTGAAGATGTCAGCTACCTGATCCTCTGTGCTGACATAAACAAGGTCAAGGTCTCCTGCCAAGACCTTCTCTCTGACGAAGTGGTAGTGGACCTCTATGTGCTTCGTACGAGCATGAAAGACTGGGTTCCTGGCCAACTGTATACTGCTCATGTTGTCACAGAAAATGACAGCTTGTCTATCCACTGATAGACCCAAATCTGCAAGTAGCTTCCTCAACCAAGCTACCTCACATGCTGCCATAGCAGCTCCTCTGTACTCGGCCTCTGTACTCGATAGAGCAACCGTAGGCTGCTTCTTGCTGCTCCAAGTCCTAGCAGCACTCCCCAAAGAAAACATGAATCCACTGGTAGATCTTCTGTCTGAGATACTACCAGCCCAATCAGCATCTGTGTACCCATGTACACATATCTCTGTCCCAGTCTCATAGAATAGTCCACAATGCAAAGTAGACTTCACATACCTCAGTATGCGTCTCACTGCATCCAAATGCGGTTTCCGTGGAACCTGCATAAACTGACTCACCAACCCAACAGCATAGCTCAAATCTGGTCTGGTGATCGTCATGTAGATCAAACTTCCTACTATGCGCCTGTACATAGTAGGATCCTCCAAGATCTCTCCTGAATCTACACTCAACTTGCCATTCTGATCCAATGGCACAGAAATAGGCTTACAGCCTGTCATACCATACTTGGACAACATGTCCAAGCCATACTGTCTCTGCAGTAATCCAATACCATGTGGTGACCTAATCACCTCAATGCCCAAGAAATATCTGAGCTCCCCCAGATCCTTCATCTCAAACTTCTGTCTAAGCAAGATCTTTACATCAAAGATCTCTGTATCATGGTCCCCCGTAATGATCAAGTCATCTACATAGATGACAACAAGCACAATTCCTCTATCACCATGTCTCACATACAGCGAGAAATCTGCATTGGCTACATGAAAGCCAATAGTGACAAGATATTCAGAAATCTTGTCAGACCATGCTCTTGGTGCTTGCTTTAAGCCATACAAGGCTTTCTTCAACCTGCAAACATGCTCGGGGTGACCCACATCCTCATAACCAGGTGGCTGCAACATATACACCTCTTCTTGCAAATCCCCATGCAAGAATGCATTCTTTACATCCATCTGATGTAAAGACCATTGCTTTGACGCAGCCACTGCTATCACAACTCTCACTGTTGCCATCTTGGCAACTGGGCTGAAAGTTTCCTCATAATCAATGCCATATGTCTGTGCATATCCTTTGGCTACCAATCTAGCCTTGTACCTGTTTATACTTCCATCACTGTTATGTTTAACTTTGTACACCCACTTGCATCCAATGGCTTTCTTGCCTTCAGGCAATTGCACTAAATCCCAAGTTTCATTTCCATATAGTGCATCCATCTCCTCATCCATAGCTTTCTCCCAACACACATTTCCAACAGCCTCATCAATGCATGTGGGCTCTACAACCTGCACAACCTTTGCCATATATGCATAGTGATGTGCCACATAACCATCATATGTAAATCTCTGCACAGGGTTCTTCACTCTCCCTGATCTTCGCAGCTTTTCATTCATGGCTTCCATAGCCTTCTTTACACCAGGTGTTCTCATAGCTGCGATCCCAAGCTCCTCATCAAGGCTCATATCTGAGCCACTAGACTCTCCATCAACATGAGAATGCCCTGCAGAAATGTCAGCCAGGCATACCAAGGGGCTCAACCACTTTCTCTTTTCCTTTACGTGATGTAGTAATCACATTTGCAGGGCTAGTATTATGACGCAGCCTGTCACTCCATGGTCTATCAACAGACCCACTAGATGAGGAATCTCCTGGTCCACTCAAAGACTGTGATTGCTGACCTGCATTCTGTGCAACCACACTTCCGCTCACATCAGCCCCAACAGCTTCTTTTTCAGCAGCATACCAGCTTCTCATCTCATCAAAGACAACATCCCTGCTTACCCTCAACTCACGTGTAGCAGGGTTATAACACCTGTATCCCTTTTGCTCAAGGGAGTATCCAATAAACACACATTTTTCAGCTTTTGGATCCAGCTTAGTTCTCATCTCATCTGGCACATGCACAGATTGCAATGCATCCAAAGACTTTCAGATGAGATAAATCTGGTTTTCTGCCAGTAAACCTCTCCTCTGGAGTTACATCATATATGGCTGCAGTTGGAGTCCTGTTCATGATGTATACTGCTGTAGAAACAGCCTCAGCCCAATAGCAATGCGTCATATTCTTCTCTTCCATCAATGCTCGCGCAATCTCAGCAATGTGCCTGTTTTTCCGCTCAGCAACTCCATTTTGCTGCGGAGTGTATCTGCATGTATACTGTCTCCGAATACCATTCTTCTTCAAATATTCAGAGAACTCATTGGAGAAGTACTCTCCCCCTCCATCTGATCTTAGGCACTTTACATATTTCCCTGTTTGCTTTTCAACCAAAACTCTGAAATTCTGAAAGTGAGTGAACACCTCACTCTTCTCCTTCATGAAATATACCCACACTTTCCTTGTGTGGTCATCAATGAAAGTCACATAATACCTGCAGCCTCCCATAGATATGGTCTTCGTAGGACCCCATACATCCGAATGCACAACATCTAGTGCATTTCTGCTCACATATCTGTTACGTGGAAACACATGCTTTGTTTGCTTCCCAAGTTGGCATGCTTCACAGATTTTATGCATACCTTCCACTTTAAATTTTGGCAGCCCTGTCACAATTCCTTTTGTCTGCATAGACTTCAATCTCTGAACATTTACATGTCCAATCCTTTTATGCCAAATGTCTATGTCTGCAACAATTCCTGAACCATTTGCAAACATCGCAGTACTCATTTTAGGCATGTCTACATTCAACGAAAACATTCTGCCCACTCTGTTGCCTTTTGCAACCAACCTGCACTTGTCTTTGAAATCTTCAACATAACACCCATCAGGGTTAAACCGAACCTGCAAACCCTGCTCAATCATCTGGCCAACTGAAACCAGATTCTTTGTTATGTTCAGTACATGAAGTACATCTGCAAGGTACTTCACTTTGCCATCCTGCATAGACAATGGGAAGTGATAGAATGTGATAAGAGGTGTATGAGACGTGATAAGATGTGATAAGATGCGTATGGGAAGTGATAGGATGTGATAAGAGGTGTATGAGATGTGAAAAGATGTGATAAGATGTGTATGAGATGTGATAGGATATGATAAGAGGTGTATGAGATGTGATAGAATGTGTTAAGATGAGTTAGGATGTGTTAAGATGTGTATGGGACGAGGTAGAGAGTGTATCTGATGGGATAAGATGTATATGGGATGTGTTAGGGCGAGAATGGATGTAGTATGATGTATGGATGTAGATACGGATGTATGTATGTATGTGGATGTGGATGTATGAATGAGGATGTGAAAATGGATGTATGTATGTAGATGTGGATGTATGGATGTGAATGTGAATGAAGATGTGGATGTGGATGTATGGATGTAGATTCGGATGTAGATGTATGTATGTGAATGTGGATGTGTGAATGTGGATGTATGAATGAGGATGTGAAAATAGATGTATGCATGTAGATGCGTATGTATGAATGTGAAATTGGATGTATGATGTCGACGTACGAACATGGATATGTATGTAGAATAATGAATGTGAATGTGTATGTGAAATAATGTGTAGTCTATATGAGTGAATGGATGAGAATGAGTACACATTGAATGGAATAGGGAATAAGTAATGTGGTCCGAGAGTGGATAATGTGGAAAGACGAGAGTTTGTTATAGACATTGTATTTTGTGACTGTTTTATGTCAAGAATGCTGGGGAAGCATTTTGACTGTCTTGAGGATTAAGGTCATGAAGATCGAACTGATAAAGTTGCAACTGCTGACGGAGAGTCAATGGAGGACGTCTCGCGTAGCAAGGTCGGCCGAGGTCTTGACCAGCCTCGGTTCGATTTAAATGGTGAGCTTCCGGTACGGTGGATTAGGGACCAAGGAAGCGGCCTATGAGTGAAGCGCTAGGTCACCTACGAAGGATCCTAGAGGGTGCTGACCATACGGTGCTCGGGCTCTGGGTCGCCTTACTTGTCTGAAATTCCCGTGGAGGAATGTTCATAAAGAAATTTTTCGGTCTAATGGACCATTATCGTGTTAAAGAGATGAATGATATGATTTGAATGAATTGTTATTTAATGATGAGTTCTATTTAAGGGATAATTATCCCCGTATTCTGTTGGGTTGACCAGAATATAAGGAACCCTAGAATAAATTGGATCTTAAGAAAAAGAGTTGTCCTCTACTTTGCGAGATGAGGACATCTCGCACTTTTTACGTGGGGTAGAATGTAAGATTCCTCCCCCAGCCTTCGAGGTATGCAGGAGTAAGAATCTCCCTTCCCTCTCTAAAATAAAAGAAAGATTCTGTTTAAAAAGGGAAGACACTTTCCCCAGAATACTTCTCAGGAGCCCACCTGTTTTAAGGATTCAGAACGATGAGTTCAGAAGTGAGAACCGGTGTTTTGGATGCCAAGGTTTTGGTCATCAGTTAAAAGACTGCCCGACTTCTACCATGAAAAGGGCACAGGGAAGTCTAGAACCCAAATTCAGAGACCAATTCCTTCATACCAATCTAATCAGGGTCCATCTCGGACAAGATTGCTTAACTCCATCAACTAGTTCCGACCCATTGATTAGGGTCGAGATGACCAGTCAAATGCTTGGCGACATAGAGCAACAGATGCAGGCAATTCATAAAGATATAAACGTTGCCCAGGATCGACAGAGACAATATACACATAAGAAGAGGACAATCAGAGAATTCAAAGAAGCAGTTATAGTCTTCATTTGAATACGGACCAAAAGAATTTCTTTATCTCTAGGGGAGTATAAGTAGTTATCCCCCAAATATTGCGGACCAAAGAAAGTAGGTGACTTAGCCTACGAACTTCTTTTATCTCTTCATCTCAAAGTTCTTAATGCCTTCTATAGAAAAATGTGCCAAACCCAAATCAGGGAAAGACGGTAATTCAGTGGCAAGATACTGTTGGCTTCTAAGTTACGCTAGCTCCTTCCTTTATATAAGTCGTAACTTTTACTTGTCGCTCACAGTAATCTTACTTCCATCGATCTCCTTTCTTTCTTAATCTCCTTCATGGCTTGGCAACAGGAATTAGTTTTATCCATGATGATTTCTCACCTTCAAGACGCAAGCGAGTCTGTGAAGAAGGATTTTATAGAACAGTATGAGCGCTCACTTTTTCCTCACTTAGGAACTTCTGTAGCTCAGACTAAATGGCGGACCTATCAAGATATAACTAGGGTAACACCCTGGGGTCAGCAGCACTTTTGTAACAATGTCCGCTTGGCCATGGTTATTGAAGCCTTGGGTTTGGGTCCCCGATACTACTGCGTCATGAGATCAAGACATCTTGGGTTTTCTGAGCGGGTCTTCTTACTGGCGTGTTTTCTTCCTCATCAGAAGATATGCCTTTACCTCGTTTTTGGCTTGCCTCTCAGAGGTCCTTTTGTTAGATCACCTCATATCACTGAGATAGGTGCGGCAATAACCAACAGAATTATTCCCATAGATGAGTTACCTTATACGTGTGCAGCTTGTGAGTGCTGCTTTTGTGATCATATGATGGACGGGCTTATGGAAGTGTAAAGAGTTATTCTATCCTTACTGTATATGTTCCAAGAATGAATAAAGTTTAAATCTTGTTCTTGTCTTGACCCTTACTCTCTTTCAGACTTTTTTATTTGGTGATTAATCTTAATTAAATCTTTCTCTAAGTCTCATGTTCGTGCATCTCGCGAAATTATCCCAAGTTTACGAGATGAGGACATCTCGCGTTTTTCAAGTGTGAGAGAATGTAAGATTCCTCCCCAGCCTCTCAAAATGTCCAACATATTCCCCTATAATCAATTCCCTCTTCAGAAATATAAGAGATCTCGTCTCTACCTGTTTTGACATAGAGAGAGAAAATATTCTAGAGAGAGAATATTCAGATTATGAATATTTTTGGATAGAAAAATAACTCATCTTATTAAAATAAGTTCCCCTGAAACAGAAATTCAAAAAGAACTTTCCAATGTGCAATTGGAATTTATTGAAAATGGGTATAAAGGACCTTAGCCTAAGGGTCTAGATTTTCAGAAATTTTTGGATTATGGTCCAATTAAGGTTCCTATGGGCCAATAGCATCAATCCATGTGTAGGGAGGAGATAAATCTAATTTGTAAAAGAAGATACCCAAAAATGAGTAAATGCTCACATAAGATGAAGAGTTGACTATGTACAAGGTTTATTAGTAAGAAACTATGAGTAATATCAAAAATATGAGATATTTTGGGTATCCAAAAATGAGTAAATGCTCACATAAGATGAAGAGTTGAAAATGTACAAGGTTTATTAGTAAAAAACTATGAGCAATATTAAAAATATGAGATATTTTGGGTATAATAATTCCATTTTGACACATATGTAAGGAAGGAGAGTCCATTAAAGGAGGTGCATATTTCACATGCTTGAATGAGTTTTAAACTAAAAAATAATGCGATATTTTTATCTCTCCTCTCTCTTGAATCAAACCAAATCAAAATGGAACCAAACCGAATCAAAAAGGAACCAAACTAGATCCAAATCTAGTCCAAATTCAACCAAATTGAATCTGGAAAATTCTAGAATTCAGTTAGCTTTGGTTAGAGCTTCCCTCTCCTATAAATAGAACATGAGTCCTTTGAAAAAAATAGAAGAATTTTACTATACTAGAGTTATGCTGAAATAATGCTAATTTCTACTATTCTCTAAAATTCTCTCCAAATTGAAGAAATTGGAGCTTCCCTCTTTCTTCAATCCCCATTGGTGGCTCCATCAACATACTTAACCAATTGATTGGTTGGGGGTCTCTACCGTGAACAAAGAATCAAGCAATTTGTAAGGTAAATGGTGAATTTTGATCTTTTCTATAATTTCTCAATGCTTCTCTCTTCTCAACCCCTCTCAAGCTTGAGAAGCTTAATTGGAATGGTTTTTGAATGCTATTGAAGTTAATTGATGAATGGTAGTGAAGAATTACATAATTTGATGAATGCTATTGAAGTTAATTGATTAATGATAGTAAAGAATTACATAAATTTCCATTTATGCTTAATTCTAATGGTTTTTATGTAATTTCTCTCTCTCACTCAAGAAATGGTCATACTCATGACCCATTCTCAATCCAAATGAAGCTTTTTATAAAGCTTTTTCTTAATCCAAGATTAATCTATGCTTGAGGTCAAATTAATGGCTTTTTTCTATGCTTTTAGTTTATGTATTTCATGAATATTGATGATTCAACCGATTATTGGGTTAATGATCCAATTAGGGATCATTCTAATCATTTCCTTAATGATAAGCTTTATCCTTCAAAATAAATTGAGATTTATTAGTCATAGTAGCGGAGCTATGGCAAAATTGTTATAAAAATTACACATAAAATAATTTTATTCAAAGCATGAAAAGAGAACTTCCTACCATATTCTAGGAATTATCATCCTAGATTAATTGAAAGAATTTTATTGTAATCATGGAGAAATTGATTTTTATGTTATGCATAATTGATGATTATTTTATTGTAAAAGTGTTACTTTTATCATATTTGGATTTCATGCATAGAGGTATGCATAAAAGAATTATTATTTTAATATAAAAGTGTTTCTTTTATCATATTTAGATTTCATGCATAGAGGTATGCATAAAAGTTGATTATTTTAATATAAAAGTGTTTTTTTTATCATATTTGTATTTCATGCATAGAGGTATGCATAAAAGTTGATTATTTTAATATAAAAGTGTTTCTTTTATCATATTTGGATTTCATGCATAGAGGTATGCATAAAAGTTGATTATTTTATTATAAAAGTGTGACTTTTATCATATTTGGATTTCATGCATAGAGGTATGCATAAAAGTTGATTATTTTATTATAAAAGTGTGACTTTTATCATATTTGGATTTCATGCATAGAGGTATGCATAAAAATTGATTATTTTATTATAAAAGTGTGACTTTTATCATATTTGGATTTCATGCATAGAGGTATGCATAAAAGTTGATTATTTTATTATAAAAGTGTGACTTTTATCATATTTGGATTTCATGCATAGAGGTATGCATAAAAGTTGATTATTTTATTATAAAAGTGTGACTTTTATCATATTTGGATTTCATGCATAGAGGTATGCATAAAAGTTGATTATTTTATTGTAAAAGTGTGACTTTTATCATAATTGAATTTCATGCATAGAGGTATGCATAAAAGTTGATTATTTTATTGTAAAAGTGTTACTTTTATCATATTGGATTTCATGTACAGAGGTATGCATAAAAGATATTCTTTTTATACTAAAAGTGTGATTTTCATAAATGGATTTTATGCATAACTTAGATGCATAAGAGAAATTCTTTTATTCTAAAAGTGTAATTCCTACCAAATTGAATTTATGCATAAGAAGATGCATAAAAGATTGGTTTTTAAATTCAAAGTGTCATTCTCATCTAAATTGAATTTATGCATAGGAAGATGCATAAAAGAATGGAATTTCAATTCAAAAGTGTTATTCTCATCCAAATTGAATTTATGCATAGGAAGATGCATAAAAGTTGGATTTTTAATTCAAAAGTGTCAATTCTTATCTAAATTGAGTTTATGCATAGGAAGATGCATAAGAGATGGAATTTTAATTCAAAAGTGTCATTTTCATTTAAAATGAATTTATGCATAGAAAGATGCATAAAAGATTGTTTTTTAAATGAGATGTGATAATATGTGATAAGATGCGTATGGGAAGTGATAGGATGTGATAAGAGGTGTATGAGATGTGATAAGATGTGATAAGATGCGTATGGGAAGTGATAGGATGTGATAAGAGGTGTATGAGATGTGAAAAGATGTGATAAGATGTGTATGAGATGTGATAGTATATGATAAGAGGTGTATAAGATATGATAGAATGTGTTAAGATGAGTTAGGATGTGTTAAGATGTGTATGGGATGAGGTAGAGAGTGTATCTGATGGGATAAGATGTATATGGGATGTGTTAGGGCGAGAATGGATGTAGTATGATGTATGGATGTAGATACGGATGTATGTATGTATGTGGATGTGGATGTATGAATGAGGATGTGAAAATGACAAATATTTGGGGGGTGAGCAATCTCAGCATCATGCAGAGCCACAGGTTTTGCAAAAATCAGAGATGTCTGATTTGTCTAAGCTGGATAAGAACAAAATGGAGGTTTTTTAGAACCTGAGGAAAGTGGGATACACTGTAATAAGAAGCTTTACCATTAGTTGACTCACCACAGTGTTCGCAGTATTTTGGGGAGTTGGAGGTACATTCTCCAATGGAGGTGATGGAAGCACAAACACCAACTAAATTGGGTAAGACTTTCACTTTGTCCAAGAGAAGAAAAGCTGATAGCAGCATCAAGAAATTGGTGACTAAGATTGATTTTGGTGGTGATGAAACTGTTTTTACTCAGTTTGAGTTTCACGTAAAAGATGGAGTCATGGCTAATAAGATGTTGACAGCTGTACAAGCTTTTATTGGTAAGCAACAGGTTCAGTTTGAACAACACAAGCAGCAGATGGTCGAGTATGGTGTATCATCTGATGTGTTGCAAACAAAGGAGTTGCAGATACAACAATTTCAGAATGAGCTGCAACAACAGGTGAAGGAGAAGCATAGTAAGGAAATGAAGGATATGTTGGCGCATCATTCACTTGAAATAGGACAGGTGCAGAGGTCTTTGGGAATGTTCAAGGAATGGACACAGAACCTGGAAGAGAAGGTTGGTTTGAAACTGCAACAGTTGGCCCAAAGGAATATAGAGTTACAAGTTCATAATGATGTGCTGAACTTGAGGTTGCAACCATTGCAGATTATGGAGAAGCAAGTACTAGCTCAAGAGGAGTTGGACATTAATGGAGTTCTGATGGCAGAAGGTGATGTGACAGTGCTGAAGCAGCAGTTGACTTCCAATATGCAAAATATGTGGAGGACAATTCAAGAAAAACTGTCTTTTGTGTTAAAGTATCCTTAGGATGTGTTAAAGACAGCTTTTATTACAGAACATGAGGCAATATTAGTGGAAGAGATTGCTCAATTAAAGAAGGAAAAGGAATTTTGGATGCAGAAAGTGTAGGACCTGGAGAAAAACCAGAGTTACAAGGCACAAGTTGCAGATTTGCTGGCAGAAACAGTTGAGATAGTTACAGACCAAGTGCCTGAGGTAGAGATGTATGGTGCAGAGTAGATAAAGGTTGCTGAGCTGTTCAAGGAACCAGTTTCATTACAAAGTGTGGATGTAGCAGCACCAGACAAGGATGTTCAGGTTGCTGAACCTGATGATATGAAGGAGGTGGACCAGACTTTTGATGTTGCTACAACTGTTTGATGTAGTAGCATGATTTTACTTTTGTCTGCCATTTTGAACTGATCAAGGGATGTGTGGATCCGAGTCAGATTTCTTTGAAATCTACCACCGAGTCGTGCCATGTGTTGAAGGCATAGTTCTCTTAAGTGGAATGTTGCTAAGTCGGATATGTAAGAAGTCGGATATGTAAGAAGTCTGATATGTAGTAAGTCGGATATGTAAGCAGGATATTTAGTAAGTCGTAAAGTTGTAGGAATGTATGATGACTTTCTTGGGATCTTGGAAGTTAAGATAGGTAATGGTTATTCAAGAATAACGTTTTGGAGAACAAGTAACGATTTTGAGCAAGGCAGAAAAGAAGGGGAAGTAATGTAATGAAGAGAGTGAATCAAGCAAAATTTTGAGTGTTTTATCTCTTGTGTGACCTTACTCTATCAAATCTCTGTCTGAGCATTACGTTTTTACTGTGTCTAAATGTCTGATTTCGCCTAATCAACATGTCTCTTATTGAGCAATGGTGTCTGCTTGTTATGATTCTGTTTGTGTTAATGAACCCCAACATCTACCCGCATACATGCATGTCACATTTGAAGATATGGTTGCCATTCGGTTCTGGAGATCACACGCTACATTCAAAAGAACCCTCAAAAAGCTTCAATCATGCCGGAACGTCTATTGTCCACAAGTTCGGCAACCAAGTCTTTAGACCTCGGTGAGACAGGATCTGAGGAAAGAACCTACATTAGGTAGGGGGGATGTTAATCCCATTTTGGATTAACAAATGTTCTCCTCCATTTAGGACATTAATAAGTGTCATATAAATGCAGCACTATAAAAGTTGTACATTATGAGATATTGGCCACCCAAGGCCTTAGTTAAGTAAGTTTTGGGCGCCCAAGTGTGAATACGGGCCAATTGTATATTTTCTCATATGAATGGACACAATCCCCCTTTGTGAATAAGGGCCAATTGTATAATGAATGGACACAATCCCCCTCTGTGCTATGAGAGTTCTTGCTTTTATCTTGAGAGAGAGTACTCTAGCACATGTGTCTTCTTTATACTTGTATGCTTGTATGCTTGTGTGGAGGAGTGAGAGAGAGTGATTGCCTTATGTGGTGGTGTGAGCCACTCTACGGTGACAGCATGGAGGTGGAGCTTGGAGGATTGGATCTTCTCAAGTGAGCTTTGAGACCTCAAGGGACACGAGCTCGAAGCATTGGTAAGTGCCCTATGATAGTTGTGTTCTATTGCTCTTTCCAAAGGTGAATGCATTGAGTTCCTTCTTGGAGGTGTGGTAGCCCAAAACAATAGCTCCTTCCCTCTTGCTCCTACCTAGCTTACTTGGATCTCTCTTTGGGTGACACAAAGAGAGTGTAGAGTGAGCCCCTAGCAGCCTCACATTGGGGAGTTAACCCTAATAGGGTTGGCAAAGCGCAAATCACTGGATTCAACCCTTGCAAGCACTCTCTTCTTCTCCTCTCTTGTGTTTGTGAGGTAGCATGTTTGTGAGACCCTTGCCTTCTCTGCGCATCGAACTCAAGAGTGCTAGCAGTAGCAGAAGTAGCTACCTCTTGCGTATGGCAGAGCTTCCCACTCGGGGCCTTGCACGAATGTCCGGGCAAGGGTAGCAGTAGCAGAAGTAGCTACCTCTTGCGTATGGCAGAGCTTCCCACTCGGGGCCTTGCACGAATGTCCGGGCAAGGGACTAGTCCGGTGGTTCTTCCGAAACCGAGACCGGAAAAACTTTCCTTGTCTAGAAAGCACGGGCGATTCCTCCAAGAAAATCTTCTAAACGAAAATTTATCTAATAGGGTCAAGAGCCTTAACTATCCTTTCTATTCCGCCAAACCCGTAAGTCACACATGGCCGAATCAAGGAAGGGACTTGCATTTGGTTCATAGAGATCATCGATTTTTTCCCCTCAAGCGAGGCACAGCCGTTGATTCTTTCCCATAGAACAAGAATCTCACTGTGACTTACTTTAACTATCGTAACTTGAACATAACTGAAATTTATTGTAAGACTCCACCGATCCACCAACCAGCCCATGGGTTAGCCAACCACCCAACCACTGTATTGGTGGGATCCCTCTTTATAAAAATTTGGTTGTGTTTATCCTGGGTAGTACCAGGAAAAAAGTTCTCAAGCCCCTTAGCCGGAACTCATGCAAAAATATAAAATAGACACACCACTTATGCACCCAATAAGAAATTACCTTTTCTCATAATCAACTATCTTCAAGACAGAATTACAATAAAACCACAGTGGTTCCATCATAATCCTCAATATTCTAGATCCATTGTTTTTACAAACAAGTGTCATCCGGACTCTCCATTTTGAAGACCAGCTAGTCAACCCAATGAGATCCAATTTCATAGTTTCCAGTTCACTTAAATAATTTCTTGCCATTCCATGAAATATCTTCCTCAACATACGCATGGGTGTCCTAGTAGCCGCAAGCCCATGCATTGCCTGGTCAGAACCCTCTAGGATCCTCCTTAGGTGTCCTAGCACTTCACTCAAGGACCGCTTCATCGGCCCTCGTCCATCATACTGGAAGCGCACCATTTTTAACTGTACCAAGGCTGGTCAAGACCTTGGCAGGCCGAGAGACATCCTTTGATGACTTCCTGCCAGCTGTTGCAACGTAAACTCTCCTTAAATTAACAATAAGCCAAATTCTTCCTCTAGCATTCTGGCATAAGACAGTCCTTTACAAAAACAGAGTTTCTATGCAAGTAAGATTTTCCCATTGTGTTTGATTTCTTTCAACAAAAAGCCACTTCACGAGAAAACATATCTAATGTTGGTTTCACAAGACCGTTTTTTCAAAACCTAGACTTTCTCAATTAAAATCACAAATCTCAGTGATCTATCCATCAATTACAAACGAATTTCTAACTTATTTCTAGACGATTTCAGGTCTTAGGGAAAATTTCTCTAAATCAGTCGGTTATCCATTCTTCGTACTGAAGAAATGGGAATGGTCACAAGTCTTGGCTTAATTTATGATTCAAGAGATGGGCAGGCATCTTACTGACCCACCTTTCTCCCATGGTCATGGTCTAGCACAAAATTACTTAAATTTATTCCTAGATTTATTTCCTAAGATATTTCTCCATTTATCTGATAAAATAATTGTGATTTCTAATCGTAAGGTAAACATCCAATAATATGAAAATTCCTTCTTCCTTGGGCATAATAGAACTATAAATAATTCTACTCGTGAATAATGGAATTTAATAAAGATATTTCTTTTTCTAAATGATCCTTTAGTAAATATGCATACATCATTTTATTACATTATTCACATAGAAATATTCTTAAATATTTACTTCTCCATTTGAACCTAAGCATCAACGTGCCATAATTATCTACATGGAAATATGATGAAACTTTCTCTTTTTGATACCAAAATTAACTATGCATTTCCTTATTTAAACATACAATGAAAATTCCTCTTTTGATAAATAAAATAACCCATGTATATACATACCATGAATATAAATTTTCAAATATAACAAAAATTTCTCTTTTTATCATTTGGACATTTATGCATACATAATATAAATGTATATTCAAAAATATAACAAAAATCCTTCTTTTAGCATTTAAAATGTTTTATGTATAGAATATTGTGAAAATTCCTCTTTTTGCATTACCAATTTTATGCATAAACATAATTACATAAAAATATGGTGAGACTTCCTCTTTTAATATAAAACTTCTTCATGTATAAACCTAAGCAAAAATATAAGCATAATTATATCTATGCATCTTGTTTATTTAAAAAACCCAAATATGACTTCCTTATGAAAATAATTATAAGAATGTTAGCATAGGCTCTCTTTCACCTTAAAATGAATAAATATGAATTTTCTTAACATAAAAACGAGCTTAAATGAATTAACCTCATTTTTAAGTAGATTAAAAATCGTAAAAATACTTAATCTCCATCTCTAGCTTGTTAGGCCTAGAGTTTTGGGTAAGAAAATAAGATTAGAACTAAGATCTATCCTTCGAAGAAGGATTTAACCATAAAGGTGAGTATTCTTACAAAAAAGAGAGATTACAAATAAAAAATAATACATTTAAGCATAAGAGATTAATATTAATTCAATTAAATAACATAAATCAATAAGGGCATGGTTTTAAGAAAAAACCATGGATTAAAAAGCTTCCCAAGCATGTACAGAGGTTGGGCAGAAGATTATTATTCAAGAAGAGAGTAAAACATCATTGTTTTAGGCTTACCCTTGGTTTTTGGCTTGATTCTTTAGGGAGATGTGAAGCCCTCAAAGAAGAAGCTTGGCCACCAAGAAGAAGAGGGTAATCTCCAAGAGAAGAAGAGGATTAGTAAAGCTCCAAAGCTTCACAATACTGGAGAGGCAAGGTAGAGGGATAATAGAATTACACTAAAATAAAAATTACACTAGCATGTAAATACACTAAGATAAAAATACAAAGGAATAGGGTTCTATTTATAGGTGAGGGAGGCCACCAACCAAGTCCAATTGGGATCTAGAGGCTTCCCGCTTCAGTTTGATCCAATTTGGACAAGTTTTGGACCAGTTAGGCCCACTTTTCCTGATCTAGTTTAAAATAGGAGAGACGAGATATGAAATATCCCATTTTTTTGATTAAAAAATTGAGTGAAATGATGAGATTATAGGTGCCTCCTTCATGAGCTCCACTCACCGTCCTAAGGTGTCAAACTCCATTTTTTTACTAATAAATCTCCATTTTTTTACTATTAAGTGCCTGTATACTAGTCAACTCTTCATCTTATGTGAGAATTTACTCATATTTGGTGGATTTTCTTTTATCCTTGCATTTTTCTTATTCCAACACTTGGATTAACCCCATTGGCCCTTAGAACACTCTTTGGACCTTAATCCATAATTTTTGATACCCTTAGGCTAAGGTGTCTAATGCACATATTCAATTAATTTCTAATACATATTAGAAAACTCTTTTTAAAATTCTGTTTCAGGGGAATTCATCTTAAATTTAAGGGATGATATCCAAAAATATCTCAAAACTGTATTACCTCTCTCTAGAATATTTTCTCTCTCTAGGCCAAAAACAAAGAAAAACAATGTTTTCTTGCATTCTGAGATAGGGGATGATTATAGGGGACTGAGAAGAGAACTTATACATGTTTTTGGGGTTAAGGAGGAACCTTACATCCTCTCCCACTTGAGAAATGCGAGATGTCCTCATCTCGTAAAAGATGGGGGTAGTCCTTTATTAGTTGATCTTCTTTTTCCCAAGTGGCATCCTCTAAAGGATAGAACTTCCACTTGACCAGAAACTCTCTAAGGACTCTGTTCCCTGAAAGCCTTCTCCCGAATATCAAGGATTTCTTTGGGTTGGAGTTCCATCTGGCCTTGAGTGTCGGAGAAGTCAACTGTTCATCATCCAGCACATGACTCTGGCTAGGTACAAACTTTTTAAGTAAACTGACATGGAACACATTATGTACCTTGATATGGGGAGGTAGAAGAAGTTCAAAAGCTAGATCTTCTACTTTCTTTATAGGCATACGGCCCTCAATATCTAGGAGATAGCTTTTTGTACTTTCTTAAAGATAAAGAGCTTCTCTTGGGTCGTACATGAATGAAGACCATATTTCATTCTTCAAACACTCTCTCTGTTCTCTTCTTATCAGCATACTGCTTTTGTCTATCCTGGGCAGCCTTAATATCTTTGTGGATTGCCTGCATTTGCTGCTCCATATTTTCAAGCATCTGTCTGGACATCTCGACCTTAATCAATGGGTCGGACCAAGTTAAATGGTGTGAGACAATCTTGTTTGTATAGAGCTTTGAAAGGACTCATCCCGATACTTTGATGATAAGAGGCATTATAAGCAAACTCAACTAGATGTAAGTAGCTTAACACCTTTTTGGGTTCTCTGCCACCCACAGCATGACCGAAGAATATCTTTCAATTACTTGGTTCACTCTTTCAGCCTGGCCATTTGTCTCGAGATGATAAGTTATACTGAGATCTAAAGAAGTTCCCACTACTTCGAAGAATGCAGTAGTCCAGAACCTTAACGTGAATTTAGGATCTCTGTCACTCATTATTCTTCTAGGTAAGCCATTCAGCCTGAAAATCTCCTTGAGGAAGACTCTGGCAACATCCACTGTAGTGTAGGTTTCTTTTACTGGAATCAAATGGGCAACCTTGGTTAATCTGTCAACTACAACAAAAATGGAGTTGTAACCTGTTTGCACTGACGGTAGTCTAGTAACAAAATCCATACTGACGCATTCCCACTTCATCTGTGGAATGTCTAATAAGGGATGCAGCTTTCGTGGCATCTTAACCCTTTCTGCCACCTTGACTCTTTGACATATTAAACACTGATGCACATGATTGAGTATATCCCTTTTGAGTCCTAGCCAGAAGAAGCTCTTCTTTACAAACATGTAGGTCTTTATGAACCCTGGATGTCTAGCTATCGGGCTATCATGAGCTTCTCTCAAAATTTTTCCCTTTGTTCCCTCATCATTGGGAATGCATGGCCGATTATTGTAAAATACATGCATCCTTCCTCCAATTTGTACCCAAGAACTTGACTCATTTCCTGAGGAGTCTTGCTTTAATGCATCAATGGTGTAGCAATAGGGGCAAAGAATTTATCCTGCATGATCTTCTTTCTTGCTTCACTGATCAACGGATTTGACACCAATGTTATTGCAAGCAATGAGGCTTTCCTACTGAGCGCATCTTCTACCACATTTTCTTTCCTTGGCTGGTACTTAATCTCAAAATCAAATTCCTGCAGGGTGTGCATCGACCTTCTTTGACGCATGTTAAGATCCTTTTGGGTGAAGATCCACTTCAGACTTTGATGATCTATCATCATCAAGGTGAATCTCTGTCCCAAGAGATAATGTCTCCACAACTTTAGAGCATAAACTAGTGAGAGTAACTCCAAGTCATGGATAGCATAATTTCTCTCATGCGTTCTGAGTTTTTTGGATTCATAGGCTACTGCATGACTTTCCCTGCATAAGTGCACCTCCTAGGGCAAAGCCACTAGCATCTGTCACTACTTCAAAGGGTATAGAAAAATCTCGCAATTTAAGGACAGGGTTGGTTACTAAGGCTGTCTTCAGCTTATCATCAAAAGCACTTTGACACATAGCGGTCCAATGAAATAGGGTACTCTTCTTGAGAAGGTTAGTCAAAGGGGATGCTATCTGAGCATACAAGGGTATAAAGATTCTATACCACCCGGTTAATCCTAAGAATCCTCTGACTTCTTTCAGTGTTTTAGGATCTGGCCAATCTACGACTGCTTGGATTTTAGTGGGGTCAGGAGAAATCCCATCCTTAGATACCATAAATCCCAAGTATTCAACATGGTCAGCAGAGAAAGTGCACTTGCTCTTTTTTGCACAAAGAGTTGGTGCTTCCTTAGGATCTCCAGGGCTTTATGCACATATCTTCATGATATGCTGCATTCTTAGAGTATACCAGGATGTCATCAAAGAAGACAAGAACAAATTCATCCAAGTATTCTCTGAGAATGTTCTGCATGAGGTGATTAAACATTGCTGGGGCATTTGTTAATCATCCGAATGGCATGACCGTAAATTCATAATGCCCATAGCGTGTATCGATGGCTATCTTGGGGATATCTTGATCCTTGATTCTGATCTGGTAATATCCAAATTTGAGATCTATCTTTGTGAACATTTGGGTTCCACTTAACCGATCCAAAAGTTCATCAATAGGGATACGATATTTATTTTTGACTGTTAACTGATTTAATCCTTTGTAAATCAATAGAGAGTCTTAACGTTCCATCTTTCTTTTTTTGAAAGAGAACGGGTTCGTACTACTTCGGCCATAGAAATTGGCTTAGCATTCTTCACCAAGGTATCCAAAGGTTTGTTCATTCCCCGAATGAACCTGGCCATCAGCTATTATTCATCCAACGGTTGGCGAGTATTTGAGGAGGAGAGTGAATGCCTGGTGATATTCTTCCCCGTGGTTCGGCTTCCCTGGGTTAGCTCCAGGAACTTGTTCATCTTTGTTTCCCAAGAAGCCTGGAGAGGACGGAATCTATTCCTGAGGTATGCTTTGAGATTGTCCCATGTCTGGGTGTTTCGATCTAAGCGGTTTACTTCAAAGTGGTTCCTCCACGCTACTCTGGTTGTTTCTACGATCTTCAGCCTGGCAAGAGCCACCTTACTTTTTTCATTGTAACCAGTGACATTGAAGTACTCCATAGCTTCAATCCACTTTTCTACAGCCTCACCTAAGTGTTCCTCTTTGCCTTTGAAGGGACCAGGTTGAGACCTATGTAGAGCTTGCGAACGTCAGGGCCAAGCTCATCCTCATCTGTGTGAGGATCTAGCTGTCTACCACGATTTGCACGTCTCATGATTCTGCCAAAACGATACATTTGTTAAATTTTCTATTCAACTTTGTTCTGAGATTCTAAGACTTAAGAAGTTCAAAATTAATTCATTCAATAGGGTAATCAGTCTATTATAGATCCATGACATACGTCCTGAGAGAACCGGACTTATTCCTTTAAACTCAATATCTGGTGTTCACAATCACTTAGACAACTAGAATTTTTCACAAAAAATTCTTTATTTACATAAGGTTTGTAATATATACATAGAGCAACATGGCTCCAAAAATTCAATGCCTCAATTGCATACACATGAAGCGGCGATACTGCGCTATGGACATGTCCCGTGATACAATTGTGCCCTTACCATTGTTGCTATAATCCTACTCCTTGTTGGGATAAAATGGTTGAGAAGCTTGAAAATATGACAAGTGATTCTAAAATCTCGAGGTGACGGGTGATAAATTATAATACCATGAACTACCCCTATCCTCAACAGAACCATAGCTAAAGAGATGTTTTGAAAGATCCCTGCCCCCTCCGCGCAACGAATTCTAGGGTGCTAGCAACGGAAGTAGCACTTCTTGCGCAGGGCAGAGCCTCTCACTCGGGCCTCGCCCACGAATATCCGGACATGAGACTAATCCCTCGATTCTTCCAAATCCGAACTCGAAAAAACTTCCCTCGCCCAGCAGACATAGGCGATTCCTCTAGGATATTTTCTTCTAACGTAGTCAAGGTCTTCACTAACCAAACTGATCTAACCGAACCCGTAGGTCTCATGGTCAAATCACGGAAGAGACTTGCACTTGGATCATAGAGTCTAATGTTTTTTTCCTCATCAAGAGGCACATCCATTGATTCTTTTCCATAGAACAAGGGTTATCTGGGATTTACTTCAACTATCGTAATTTAATAGAATTGAGTCTCATTTTCGGGATCCATTAGTCCAGCCTAACCCCATCCAATCCCATGGGTTAGCCAACCACCCAACCTGTAGTGATAGGATCCATTTAGAAATTTGGTTAAGTTTTTCCCCGGGTACGAGGGAAAAGAGTTCCCAAGCCCCCTAGCCGGCGCTTCAAGTAAACTTCAAGATAGTCACACCACTTACACACCCAATATGAAATTGCCTGTTTCATAGATTCGGCTGTCTTTAAAACAATCTTTTAATGAAACCATAGTATCACTGATCATAATCCTCCAAAATATCTAGCTTGAACTCTAATTTACAATCGTTCCTTCATCGGTGTACCTATGGCATCATTTGGCACCAGAACGCTCACCACCTGTTCACTCAAGGGCCTTTTCAATAGTTCCTAGCTCATAGTACCCAAAAATATAATCACATAAGAAACTCTAGATGGACTCTCCATTGAAGATCAGCAAGATCAACCACCAACACATCCATATAAAAGAGCCATGGACTCATCCGTCGAGGACTAGCAAGGCCAATCTACCAGATCCATGCCCGAGTTCAGAAAACAACTCTAACACCTTGTTCCATTTTCTTCCTCAACGCACGCATGGGTAACTTCGGCGACCCAGAGCCCGGGCATCGTATGGTCAGCACTCTCTAGGCTCCTTCGCAGGTCACCTAGCGCTTCACTCATAAATCGCTTCCTTGGTCTCTCATCCACCGTACTGGACGCTCACAATTTAAATCGATGGTCAAGACCTCGGCCGACCTTGCTACGCGAGACGTCCTCCATTGACTCTCCCTCAACTGTTGCAACTTTATCACTTAGGTCTCCATGATCTCATTCACAAGATGGTCAAAATGCTTCCCTAGCATTCTTGACATAAAAAATCATTTAAAAACAGGTTCCATAAATACAATTTCTAACGAACTCTCATCTTTCCACATTGTTCCACATCATTTCTCGTTATTCCACATTCTTCTACATCAATTCACATTGCTTATTCCACATCCAGTCATATGTATTCCCATCGTCCTTCATCCATTCTTCTCATCCAATCACATCATATTAGATCTCATCACATCTATCCTCATCACATCACATCACAACATATCCACGTCACATCTCATCCATCTACATTCATTCAGATCCACATATCATCACATCACGTTCACATCTATTTACATCACTTCACATCCATTCACATCTACCCAAGTCCACATCACATCTACCCAAGTCCACATTCACATCTACCCAAGTCCACATCACATCTACCCAAGTCCACATCACTTCACATCCATTCACATCTACCCAAGTCCACATCACAACATATCCACGTCACATCTCATCCATCTACATTCATTCAGATCCACATCACATCCACATATCATCACATCACGTTCACATCTATTTACATCCTTTCACATCCATTCACATCTACCCAAGTCCACATCACATAACATCTCATCTATCCACATCATATCTCATCTATCCACATCATATCTCATCCATTCATATCTAACCAGATCCACATCACATCACATCTTATCTATCCACATCATATCTCATCTATCCACATCATATCTCATCCATTCATATCTAACCAGATCCACATCACATCACATCTCATTACATCTCACCACATCCACTCACATCTCATCACATCCATCACACCCATTCACATCCCACATTCATTCACATGCATATCTATCACATCACATCTCATTCTCATCCATTTACATCACATCACATCCTTTCACATATCATCACATCCTTTCATATATCATCACATCTCATCACATTCACATCCACATCTATTTACATCACATTGCATCTCATCACCTCCACATCCACATCCATTTACACCTCATCCACATCTCATCAAATCCACATCCACATCCATTTACATCACATCAAATCTCATCACATCCACATCCACATCCATCTACATCACATCACATCGCATCCACATCTCATCACATCCACATCCACATCCATTTACGTCACATCACATCTCATCCACATCCACATCCATTTACATCACATCACATCTCATCCACATCTCATCACATCCACATCCACATCCACATCCATTTACATCACATCACATCTCATCACATCCACTCACATCGTATTCACATTTAGTACCGTTTTCTACTTTCGATACGGATAGGACTTTTCTAAGTTTCTGCCAATTGCTTGGCCTAGTTAAAGGTACTTTTTCTCGATGGATATTTTCATATTCTTTCTCAAATTTCTCAAGTGAAATATATTCAATATTCTTCTTTTGAGTAAAAGATTCATGGGATTTACAAAAATCAATTCTACCCATATTTTCCAATAAAATTAATAATGCTCAAAATTCCACTTTTGATAAATACTCATAATTTGAATTATGCCAAAAATTCCTCTTTTACCATTTAATTACTTGGATCTCAAATATCATGAGAATTCCTCTTTTTGCATAAAAATAAATTTACCAAAAATTACTCTTTTACCATTTAAATACTTAGATCTCAAATATCATGGGAATTCCTCTTTTTGCATAAAAATAAATTTACCAAAAATTACTCTTTTTGCATAATCAATTAATTAAGTATAATTATTAAAAATTTTATTTCTCATGAATATGATGAAAATCATTCTTTTTGCATAGGATGTCCAATCCTAGAATATGGTAGGAAATCCTCTTTTAGCATTATGCAAAAAAATAAGATATATATTATTTTCTAAAAATTTTACCATAGCTTTGCTGCTATTACTGATAATTTTGAATTTTTTTTTTCCAAAGAATAAAAGCTTCTAATGAAAATATGATTGTAGTTCCTCTTTTATGCTTAAAATCAAACCATGAATTTAAATCATAATTTTAACCATAATCATAAACTTAATTATGATTATCCCACTAGATTAAGCTAATTCCATTATTTCTCTTTTTTCAAATTGATAGGATAATCTAATTCTCATTTAGAATCAATAAATCAAAGTAGTTTTTAACTACTTATAAATAATCTAAAAGAAATAACCACTATTTTGTTAACACAAAAACATAAAAATACCATTTTCTTAATCTCTAGCTTATCAAGCCTAGAGTTTAGATTTGAATTAAGAGACTATCATTGAGAAGCATTCTTTTTCAAGGGATTTATCCGTAAAGATGGATATTCTTTTAGAGAGAGAGATTTATTTAAAGAAAGCATTACAAATAAGCATAAAGATTAACTTTCTCTTAATTAAGCATTAAGGCTTTAAGGAAAATCTTGATTTGAATTAAAACATTCATTTATAAAGCTTATCAAGCTTGAGAGGGGTCGAGAAGAAGAAAGTCATTAAGATAAATTGGAAAAAACCATAAAATTTGATTTTACCTCCAAGTTTGGCTTGATTCTCTATTAGCAGTGAAGCCCTCGACCAATCAATTGGTCCACCAAGAGGAGAAGAGCAACTCCAAGAGTTGTTGTAGAGAGAGAGAGAGAGAGAGAGAGAGCTCCAAGCTCCCAAGAGAGAGGAAAACCTATCCCCAATAGAGAGGAAAATTTAAGGGATAATAGAAAATATAATTATTTTAATATAATACTGGCATGGTATAGCTCCAATATTATTTTACAAATGACTGAGGGTATATTTATAGGTGAGGGAGGCCACTAACCAAGTCCAACTGGGTTCTAGAATTTTCCAAGTTCAGTTTGACTCAATTTGGACAAGATTTGGACCAGTTTGGCTCCCTTCTTGATTTGGTTTGATCTAGGAGAGAGGAGAGATAAAAATAACATAATTTTTTTGAATTAAAAACCCTTCCACACATGTGAAATAGGCACCTACCTCAAGAGTCCCCCTTTCCTTACCAAGGTGTCAAAAATGCATCATTATTCCAAAATATCTCATTTTTTTAGTAATATCTCATAATTTTTAACTAATAAACCTTGTACTCAATCAACTCTTCAACTCATGTGAGCATTTACTCATTTTTGGATATTTTCTTTTATTCTTTTGGATTTATCTCATACCAAGACTTGGATTAATCCAATTGGCCCGTTGGAACCTTAATTGGACAATAATCCAAAAATTTCTAAAAATGTAGACCCTTAGGCTAAGGGTTCTTATACCATTTTCAATTAATTCCTAATGCACATTTGAAAGTTTAGTTTGAACTTCTATTTCAGGGGAATCCATTTTAGACACTAGGGGGATTTTTATATCCAAAGATATCTCAATTCTTTAAAACTTTAACATATAAAATAATCCATTGACAAAGTTATTGGTTGTTATAGATGTCATAACTCAAAAATTCCATCCAGTCCCTTGTTTCTCAAAAAACAGTATCACTCTGGACTCTCTGTTGAGACCAACTGGTCAGCAACAACGAGATCCAGTAACAGCTTCCACGACATATGCATGGGTGTCATAGGCACCGCGAGCCCGTTCATATCTTGGTCAGAACCCTCCAGGATCCTCCTTAGGTGTCCTGGCACTTCACTCAGGGATCGCTTCGTTGGCCCTCACTCATCGTACTAGAAGCGCGCCATTTTTCAACCATACCGAGGCTGGTCAAGACTTGGGCAGGCTTTGCCGTGTGAGCCGTCTTGCAACCAAACTTCCCTTAGAAAAACATATACCAAATGCTTCCTCCACCAGCATTCTGGCGTAAGACAGTCCTTTAAGAAAATAGGGTTTCTATGCAAGTTTTTAGTTTGATTTTCTTTTGAATACAAGGAGTATTTCTTGAATCAGTATCCCCAAAACTTCTTGATTGGAATTCTGAATTTCATACCAGAATTCCTCGAATTATATAACCTTGATCCACAGATCAATTCAAAGGGTCTCAAACTTAGTTTCAGATTTGGTGGGAGTTTTGAGTGTATTTTTCTAAACTGGTCACACCTTCTTTTCTCGAATTTGATGAAAGAGTTTGGTCTTGGTCATAGTCTGATTCAAGGTTCGAGTCGGATAAGATTTTTCATGAACTATCTTTCTCGAAAAGGTTTGATAATTTAGTTACTATTTTATTGAATTTCTTTCTTTGAATATTCACTTAACTGATTTCTAAATTAGTTATAAATTCCAATGAGAAATAAAATAATCATTTATCTGAATATTTCGATCTCGATAGATTTTGTGAATTTTCTTTTTACAATCCATGTGAATATAAAACGATAGAAATTTCTCTCTTAGAGTATTTAATTATTCATTTATCAAATACTCATAGAATTTAAGAGCATTCTAATTTTGATATAAAAATTCTTTATGCATCAAAATCAACTTCAATGGGAAAAACACTTTTATATTTAAAAAAATCCTTTTATGCATCTATTTATGCATAAAATCAAATTTAATAGGAATAACACTTTTAAAATAAAAAGAATTTCTTTATATATCTATTTATGCATAAAAATCAATTTTTTATAAGAATAACACTTTTATAATAAAAAATTCCTTTATGCATCTTTCTATGCATAAAAAATCAAATTTAATAAGAATAACACTTTTGTAATTAAAAAAATTCCTTTATGCATCTTTCTATGCATAAAAATCAAATTTAATAAGAATAACACTTTTATAATAAAAAATTTCCTTTATGCATCTTTCTATGCATAGGAATCAAATTTCATAAGAATAACATTGTTTTAATATAAAAAAATTCCTTTATGCATCTTTCTATGCATAGAAATTAAATTTATTAAGAATAACACTTTTGTAATTAAAAAAATTCCTTTATGCATCTATCTATGCATAAAAATTAAATTCAATAAGAATAACACTTTTATGATTAAAAAATTCCTTTATGCATCTTTCTATGCATAGAAATCAAATTTAATAAGAATAACACTTTTATAATTTAAAAAAATTCCTTTATGCATCTTTCTATGCATAGAAATCAAATTTAATAATTAATATCAATGATATCCATGCATATTCATAGGTGAATATGTACATGGAGTAATTAGAATATTTCTTTTAGATGCAAAAATGGTGGGAATTACTCTTTTGGAATAACATAAAAACAAACTTTCTTTTTCACAAAATTCTGGAAAATTTTACCATAACCTCCTTTTTATGGCTGACCATTTCTCATTTTTATCTTTCTTCACTTAACTTAATTAACCCAATTTAGAATTATAGAACTCTAATCTACACAATTTTTTAAATTCAAGAGAGTAAACAATAATAAGAGTTTAATTAATCACTTAGTTAATCTTTCTAGGATTAAGAAAGGTTGGAATGTAAAGAAGAGAAGGGGGTGGCCTTTTCATCAAAGGCATAGCATTTGAATTTAATTCAATCATTTGCAAAACATAAAAATCAAGAAAACCATAGATTTTCATTAAAATTCATAAACAAAGTAAGAAAATTAGCTTACATGGAGCTTGTAAGCTCTCCTTTGGCTTGAGGGATTGAGGGTTCTACTCTTATTTGAAGCAATAGTGGCCATCGATTCACTTTGGAGAGGATTAGGCCAAAAACAATTGAATTATTAAAAAATTCAATGTATGAGCCTTTAACCAAACAAATTGATTCTAGAATTCTCCAGATTAGTTTGGTCAATTTTTGACCATTTTTGGGTCAGTTCAGCTTACTTTTTGGATCTAGATTTGAAACATGAGAGAGGGGAGATGAAAATATCTCATTTTATTAATTATAAATTGGGGGTAATGATGAGAACAAGGTGCCTATTTTATGAAGGGAGATCCCCACACTGAGGTGTCAAAATTCAGTTTTTAATTCTTTTCTTTGGTCCTTAGTTCACTCTTCATCTTATGTGAGCATTTACTCATTTTTGGGAGGTTTTTCTGTTATTCTTCAATTTATCTCCTCCCTAAATTTGGATTAATCTCATTGGCCTGTCAAACCTTTGTTTGGACCTTAATCCAAATTTTTTTGAAAATAGAGGCTTAGGCTGAGGTCTTTTGTGCACATTATAATTTATTTCTAATGCACCTTAGGAATTTCTTTTTAAACTTCTATTTTGGAAGAATTTATTTTAATAAGAAGGGATATTTTTCCATCCAAAGATATCTAAAAACTGAATTATCTCTCTCTAGAATATTTTCTCTCTTTAGGCCAAAACAGGTAGAAACAAGATCTTTTATTATTCTAAAAAGGGGATTGATTTACAGGGGAAGAAACTAGACATCTTGAGGGGTTGGGGAGGAGTCTTACATTACCAAAGAATAATTAATTCATATTCTTATCACAATATTGGTCCATCAAACCAAAAATTCCATCTGAACATTCCTCCATGGGAATTTCAGTTATGCAGGTTCTCAATTTGTCATTCCTTAATTAGCTCCACTGGGTCAAAGGTCAAACATCAACAATCTATCAGCATAATCCACTAATCTCATACTTGATTAAAAAATTAGAGAAAATGATGAGATTCTAGGCACCTCCTTCATGAGCTCCACTCAACCTCTTGAGGTGTCAAAATTCTATTTTTTAACTAATAAATCTCCATTTTTTTACTATTAAGTGCATGTACTAGTCAACTCTTCATCTTATGTGAGAATTTACTCATTTTTGGTGGATTTTCTTTTATTCTTGCATTTTTCTTACTCCAACACTTGAATTAACCCCATTGACCCTTTGGAACACTCTTTGGACCTTAATTCATAATTTTTTGAAAATGGGTACTCTCCTCTTTTAAACTAGATCAGAAAAGTGGGCCTAACTGGTCCAAAACTTGTCCAAATTGGATCAAAATGAAGCTGGAAACCTCTAGATCCCCGTTGGACTTGGTTAGTGGCCTCCCTCACCTATAAATAGAACCCCATTCCTTTGTATTTTTATCTTAGTGTATTTACATGCTAGTGTAATTTTTATTTTAGTGTAATTCTATTATCCCTCTACCTTGCCTCTCCATTGTGAAGCTTTGGAGCTTCACTAATCCTCTTCTTCTCTTGGAGATTACCCTCTTCTTCTTGGTGGCCAAGCTTCTTCTTTGAGGGTTTCACGTCTCCCTAAAGAATCAAGCCCCCAAAAACCAAGGGTAAGCCTAAAACAATGATGCTTTACCCTCTTCTTGAATGATAGTCTTCTTCCCAATCTCTCTACATGCTTGGGAAGCTTTTTAATCCATGGTTTCTTCTTAAAACCATGCCCTTATTGATTATGTTGTTTAAATGAATTAATATTAATCTCTTATTCTTAAATGTATTGTTTTTGATTTGTAATCTCTCTTTTTTGTAAGAATACTCACCTTTATGGTTAAATCCTTCTTGGAAGGATAGATCTTAGTTCTAATCTCATTTTATTACCCAAAACTCTAGGCCTAACAAGCTAGAGATGGAGATTAAGCATTATTATGATTTTTAATCTACTTAAAAATGAGGTTAATTCATTTAAGCTTGTTTTTATGTTAAGAAAATTCATATTTATTCATTTTAAGGTGAAAGAGAGCCTGTGCTAACATTCTTATAATTATTTTCATAAGGAAGTCATATTTGAGTTTTTTTTAAAATAAACAAGAAGCATAGATGTAATTTTGCTTATATTTTTGCTTAGGTTTATGCATGAAGAAGTTTTATATTAAAAGAGGAAGTCTTGCCATATTTTTATGTAATTATGTTTATGAATAAAATTGATAATGCAAAAAGAAGAATTTTCATGATATTCTATGCATAAAACATTTTAAATGCTACAAGAAGGACTGTTGTTACATTTTTGAATACACATTTAGAGTATGTATGCATAAATGTCAAAATGATAAAAAGAGAAATTTTTGTTATATTTTAAAATGTATATTCATGGTATGTATATACATGGGTATTTTTATTTATCAAAAGAGGAATTTTCATCGTATCTTTAAATATGAAAATGCATAATTAATTTTGGTATCAAAAAGAGAAAGTTTCATCATATTTCCATGAAGATAAGTATGGCATGTTGATGCCTAGGTTCAAATGGAGAAGATAATATTTAAGAATATTTCTATGTGAATAATTTAATAAAATGATGTATGCATATTTACTAAAGGATCATTTAGAAAAAGAAATATCCTTATTAAATTCCATTATTCAGGAGTAGAATTATTTATAGTTCTATTACGCCCAAGGAAGAAGGAATTTTTTTATTATTGGATGTTTACCTTACGATTAGAAATCACAGTTATTTTATCAGATAAATGGAGAAATATCTTAGGAATAAATTCAGGTATTTTTGTGCTAGACCATGACCACGTGCAAAAGGTGGGTCAGTAAGATGCATGCCCATCTCTTGAATTGTAAATTAAGCCAAGACTTGTGACCATTCCCATTTCTTCAGTATGAAGAATGGATAACCGATTGATTTAGAGAAATTTTTCCTAAGACCTGAAATCGTCTAGAAATAAGCTAGAAATTCATTTGTAATTGATGGATAGATCACCGAGATTCGTGATTTTCATTGAGAAACTCTAGGTTTTGAAGAAACGGTCTTGTGAAACCAACATTAATGATATTTTCTTTTGAAGTGGCTTTTTGTGAGAGAAATCAAACACAATGGGAAAATCTTACTTGCATAGAAACTCTATTTTTGTAAAGGATTGTCTTACACATCAGAATGTTGGAGGAAGCATTTGGCTTATTGTTAATCTAAGGAGAGTTTACATTACAACAGCTAGTGGGGAGTCATCAAAGGACGTCTCTTGGGAGCAAAGCCTGCCAAGGTCTTGTCCAGCCTCGGTACGATTAAAAATGGTACGCTTCCGGTACGATGGGCAAGGGCCGACGAAGCGGTCCCTGGGTGAAGTGCTAGGATACCTAAGGAGGATCCTAGAGGGTTCTAACCAGGCGATGCACGGGCTCACGGGCTGCTAGGACACCCATGTGCATGTCGAGGAAGATATTTCATGAAATGGTGGCGAGAAATTATTTAAGTGAACTGGAAACTATGAAATTGGATCTCGTTGGTTGACTAGCTAGTCTTCAACGGAGAGTCCGGATGACACTTGTTTGTAAAAACAATGGAACTGGAAGATTGAGGATTATGATGGAACCACTGTGGTTTTATTGCAATTCTATCTTGAAGATAGTTGATTCTGAGAAAAGGTAATTTCTTATTGGGTGCATAAGTGGTGTGTCTATTTTATATATTTGCATGAGTGTCGGCTAGAGGGCCTGTGAACTCTTTTCCCTGGTACCCGGGACAAACACAACCAAATTTTTATAAAGAGGGATCCCACCAATACAATGGTTGGCTGACCCATGGGTTGGTAGGCTGGATCAGTGGATTCCTACAATAAATTTCAGTTATGTTCAAGTTACGATAGTTAAAGTAAGTCACTGGGAGATTCTTGTTCTATGAGAAAGAACCAACCGCTGTGCCTCCCTTTTGAGGGGAAAAAAGCGATGATCTCTATGAACCAAGTGCAAGTCCCTTCCTTGATTTGGCCATGTGACCTACGCGTTCGGTCAGAATAGAAAGGATAGTTAAGGCTCTTGACCCCGTTGGATAAATTTTCATTAGAAGATTTTCCTCAAGGAATCGCCCGTGCTTTCTGGGTGAGGAAAGTTTTTTGGGTCTCGGTTTCGGAAGAACTGTCGGACTAGTCCCTTGCCCAGACATTCGTGGGCGAGGCCCCGAGTGGGAAGCTCTGCCATGCGCAAGAGATTGCTACTTTCACCTGCTAGCACTCCTCAGTTCGATGCGCAGAGAAGGCAGGGGTCTCACAGCTGGTATCAGAGCTTTTGAAAGCTCAAGAATCGAAGATGAAAACTTTGGTCTCTATGATCCAAGTGCAAGTCTCTTCCTTGATCTGACCATGTGACTTATGGGTTTGGTCGGATCATAAATTGGAAATTGGGTCTTCACATGGAAGTATCGCAATTGTATGGAATCCCTGACTTTCTTGAGGCCTAGATATGATGGTATTTACCTTATAACTCCAAGGACCGTGACTACCCGTATATATCATGGGTATATCTGCAGCTCTTTACTGACAATATATACGAGTAAATCTAAGACCTTGAAATTATAAGCAAAAATGCTATCTAGAGGATGAATTGGAATGCTGGTTGATATGATTTTAGAATTTTGCTTGAGAATTGATGAGTTTATTTGGATTCTGATTAAAAGATGATGATTTGTGAATTCTCATTGAAAGAAGATAAGTTAAACAAAGCCACAATGAGGATGACTAGGACGAATCCTAGTGATGATGTTAGTAACTCGAATGACGATTATGACTTCAGCAAGTATTTCATGCACATATTCAATTAATTTCTAATGCATATTAGAAAACTCTTTTTAAACTTCTATTTCAAGGAAACTCATCTTAAATTTAAGGGATAACTTAATATCCAGAAATATCTCAAATTTCTATTACCTCTCTCTAGAATATTTTCTCTGTCTAGGCCAAAAACAAAGGAAAACAATGTTTTCTTGCATTCTGAAATAGGGGATGATTACAGTGGACTGAGAGGAGAACTTATACATCTTTTTGGGGCTTAGGAGGAACCTTACAATGTTAAACCATTAACACAACCCTCCACCCAGAACCTGAAAGAAGGAGAGATTCCACCGCTGCCACCATTGGAGCATGAGGAGGTCAACCCTTTGGAGCATGAGGAGGTCAACCCTCTCAACTGGCTAGACCCCCTCAACCGTACGGAGTTCGAGCAGGTAATTGCCATCCTACTCGATCGACAACTCTAGGCAATTGCCATCCTACTCGATCGACAACTCCAGGCAAATACTATCACCCGAATCACGAACCATAGGACATCTATGTCCTGTGTCCTTACCTTGACCCAAAGCATCACTAGTGGCAACGAGACTAGCCCCCAAGGACACGCGGAGGATACCACTAGCCACCCACCTGTTGCTCAATCCCTTCACATTCAAACTCATGGGCAAGCAGCCAAGCCTAGAGGCAACCCTTCTCTCTAAGCCTTTCATCTAGAAGACTTACTGCAACACGCCTCGCGCACTCCACATTAGCCCAAATTACCTCCCGATAACGAAGACAATGGGCATGGAATGTCTTCCCACAAGGGGCAGAAGCAGAACCCCAAGTTGAAATTCAACTTTCCCTGGTTCACTCCTCCATTAGCACAACACCCTTGTACTGAAGTGACTATGATCCGGCGCTTTCACAACTTCATCCACCACTATAAGGTCCCTCGCTTCCTAAATAGGGGAAACCTTTAAGATAGTCTACTAAGTCTAACTTGGGGTAGTTTCTTACTTATCGATACCTTGACCATGTAAGATACAAGAATACGTTTAGTAGGTATGATGACCTAGTTCTATCTCGCAGAGGGAGCAGGGTCTTTTGAAAGGATTTCTAAAATCAAACCACTCATAGAGTGATCGACTTTAACTTGGGCAACCTCTATTCTTGACTTCTAAAAACAACGCTTTTTTCCTTATCTATGCAAGGCACAGCGGCCATTGGACGTACTCCTCTAGAGTAGGGTTGCCCAGGGATTTATTTATCTAATGTAGTGCTTTAATTAATTTATTGGAAAGTTAATCGACTAATCAAGTCCACCCGTCCATAGGATGTTGTTGTCAGGGCATTCCATCCTCCAATTTTCCACCCAAGTACCGTCAATTTATTTTCTAATTTATCCTACCACACTGTTTCACACAAGTAAACAAGTTCCTTAATTAAAAGCCTCACATGGTTTGTTTAAACATTATTTATCAATGATACACAATGTTTACAAACAAAGTATTTTAAAAAAATAGATAAAATGTTCAAAATTATTCATAGCCAAATCCAGGCTCTTTACTTTATTCTGTCGATGATCTAGAATTCGACCTTCCAGCCTCTATTCAAAGATCCCTGCCCCCTTCGCACAACAAATTTCGGGGGTCCTAGCACCGGAAGTAGCACTTCTTGCGTAGGGCAGAGCCTCTCACGCGGGGCCTTGCCCACGGATATCCGGACAAGAGACTAATCCCTCGGTTCTTCCAAAATCGACGAACTCGGAAAAACTTCCCTCACCCAGAAAGCATGGGTGATTTCTCCAGGATATTTTTATTCTAACGTAGTCAAGAGCCTTATCTAACGAAACTGATCCGACCAAACCCGTAAGTCACATGGTCAGATCAAGGAAGAGACTTGCACTTGGATCATAGAGACCAACGCTTTTCTCCTCATCGAGAGGCACAGCCGTTGATTCTTTTCCATAGAACAAAGACTATCCGGGATTTACTTCACCTATCGTACCATAACAGAATTGAGTCTCATTTTAGGGATCCATCAGTCCAGCCTACTAACCCCAGTCCCATGGGTTAGCCACCACTGTAGTGATAAGATCCATTGAGGAATTTGGTTATGTTTTGCCCCGGGTACTAGGGAAAAGAGTTCCCAGGCCCCCTAGCTAGTGCTTCAAGCAAACTTCAAGATAGTCACACCACTTACACACCCAATATGAAATTGCATGTTTCACTTATTCAGCTGTCTTTAAAAAAATCTTTTAATGAAACCATAGTATCACTGATCATAATCCTCCAAAATATTCGGTTGAATTCTAATTTCCAATCATTCCTTCATCGATGTACCTATGGCATCATTGGCAACCAGAACGCTCACCACCTGTCCACTCAAGGGCCTTTTCAATAGTTCCTAGCTCATAGTACCCGGAAATATATTCACTTATAAAAATCCAGATGGACTCTCCATTGAAGATCAACAAGATCAACCAACAAATCCATCTAAAAGAGTCATGGACTCATCCGTGTTTGAAGACCAGCAAGGACAATCAACTAGATCCAAACCTGACTTCAGAAAACAACTCTAACTCCTTGTTCCATTTTCTTCCTCGACGCACGCGTGGGTATCTTTAGTGACCCAGAGCCCGAGCACCGTATGGTTAGCACCCTCTAGGCTCCTTCGCAGGTCACCTAGCGCTTCACACATAGGCTGCTTTTCCTTGGTCCCTCTCATCCACCATACTACCGGAAGCTCACCATTTAAATCGAACCGAGGCTAGTCAAGACCTCGGTCGACCTTGCTACGCGAGACGTCCTCTGTTGACTCTCCGTTATAGCTATTGCAAATTTATCAATTAGGTCTCCACAACCTCATTCACAAGATGGTCAAAATGCTTTCCCAGCATTCTTGACATAAAACAGTCATTTAAAAACAAGTTTCATAAATGCAGTTTCTTACAAACTCTCATCTTTCCACATTGTTCCACATCATTTCTCGTTATTCCACATTCTTCTACATCAATTGACATCGCTTATTCCACATCCAATCGTATGTATTCCCATCGTCCTTCATCCATTCTCATCCAATCACATCATATTACATCTCATCACATCTATCCTCATCACATCTCATCCATTCACATTTACCCATATCCACATCACATCAAATCACATCCATTCACATCACATCTCATCCATTCACATCTACCTAGATCCACATCTCATCCATTCACATCTACCTAGATCCACATCACATCACATTCATCCAGCTTACATCTCATCCATCCATTCACATTACATCACATTCATTTATATTCATTTAGATCCACATCTCATCACATCACATCCATCCACATCACATCTCATCATTCATGTCACATCACATCATGCTCAAATCCATTTACATCTCATCATATCATATTCACATCGCATCACGTCCATTTAGATATCATCACATCTCATCCATTCACATCTCATCATATCCACTCACATCCATCACACCCGTTCACATCTCATTCCATTCACATCTCATCATATCCACTCACATCCATCACACCTGTTCACATCCATCACACCCATTCATATCCATCACATTCATTGCATCCACATCACATCTTATTCATTCCACCCACATTACATCACATCCACATCTCATTCTCATCCATTTACATCACATCACATCCTTTCACATATCATCACATCTCAATCTCATCTCATCACATTCACATCCAAATCCATTTACATCACATCACAACCCATTCACATCTCTTCACATCCACATCCACATCCATTTACATCACATCACATCCTTTCACATATCATCACATCTCAATCTCATCTCATCACATTCTTATCCACATCCATTTACATCACATCACATCCCATCCACATCCACATCCACATCCATTTACATCACATCACATCCCATCCCATCCACATCCACATCCACATCCATTTACATCACATCACATCCCACCCACATCCACATCCACATCCATTTACATCACATAACATTCACATCTTACTACATCCACTCACATCTTATCACATCCTATCACATCGCATTTACATCTTATCACATTCACTCACATCTTATCACATCGTATTCACATCTATTCATATTTAGTAACATTTTCTACTTTAGATACCGATGATAGGACTTTTCTAAAATTTTACCAATTGCTTGGCCTAGTTAAAGGTACTTTTTCTCGATGGATATTTTCATATTCTTTCTCAAATTTCTCAAGTGAAATATATTCAATATTCTTCTTTTGAGTAAAAAATTCATGTGATTTACAAAAATCAATTCTACCCATATTTTCCCATAAAATTAATAATGCTCAAAATTTCACTTTTGATAAATACTCATAATTTGAATTATGCTAAAAATTTCTCTTTTACCATTTAATTTCTTGGATCTCAATTATCATGGGAATTCCTCTTTTTATATAAAAATAAATTTATCAAAATTTTCTCTTTTCTCATAATCAATTAATTATGCATAATTACAAAATTATTTCTCATGAATATGATGAAAATCATTCTTTTTGCATAGTCCAATCCTAGAATATAGTAGGAAGTCCTCTTTTAGCATTATGCATAAAAATAAGATATGCATTATTTTCAAAAAAAACTTTTCCATAGCTTCACTGCTATTACTGATAATTTTTATTTTTTTCTAAAAATAATAAGACATTGCAATATAATTATGATAGAAGATCTATTCTTAAACTTAAATCCAAATTATGGAATTAAATCATAAATTTAGTCATAATCACAAACTTAATTATGATTATTTCTACTAGATTATGCTATTTCTATTATTCCTCTTTTCCCAAAATGATAGGATTATCTCTTACACATTTAGAGTCACTTAAAGTAGTTTTTTGACTACTTATAAATAATTTAAAATAATTTACCATTATTTTGTTATCATAAAAGCATAAAAATACCATTTTTTATCCTCTAGCTTTACAAGCTTAGAGTTTGGTTTTGAATTAAGAGTTTATCAATGAGAAGCATTCTTTTTCTAAAGAATTAGCCATAGGAATGACTATTCTTTTGGGGGAGAGAGATATACATAAAAAGCATAAAGATTAACTTTTTTATGGATTAATCATTAAAATTCTTAGGGAAAGCTTTATTTGCAAACAACTAATTAGAAACTTCTCAAGCTTGAGAGGGGTTGAGAAGTGAAATCATTTGAGAATATTAACAAAAACCATAAAATTTCTTCTTATCTCAAGATTTTGCTTGCTTCTTTATCTGGAAGTGAAGCCCCCAACCAATCAATTGGTTTAGTAAGTTGAGAAGAAATCTCTAAGAGTTGTTGAAGAGAGAGAGAAGCTCCAAGCTCTCCAAAAGTAGAGGATTTTTAAGGGATAATAGAAAATATCATTATTTTAATGTAATACTGGCATGGTATAGTTCACAAATTTTTTTACAAAAGACTAAGGATCTAGTTATAGGTTAGGGAGGCCACTAACCAAGTCCAACTGGGTTCTAGAATTTTTCAGGTTCAGTTTGACTCAATTTGGACAAGATTTGGACCAGTTTGGACAAGATTTGGACTCAATTTGGACGAGATTTAGACTCAATTTGGACAAGATTTGGACTCAAATTGGACAAGATTTGGACCAGTTTGGCTCCCTTTTTAATTTGGTTTGATCTAGGAGAGAGGAGAGATACAAATATCACAATTTTTTTGAATGAAAAACCCTTCCACATGTTTGAAATAGGCGCCAACCTCAAGAGTCCCCCTCTCCTTGCTGCCAAGGTGTCAAAAATGCATCATTATTCCAAAATATATCATTTTTTAGTAATATCTCATAGTTTTTAACTAATAACCTTGTACTCAGTAAATGTTTTATTTACACACACCCACACAGACAGACAAATAGAAAAGAACAAACTACTACGACCCAAAAGATCATCAAGACACAACTTTACCATTCTAAACTGAATAAAGAAATTTAATGTCAAAATGGTTTTGTGTAAATTGTTTCCAAGAATTGAATGAAAAAGAACCAATATTTCCAACACTTCCACGTTTCAGTCAATCTGCAACAGCATCACTGCATTCAACATTTGGCTAATCTTCACTTCACTCCACTCTTCACTCTCTCTCTTTCACACTTCAAAACTCTTTCTTTCTTTCTTCTCTCTCTCTACTCACTATTCTCGTGAACTCTCTTCTTCTTCTTCTTTCTTTCTATTCCTCCTCCTGAAACACAAACACAAGAATAATGCACACAATCTAATACATTCTCTCACACTCTCATGCTTTTACTTTTAAGTATGCACCATGTCAAAGTGATCAAATCTCTTTCTCTCTCTTTCCTATTTTGCATGTACACACATAGCGCAGCCATATTGCCCTCTCTCTTCTTTCCTTCTTCCTCTACCCACACACAATGTCTCCTCTACTTGCTATGGTTCCCCACCTTCTCTCTCCTCATTTTAGCTTGAGAGCATGGAGACCTCCCACATGCACACACACGTTTCTTTCTCTCTCTCACTGTCTACCATGGGTGCCTCTCTCTCTCTCTCCTACTGATTGCCATCAGGGCAAAAAACCACGCTCTCTACTCCCTCCTTGTTAGTGGGTAAGGTCACGATCCCCTCTCTCTCATATGTTGGGTTGCCTACGCTATCTCCTGTCCAAAATGGCAGGCTGCCCTTCCCTCTTCTTCTTATTGCTTACATGGGCAGCAGCCCTCTCATGCTCCTACTGCTTAAATGGATGCCTTCTTCATGCTATGGCAGCAAGCACAGCCACTAACTCTGCCTCCTTCACTATCAGTGTACAGCAACAAGGCTGCCCCTTCATGCCTATACTAAAGCAACCCAGCAACGCACACAGGATTGCTCTTTCTCATGCCAATGCTATGCTATATGGTGCTCCGATGCCCTCCATGGTTGCTCCTCTACAAACCAGCACTGTGCCTATATAAGTCTCTCTCTATGCTATGGCTGCACCCCATGATGGTGCCCCTCCCTCTTATGCAAGGCAGCCCTCAACAGCCGGCCGTTCTCCTTTACGTGTATGCTCACAGTTTGCTGCACCAGCAACAACCGCGCTGATGCTCTTATGTATATGCAAGGCAAGTATGGCCTCTCCTCTTCTTTATACTGATGGCGGCCAGCAGTGCCAACCCCTTCTTCTCCTCTCTCCACGCTAGTGCTTATGCAAAGCAGCAGTCGGCAAACTGCATTGCTCTTCTCAATGTGGTGCTCACAGCTACTCTAGAGCCGGCCCTCCTGACTCTCAATATGGTGCTTATGCAGGCCACAGACGGCGGCCACTCTCGGTCTATCTCTATGCTAAGGCATCGCAGAATGTGGCTCTCCTTCTCATCTACTTCTGCTATGCGCTATGCCTATGGCCGCACAAAGGTATGCAGCTAGCAAATGGCTATTCTTTCTCCCTTCTTCTACTATACTCTTCGCCACCCTCTATGGGTGTATAATGCAGAACGCGCAGCAGCCCTTTTCTTCTCTAGCAGGCAGTGGCTGCCTCTTTTGCTTTGTGTGCTGCAGGAAATACAGCAGTTTGTGCAGGACAAACCAGAGTGCTGTTTCTGGTAAAATTGTGTGTTTGGCAAGATGTCAAATAATGGGAAAACCCAGATTGTAGCTGAGAAGCTAGATAAGAATAACTTCCATGCTTGGAGGTTCAGGTTGATGAATTTCCTGATAGGAAAGGGCTATTGGGACTACATAGAAGGTGAGCATGAAGAGGCACCGTGTTAAAAATATGGCAAACACCTTCACTAAAATGATGTGTAGGGCACATACCTTGTAACTAGCACTATGCACTAAAGTCATAGATTATGGGCAAATGGATACAAAGGTTATTATGCAACCTTACCATGATGTAAAAGAGTCATTTAGGAGCTCAATATCAGCCAAAGGGGTCGTGATCCCTTGATTAGGTAGCATTGGTGTGATTAGCAAGATTCTAGGGTTGGTGGTCACTTTTAGGTGCTTGAATCTAGGAGGGAAGGTGGAGATGATTTAGATGATGATTAACACCTAATCTTGAGCTTAATCCTCATGTACTTCAGCCTATATAAAGAGGCTCTCATCTATTGAAATCAACACATTTTATTGCCCCTCACTTATGTTGTCATTATGCTCATCATTATGCTAATTACTTCTTGATTAGTAGCTTAACTTCATCTTCTTCATTTCTATTCAACTATGCAATGGAGCTAGTGTTTGATCCTCCTTAGGATGGTTTTTTAACATGGTATCAGAGCTAGTACTAGCCCATTCATCTAGAATCAAGCCCCATCTTATTTGCTTAGCAAGAGATTAGTGAAAATTAGGGTTTCATTAGCTTTTATGGGTTTCCTAGAAAATAGGATCTAGAATAGCAGCTGAGTGGAGGCCTTGGTGCTCACAAACCACGTAACCATTGCCAAAATCCTTCTTTGGGCACTTCACCAGCAATATTGCTAAGGGGCATGGCACCTCAATTGCACCATTCATAGCTCCACGTCGCCGGCAACTTCGTTTTCCCCAAAACAGGCACGTTTTTGATAGGCGACCACCAAAAGTATTGCTGCAGCTCACACACATCAAATTGGTCTAATTCCTCTGAGGTGTGGCTTCATTGGAACCTAAACTTACTCCTCCTAAGAGGGTTTTGCAAATGATTGAGTGTGCTTCACACACCAAGCAAAAAACCAGGGTGCTGTCCAGAACTGCCATAGCCAGAAAAGGTACTTTGGTAAATTTGAGATTACTCATTGATTAAGTTGCTTAAGCAAGTGTTTGTGGGCTCTAAAATCATCTAGACATACTGCTATTCAATGCCCTTGAAGATTTTTAGCTCATTCTTTGTGCAACTCCTTCAAATATTGACTCCAAGTGAGCTCATTTCTCTGCATAGTGAGCAGAATATTCAACTCCACTAATCAATGATTAATCTATCCTAATCCTTATCATTTGGTGCAATAAGTGGTTCATACATGTCATTAGGGACTTGCTACATCCCCTTATTACTTCACACTTAATTTGCCCCTTGATTAGGTGTCTCCCTTGCTTCCCACAAATCAATATATTTTCTGTTTTTATCTTTTGGAAAGCATATGCTAAATAACTTGATTTAGCACTATTCCTTGGTCTTAATCTCTCTTGTAAAAGGGTAGACACTGCCTCAATCATCAGAGGTAAGACCCCCTTCATTCCATATCATAATGGCTACCAAGGATTCTCCATCAATGCGCTTTAAAGGTCATGGTTTTCACACATGGCAAACCCGCATCAAGTTAATGCTCATGAAGAAGGGGCTCTTCAACATAGTAAATGGGAATGAGAAGAAGCCAAGGACTCTTGCTGATGTTCCTTGTTGGGAAGTAAGAGATGACAAAGCTCGTGCCATCATCACATTGGAGCTTGATGACACTTACATTCATCATGTGGATGGATGCGAAACTTCCAAGGAAGTTTGGGACCAACTCACAACTCTATTTGGGGCTCGATCTAAAAGTTCAAAGTTTGGTTTGCTCATTGAATTTTTTAAGCTAGAAATGAAGTCTGGCACATCCCTAGCCTCACATTTGAACTACATGAAAGGCCTATTAACACAACTTGCAGGAATAGGTCTTAAGATGGATGAAGATGTCTCCATTGGTGTATTACTTAAATCTTTACCTGAAGAATATGACCATGTGGTCACAACCTTGACCAATATGCCAATATCAAAGCTTGTGGACATTGAAGCATCTCTTCTTGAGGAGGAGAGAAAACTAAAGACCAAGCAAATGGAGTCTCCATCGTCATCAACCTTGTCTACTGAAAATGCTTATTATGCAGGATCTAGTAGGTATGGCAAGAACAAAGGCAACTACAACAAGGGCTACAACAAAGGCAACTACAACAAGGGCTACAACAACAACAATCTCATTTGTGACTTTTGTCACAAACCTGGTCATGAAGAGAAGAATTGTTTTGCCAAAAAGAAGATGCAACGAGTCTACATCATGGAAGAAGTGCAGCAGGAAGAAGACCAAGAAGAAGAAAAAGATGAAGACAAGGGCCACCATCATGAGGCCCTATCTATGATTAGATCAAATCATTTATTCTAAAGTGCTAAAAGCAAGGGCATGCCCTATACACATGGGTGTCCTCTTCACTCATACATGTAGCCACGTCTTGTCACACTCTTCTAAAGTCGTCCCATACCTCTTTTGTACGCATGACTAAAGCCTCTGAGTTCACATTGGCATAACCTATGTATGGCATTGCTAGTCAGACCACGCTCATGCATGCTATCACTGAGCATTGGGTGGTTAATTAGGCTCATGAGAGTCAGCATGACCAACTGCATCATTGAGTGGATTCAGTGTTTGAGGAGGGGTGTTAAAAATATGGCAAACACCTTCACTAAAATGATGTGTAGGGCACATACCTTGTAACTAGCACTATGCACTAAAGTCATAGATTATGGGCAAATGGATACAAAGGTTATTATGCAACCTTACCATGATGTAAAAGAGTCATTTAGGAGCTCAATATCAGCCAAAGGGGTCGTGATCCCTTGATTAGGTAGCATTGGTGTGATTAGCAAGATTCTAGGGTTGGTGGTCACTTTTAGGTGCTTGAATCTAGGAGGGAAGGTGGAGATGATTTAGATGATGATTAACACCTAATCTTGAGCTTAATCCTCATGTACTTCAGCCTATATAAAGAGGCTCTCATCTATTGAAATCAACACATTTTATTGCCCCTCACTTATGTTGTCATTATGCTCATCATTATGCTAATTACTTCTTGATTAGTAGCTTAACTTCATCTTCTTCATTTCTATTCAACTATGCAATGGAGCTAGTGTTTGATCCTCCTTAGGATGGTTTTTTAACACACCGGAGATACCGGACATAAATCCTACTGCTGCAGATGTGAAAGAGTTTAAAGACTGGAACCAAGGAGCCAGGAAAGTCATGTATTGGCTCTCCATTAGTATACAGGACACCATGATTGGGCACATTCAGGATGCCAAGTCCCCCAAGGAGGCGTGGGACACCTTGGTAAAGCTCTATGAAACAAATACCAAGGCATGTAAGATACAGTTGAAGAATGAACTTCATACTGTGGAGAAAAAGAGCATGTCTGTGAATGACTATGCGTTGAAGATAAAGGGTATTGTGGAATCCCTTGCATCTATTGGTGTGTCAGTAGATGATGATGATAAGGTGGAGGTCTGTCTACGTGGTCTCGAGCCACAATACAGGGCGTTCAAGACATCCATTCGGACTCAGGAAAACATTCCCAACTTTACAGATTTGGTGTCTATGCTGATTATCGAAGAGAAGAGCTTGGGTGAAGACCAACAGTCTTCAAAAACAGTTCAGAGCAACAGGCCTTCTTCACGAGTTCAGGAAGAGGACGAGGTAGAGGAGGCCGTGGACGCGGTCAAGGAGGTGGCCGAACAGGTAATCAGAATTATGGACAGCAGCAACAACAACAACAATCCCAAAATCAACAACAACAACAACAACACGCAGGTGGAAGAGGCAAATTCAGAGGTAGGGGGAGTCAAAGAGGCCGTGGAAATTGGCAAAGGCAATACAATGATGCACATGAATGCTATTATTGTGGTAAGCCTGGACATGTGCAGGCAGAATGCTATAAGAAGCAGGCTGACATGCAAAATGGGAAAGTGCAGCAAAACAACTATGCATCCTCAAGCAGAAATAATCAGGATAATGAAAGGTTGTTTGTTATGCAGCATGTCGTGAATGCCATGTCTGAAAATGTTGATGCAGCACAAAAAGATAATGTATGGTATGTGGATTCAGGTGCTTCGAACCATATGATGAGCCATGGGGAGTGGTTCAAGGAGATGAAAAACCTGGAAAGACCAGGTTTTGTGGAAACAGGGGATGACACTGCTCATCCAATTACCCATGTTGGAGATGTGCCATTGTCTATGCAGGATGGCAAAGTGAAGTACCTTGTAGATGTACTTCATGTACCGAACATAACAAAGAATCTGGTTTCAGTTGGCCAGATGATTGAGCAGGGTTTGCAGGTTCGGTTTAACCCTGATGGTTGTTATGTTGAAGACTTTAAAGACAAGTGCAGGTTGGTTGCAAAAGGCAACAGAGTGGGCAGAATGTTTACATTGAATGTAGACATGCCTGAAATGAGTGCTGCGATGTTTGCAAACGGTTCAGGAATTGTTGCAGACACAGACATTTGGCATAAAAGAATTGGACATGTGAATGTGCAGAGATTGAAGTCTATGCAGACTAAAGGAATTGTGATAGGGCTGCCAAAATTTAAAGTGGAAGGTATGCAGAAAATATGTGAAGCATGCCAATTTGGGAAGCAAACAAAGCATGTGTTTCCACGTAACAGATATGTGAGCAAAAATGCACTAGATGTTGTGCATTCAGATGTATGGGGCCCTACAAAGACCATATCTATGGGAGGCTGCAGGTATTATGTGACTTTCATTGATGACCACACAAGGAAAGTGTGGGTATATTTCATGAAGGAGAAGAGTGAGGTGTTCACTCACTTTCAGAATTTCAGAGTTTTGGTTGAAAAGTAAACAGGGAAATATGTAAAGTGCCTAAGGTCAGATGGAGGGGGAGAGTACTCCAATGAGTTCTCTGAATTTTTGAAGAAAAATGGTATTCGGAGACAGTTTACATGCAGATACACTCCACAGCAAAATGGAGTTGCTGAGCGGAAAAACAGGCACATTGCTGAGATTGCGCGAGCATGGATGGAAGAGAAGAATATGCCGCATAGCTATTGGGCTGAGGCTGTTTCTACAGCAGTATACATCATGAACAGGACTCCAACTGCAGCCATACATGATGTAACTCCAAAGAAGAGGTTTACTGGCAGAAAATCCAATTTGTCTCATCTGAAAGTCTTTGGATGCATTGCATATGTGCATGTGCCAAATGAGTTGAGAACTAAGCTGGATCCAAAAGCTGAAAAATGTGTGTTTATTGGATACTCCCTTGAGCAAAAGGGATACAGGTGTTATAACCCTGCTACACGTGAGTTGAGGGTAAGCAGGGATGTTGTCTTTGATGAGATGAGCAGCTGGTATGCTGCTGAAAAAGAAGTTGTTGGGGCTGATGTGAGTGGAAGTGTGGTTGCACAGAATGCAGGTCAGCAATCACAGTCTTTGAGTGGACCAGGAGAGTCCTCATCTAGTGGGTCTGTTGATAGACCATGGAGTGGCAGGCTGCGTCATAATACCAGTCCTGCAAATGTGATTAGTACATCACGTAAAGGAAAAGAGAAAGTGGTTGAGCCCCTTGGTATGCCTGACATTTCTGCAGGGCATTCTCATGTTGATGGAGAGTCTAGTGGCTCAGATATGAGCCTTGATGAGGAGCTTGGGATCCCAGCTATGAGAACACCTGGTGTAAAGAAGGCTATGGAAGCCATGAATGAAAAGCTGCGAAGATCTAGGAGAGTGAAAAATCCTCTGCAGAGATTTACCTATGATGGTTATGTGGCACATCACTATGCATATATGGCAAAGGTTGTGCAGGTTGTTGAGCCCACATGCATTGATGAGGCTATTGGAAATGTGTGTTGGGAGAAAGCTATGGATGAGGAGATGGATGCACTATATGGAAATGAGACTTGGGATTTAGTGCAATTGCCTGAAGGCAAGAAAGCCATTGGATGCAAGTGGGTGTACAAAGTAAAACATAACAGTGATGGAAGCATAAACAGGTACAAGTCTAGATTGGTAGCCAAAGGGTATGCGCAGACATATGGCATTGATTATGAGGAAACTTTCAGCCCAGTTGCCAAGATGGCAACAGTGAAAGTTGTGATAGCAGTGGCTGCGTCAAAGCAATGGTCTTTACATCAGATGGATGTAAAGAATGCATTCTTGCATGGGGATTTGCAAGAAGAGGTGTATATGTTGCAGCCACCTGGTTATGAGGATGTGGGTCACCCCGAGCATGTTTGCAGGTTGAAGAAAGCCTTGTATGGCTTAAAACAAGCACCAAGAGCATGGTCTGACAAGATTTCTGAATATCTTGTCACTATTGGCTTTCATGTAGCCAATGCAGATTTCTCGCTGTATGTGAGACATGGTGATAGAGGGGTTGTGCTTGTTGTCACATCTATGTAGATGACTTGATCATTACGGGGGACCATGATGCAGAGATCTTTGATGTAAAGATCTTGCTTAGATAGAAGTTTGAGATGAAGGATCTGGGGGAGCTCAGATATTTCTTGGGCATTGAGGTGATTAGGTCACCACATGGTATTGGATTACTGCAGAGACAGTATGGCTTGGACATGTTGTCCAAGTATGGTATGACAGGCTGTAAGCCTATCTCAGTGCCATTGGATCAGAATGGCAAGTTGAGTGCAGATTCAGGAGAGATCTTGGAGGATCCTACTATGTATAGGCGCATAGTAGGAAGTTTGATCTACATGACGATCACCAGACCAGATTTGAGCTATGTTGTTGGGTCGGTCTATATTGCATTGTGGACTATTCTATGAGACTGGGACAGAGATATGTGTACATGGGTACACAGATGCTGATTGGGCTGGTAGTATCTCAGATAGAAGATCTACCAGTGGATTCATGTTTTCTTTGGAGAGTGCTGCTATGACTTGGAGCAGCAAGAAGCAACCTACGGTTGCTCTATCCAGTACTACAGAGGCCGAGTACAGAGGAGCTGCTATGGCAGCATGTGAGGTAGCTTGGTTGAGAAAGCTACTTGCAGATTTGGGTCTATCAGTGGATAGACAAGTTGTCATTTTCTGTGACAACATTAGCAGTATACAGTTGGCTAGGAACCCAGTCTTTCATGCTCGCACGAAGCATATAGAGGTCCACTACCATTTCATCAGAGAGAAGGTCTTGGCAGGAGACCTTGACCTTGTTTATGTCAGCACAAAGGATCAGGTAGCTGACATCTACACCAAAGCATTGGGTACAAAGAAGCTCCGCAGATTCGGGGCTTTGCTTGGTGTACATGAGATGGAGTTGAGCTCAAGGGGGAGTGTTGAGATATCGAGCTCGTCTAGTGAGGCGGTGGACATTGATGACCCCCGCCTGGGGGATAGGCCCCACACTTACACCACTGGCATGGTTGGTGAGATCCTGGGTGATATGCGGCCAGTGGGATGACAGGCTGTGTGACAGCCATTCTAGAGACTGACATAGTTATAGCGCCAGCTCATTTAGTCGGGTTCACACTATAGAGAACCTATGTATGTATTTGGTTGAGTACCTTTCATATTATGAGTACTCTTATTGTGTATATGGGGTGTTGAGTGTTGTGTGAAGAAGAAGAAGATTTGCAGCCTCTCACCTTGTGTGTTCTCTATTAGGGTTATGTGAGTGTGTGTGTGCTTGCAAGAGCTCAAGCTCTCTTCCCCCCCTGCATCTTTTCACCCTGCAGCATCCAACTCCTCAAAGCGCCTTGTTGCTTCCTCTTGCACACGTCTGGTAGTAGCCTCCCTTTCTTGAGCTTCTGTGATTCTTTGAAGTCTTTTGGCAGCCAGTCTTTGACTGTCTTGTAAACTGTTGGGTGACTTGTGCCACTGCCTCTTGGTGTGCAATCACCATTCTCTGCATCTCAACTTTATTGGTGCTAATGGTATCATTAAGGGCTCTCACCTTCTCTGCATGTGCCTTGTTTGTCTGTCCCCTTTCTTGTATAGCATCTAGATCTAGCTTTTTAGCTCCTCTTCTTTGGCCAAGGACGTATGTTGGATCTCTTGTACCTGCTGCTGCTGGTGGGCATGAATAGTTGTTAGCTCTTGGTTATAGGTAATTTCCTTCTGAAGTTTCTCTTTAGCCTGCTCCAGCTGTGCCTTAAGATCTTTATTCTCTTTAATTCTTTGGACAATAGTTTGGATGAGAACCAAATTATTGTTTTCTACCTGGCCTCTTGCTCCTCGGTGGCCTTTAAACTCTTCATGATCACATCTTGATGTGTGGCCTCTATTGCTATCAAGTGTTCTTTTGAGGTTTGTTCTTGTGCGTTGGACTCTTGAACTTGCTTCCAGAGTGCAACACTACAATCATGAAGCATATGTGTTGTGAGGAGATGGCACCACCATACTCGTTTCTCCTGCTCCCAAAGTTATGCACTTGTGCCCGCTGCCCATTCTAGTCCAACATCCATGCGGCGGCAGATTCAGTAGCCCATCCAAGACTTCCACAGTTTCCTGCAAGAATTGTTCATAGTCTATATTTTGTAATAATGATAGCTCCTATTCTTTCATCCTCTATATGCCTTCTTTTTCTCAGACTAGGTGTATCTTCATCTCTAGGTGGCGCTACTAGATCTTGCACTAGGAATGATGTTGTTGTTTCAAGCTCTCGGGGTTCTTCAGCTGGCGCACTGCTTCTACTTCAGTCTCTGGCTCCATTCCACAGATATGTCTGTCATAGTAGAATCCTTGAGCAAGGACAAGTTTTTGAAGCTGAGTTGGGCTTTGAGGAGGAGTCATCTACTGTGTTTCTTCTTGTGTGGCCTCACAGTGGCTTCTTGCTGTTCAAGAACTTCCTGGTATGATTTGATCTCTTGTGCGAGCTCATCCTTAATCCATTGTGTTTCCTTAGCCACATCTGGAATGATGCCCCTCATCTTTGTTTCCGTCTTCTTTTTTCTTCCTTTCTTGATCTCCTTCATTATAGCTTTTGTTTCCATGAGGACAGCTTGCCCTTCTTGCATCTAGCGGGTCATCAGTGTCCACCCCCTCACTAGATAGCTCAACTCCATCTCATGTACACCAAGCGAAGCCCTGAATCTGTGGAGCTTCTCTGTACCCAATGCTTTGGTGAAGATGTGAGCTACCTGATCCTGTGTGTTGACATAAACAAGGTCAAGGTCTCCTGCTAAGACCTTCTCTCTGACAAAATGGTAGTGGACCTCTATATGCTTTGTACGAGCATGAAAAACTGGGTTCCTAGCCAACTGTATACTGCTAATGTTGTCACAGAAAATGACAACTTGTCTATCCACTTATAGACCCAAATCTGCAAGTAGCTTTCTCAACCAAGCTACCTCACATGCTGCCATAGCAGCACCTCTGTACTCGGCCTCTGTAGTACTAGATAGAGCAACCGTAGGCTGCTTCTTGCTGCTCCTCCAAGTCATAGCAGCACTCCCCAAAGAAAACATGAAGCCACTAGTAGATCTTCTATCTGCGATACTACCAGCCCAATCAGCATCTGTGTACCCATGTACACATATCTCTCTCCCAGTTTCATACAATAGTCCACAATGCAAAGTAGACCTCACATACCTCAGTATGTGTCTCAATGCATCCAAATGCGGCTTCCGAGGAACCTGCATAAATTGACTCACCAACCCAACAACATAGTTCAAATCTGGCCTGGTGATCCTCATGTAGATCAAGCTTCCTACTATGCGCCTATACATAGTAGGATCCTCCAAAATCTCTCCCGAATCTGCACTCAACTTGCCATTCTGATCCAATGGCACTGAGATAGGCTTACAGCCTGTCATACCATACTTGGACAACATGTCCAAGCCATACTGTCTCTGCAGTAATCCAATACCATGTGGTGACCAAATCACCTCAATGCCCAAGAAATATCTGAGCTCCCCCCCAGATCCTTCATCTCAAACTTCTGTCTAAGCAAGATCTTTACATCAAAGATCTCTGCATCATGGTCCCCCATAATGATCAAGACATCTACATAGATGATAACAAGCACAACCCCTCTATCACCGTGTCTCACATATAGCAAGAAATCTGCATTGGCTACATGAAAGCCAATAGTTTTTCACATGTCCAATTCTTTTATGCCAAATGTCTGTGTCTGCAACAATTCCTGATCCATTTGCAAACATCGCAGCACTCACTTCAGGCATGTTTACATTCAACGTAAACATTCTGCCCACTTTGTTGCCTTTTCCAACCAACCCTGCACTTGTCTTTAAAGTCTTCAACATAACGACCATCATGGTTAAATCGAACCTGCAAACCCTGCTCAATCATCTGGCCAACTGAAACTAGATTCTTTGTTATGTTCGGAACATGAAGTATATCTGCAAGGTACTTCACTTTGCCATCCTGCATAGACAATGGCACATCTCCAACATGGGCAATTGAATGAGCAGTGTCATCCCCTGTTTCTACAAAACCTAATCTTTCAAGGTTTTTCATCTCCTTGAACCACTCCCCATGACTTTTCATGTGGTTCGAAGCACCTGAATCAACATACCATACATTATCTTTATGTGCTGCTTCAACATTTTCAGACATGGCATTCACAACATGCTGCATAACAAACAATCTTTCATTATCCTCATTGTTTCTTCTTGAGGATGCATAGTTGTTTTGCCCATTTTGCATGTCAGCGTGCTTCTTATAGCAATTTGCCTGCACATGTCCAGGCTTACCACAATAAAAGCATCCACGTGTATCATTATACCGCCTTTGCCAATTTCCACGACCTCTTTGACTCCCCCTGCCTTTGAATTGGCCTCTTCCACCTGCGTGTTGTTGTTGTTGTTGTTGTGAATTCTGGGACTGTTGTTGTTGCTGCTGGCCATAATTTTGATTACCTGTTCGGCCACCTCCTTGACCGCGTCCACGGCCCCCTCTACCTCGTCCTCTTCCTGAACTTGTGTAGAAGGCCTGTTGCTCTGAACTGTTCTTGTTTTGTGAAGACTGTTGGTCTTCTCCCAAGCTTTTCTCTTCTATAATCAGCATAGACACCAAATCTGTGAAATTGGGAATGTTTTCCCGAGTCTGAATAGATGTCTTAAACGCCTTGTATTGTGGCCCGAGACCACGTAGGCAAACTTCCACCTTGTCATCATCATCTATTAAAACACCAATAGATGCAAGGGATTCCATAATACCCTTTATCTTCAATGCTGCATAGTCATTCATAAACATACTCTTTTTCTCCACAATATGAAGTTCATTCTTCAACTGTATCTTTCGCACCTTGGTATTCGTTTAATAGAGTTGTACCAAGGTGTCCCACACCTCCTTGGGGGACTTGGCATCCTGTATGTGCCCAATCATGGTGTCTTGTATACTGATAGAGAGCCAATACATAACTTTTCTGGCTCCTTGGTTCTAGTCCTTGAACTCTTTCACATCTCTAGTAGTCGCCGGTATCTCCGGTGCCTCTTTATGCTCACCTTCTATGTAGTCACACACTCTGGTTTGTCTTGCACAAACTGCTGTATTTTCTGCAGCGGTACTCTAGTACACTCAAATGTCACAACCAGTGACCTCAATGTGCATACATACACCCAATGGTAACTGTTGACCTCCTTGCAGTGTCTGCACAGCCAATCTGTCTTCCTGCAGTTCTTAAAACAGAGTTCTGCAGAGAATCGATGACTTACCCGCAGTGCTCAAAATCGCCTGCTTTCTCTCACGAATGCGGAGAGACCTACGGATGAAATGCTGGCGGGATATTTCATGAATGGGTTGTGCAAGGAGCTATGGAATGCAGTAGGCAGGTGAAGATACTGCAGCCGGCCTGGATGCATTGGTGGACACTGCCACAAGGGCAAAAAAGAGATTTGGATTATCAAATCCAAGTTTAGCACGCAAGAGCTCCAGGGATAAGAAGAAGAAAAAGTTGAATGGGAAGAAGAAGAAGAAGTCAAAAGATGATAGCAATGATGAGGATTCAGAGGAGGAGTCAGACACAGATTCAAACAATTTGGATTCAGAAGAGGATTTAGAATCGGATAGTGAGGATGATTCAGACACTGATTCAAGTTCACATGAAGATGGGAACAGAAAGAAGAAACACAAAAAGAAATCTAGTAAGAAGTCTAAGAAGAAGGTGAAGGATAGTTCGGTTGAAAAGATGGTAGAAAAGAAATTGAAGGAACTGGGAGTCAAGAAGGAGTCAAGCAATAAGATAACTTACTGTGACATCTGTGATAAGGATGGCCATAAGACAAAAGACTATTGGTATAATCCAAATTTTAGGGGAGTAATCCCTGAAATGATACAGGAGAAGATTCAGCAAAACATGGCGCAAGCCAATGGAGTTTTTTGGAAGCTTCAAGACAACAGATATCATTTAACAACCAAGGATGGCAAAGGCAACAACAGCCATATTCAAACTGGAGACCACCATTCAACTCTGGAAGACCACCATTCAGAGGAAATTTCAATCAAGGAAGTCAACCAAGATTTGGCAGACATCATGGGGAGGAAATTGGGGTCAGCACAATAGAGTTGGCCACAACAACAAAATTGGCAACAACCACCTAATTGGAATCAGCACCACCTGCACAACAAGGAGAAAAGGATAAAGCACCACAAAGTAATTTGATAGAAGTAGAGATTCCTCAGGATCATGGGACAAATCAAGTATTGGCGGATTGTTCTCTTGAATGTGATTGTTCTCAATGTCGGCTAGAGGATCCGAAAGTGATGGTTATTACACGTGCTAAAGCAAAATTAAAACCACCTTTGGATTGGGAAGAGTAGAAGGATGTTTGTGTGATGAGGCAGCAGAAGAGACTCTGAAAGCACAAAAAGAAGATCCGATTCCAAATTGAAAGGCAAAGTTACTGAAGAAGGTGGAGAGTAATGGGGAAAAGTCAGAAGTATTGTTTTAGGAATTGCTAAATACCCCAATGCATTTCACATTGGATCAATTGCTTTCGTTGGTTCCAATATTCAAAGACCGATTTTATTCGGCCGCGCAGGGACGTCAAAAGTTCCAGAAATTTTGAAGCAAAGTGTGGGGAGTTATCAGATCAATCCTGATGATGTGGATTTTACTATTCCAACTGTTCAACTAGAGATGATCGAATGTTTTCTGATGTTTTGCTAGATGGCGGTTTTGGAGTGAATATTTTGTCAGAAACTGGATTTTTGAAGTTGAAAAATGGAGTTGGAACCAACACCATTTCAAGTGAGGATGGTAGATCAGCAAAGGGTTCAACCAATTGGAATGCTTAGACACCAATCTCTCAAAGTTCACAAATTGCAGTTTCAAGCAAATTTTGTTGTTTTAAAGATGCAAGATGTAGGGAATGCCTATACAATGTTGTTGGGAAGGCCATGGTTTAAAATAGCAAAAGGCTCAAGCAAGATTGGAAAAAGAATGAAGTGATATTGAAAAAGGGGAATAATTTGGTAAGATTTTCGATGGGTTTCTAGGGAAAAGTTATCAATGTCATTGAAGCCGATGATGGATCAGACAATCAATTTGGCAGAAGAAGTCGAGGATGATGAAGAGGACTGTTTCTTGGTGGGGCTGATCCAACTATAGTTCCTGTATATGAAGTAGATGTGGAACGGATTATCGATCGATATGCCTTGCAGGAATCAAATGGTGTCTAGTCAACCTGTGGAGAACGGTTCAGCACAAGATCAAACGCAAAAGTCAGATAATGGTGTCCAAGATAACCTGAAGGAGCGTACGGATTGTTTAGATGGAGATGTTGCACCAAAGGAGGCAATCAGTCGAGCAGAGTTTTTGTATGACAAGTTGATGGACAAGGTTTCAAGAGTCAAAGAATATGATCTGCAGGATCTAAATCTGGGATCAGAGGAAAATCCGAAAGTAGTCAAAGTCAGTGTCCATTTGGATGAGGAATTCAAGGAGGATTTGAAGTGTGAGATCCCTGTTCCCACCGAGCAACGGATTCAGGATACTGGCAGCGGAAGTAACACATCATGCGCGGGTAGGGGTCTCACACTCGGGGCCTCCTCCCACGGATATCCGGACAAGAGACTAATCCGTCGGTTTTTCAAAAATCGAACCCGAAAAAACTTCCCTTATCCGGAAAGCATGGGCGATTCCACCAGGATAACTCTTTACTCTAACGTAGTCAAAACCCTTACTGATCAAACAGATCCGACTACATCTATAAAGATACTTGGTCAGATCAAGGAAGAAACTTGCACTTGGATCATTGGGATCAACGCTTTTTTCCCCACCAAGGAGGCACAGCCGTTGATTCCTATCCATAGAACAATTCCTATCCGGGATTTACTTTATCTATCGTAATAACAGAAATTGAGTCTCGATTTACGGATCCATCAGTCCAGCCTAACCCCATCCGATCCCATGGGTTAGCCAACCGCCCAACCACTGTAGTGATGGGATCCAATTTGGAATTTGGTTAGGTTTTGTCCCGGGTACCAAGGAAAAGAGTTCCAAGGCCCCCTAGCCGGAAGTTCATGCAAACATAAAACTAGCCACACCACTTACACACCCAATATGAAAATTGCCTTTTTCTTAGCATCAGCTAACTTTAAAACAATCCTTTAATGAAACCATGGTACCACTGATCACAATCTTCCAATTTATCCAGTTGAATCATAATTTTCCATCATTCCTTCATCAGAGTATCTATGGCATCATTGGCAACTAGAACGCTCACCACCTGTCCACACAGAGGCCGTTTCCATAGTTCCTAGCCCATAATACTCGGCAATATAATCACTTATCAAGATGGACTCTCGTTGAAGATCAGCAAGATCAACCAACAGATCCATATAAAAGAGCCATGGACTCATCCGTTGAGGACCAGCAAGGTCAGTCAACCAGATCCATGCCCGGTTTCACAAAACAACTCTTACTCCTTGTTCCAATATCTTCCTCGACGCACGCGTGGGTATCCTAGGCGACCCAGAGCCCGAGCACCGTATGGTCAGCACCCTCTAGGATCCTTCGCAGGTGACCTAGCGCTTCACTCATAGGCCGCTTCCTTGGTCCCTCATCCACCGTACCGGAAGCTCACCATTTTAATCGAACCGAGGCTGGTCAAGACCTCGGTCGACCTTGCTACGCGAGACGTCCTCCATTGACTCTCCGTCAGCAGTTGCAACTTTATCAGTTAGGTCTCCACGACCTTAATCACAAGACGGTCAAAATGCTTCCCCAGCATTCTTGACATAAAACAGCCATTTACAAACAGCATTTACAAACAGTTTACAAATACAGTTTCTATATTAACTCTCATTTTTCCACATTATCCCTCATTAATCCACATTACTTATTCCACATTCCATGTATATGTGTACTCATCCAATCACCTCCTTTTCCATCTCTTCACTTCAGATTCCTTCACATCACATATCATATATTCACATCCATATCCACATCCATACATCCACATCCACATCCACATTCACATCTACATGCTTATCTCCATTTTTACATCCTCATTTATACATCCACATCCCATATCCACATTCATACATACACATCCATATATCCACATCTACATCCACATCCACATTCCACATTCACATCTATACATCCACATCTACATTCACATTCACATACATCCACATCCACATTCCCATACATCCACATCTATACATCCACATTCCACATTCACATCTACATTCACATTCACATACATCCACATCTACATTCACATTCACATACATCCACATCCCCATTCCCATTCACATCTATACATCCACATCTACATCCACATACATACATACATCCACATCCACATTCCACATTCACATCTATACATCCACATCTACATCCACATTCACATACATCCACATCCACATTTCCATTCACATCTATACATCCACATCCATTCACATCTATACATCCACATCTACATCCACATTTACATCTATGCATATACATCTTCATGCATATATCCATTTTCATGTTCATACATCCACACTCCCATCTCCATATCCACACATCCACATACATACATCTTTTCACATTCCCATTTATATAACCCCATATACTTTCACATCTAATCTTTTACATCACATCCATTCTCGCCCTATCACAACCCATATACATCTTATCCTATCACATACACTTCTTACCTCATCCCCCCATACACATCTTAATTCATCTTATCACATCCTAACTTATTTCATAAGCATCTTATCACCTCTTATCACACCTCTTATCACATCCTATCACTTTCCATACGCATCTTATCAATTCTTATCACATCTCATACACCTCTTATCACATCTTATCACATTTCATATCTTTTTTTTTTAAAAAAAGAGAATTCTTTTATTTGATATAAGATTTCTCTACACATTTATTTATACATAAATTCCATTTAAGGAGACTAACACTTTCGAAATTAAAATCAATCTTTTATGCATCTTCTTATGCATGATTTCAATTTGGTAGGGAATTATACTTTTAGAATAAAAGAATTTCTCTTATGCATCTAAGTTAAGCATAAAATCCATTTATGAGGAAAATCATACTTTTAGTATAAAAAGAATATCTTTTATGCATACCTATATGCATGAAATCCAATATGATAAAAGTAACACTTTTGATATAAAATTTTTTCCTTTATGCATACTTCTATGCATGAAAATTAAAAATGATAAAAGTAACACTTTTGATATAAAAATTTTCCTTTATGCATACTTCTATGCATGAAAATTAAAAATGATAAAAGTAACACTTTTGATATAAAAATTTTCTTTTATGCATACTTTTATGTATGAAATAAAAATGATAAAAGTAACACTTTTGATATAAAAATTTATCCATTATGCATACTTCTATGCATGAAAATAAAAATGATAAAAGTAACACTTTTGATATAAAAATTTATCCATTATGCATACTTCTATGCATGAAAATAAAAATGGTGAAAATAACACTTTTGATATAAAAATTTATCCTTTATGCATAATATTAAAATTCAATTTCTCCATGATTATAATGAAATTCTTTCAATTAATCTAGGATGATGATTCCTAGAATATGGTAGGAAGTCCTCTTTTTATGCTTTGAATGAGATTATTTTATGCATAATTTTTATAAAAATTTTGCCATAGCTCCGCTGCTATGACTGATAAATCTCAATTTTTCTAAGGGATAATGCTTATCATTAAGGAAATAATTAAAATGATCTCTAATTGGATTATTAATCCATAATGGATTGAATCATTAATATACATAAACTAAAAGCATAGAAAAAAGCCATTAATTTGGCCTCAAGCATAGCTTAATCTTGGGTTAAGGAAAAGCTTTATGAAAAGCTTGATTTGGATTGAGAATGGGTCATGAGTATGACCATTTCTTGAGTGAGAGAGAGAATTTACATAAAAGTCATTAGAATTTAAACATAAATGAAAATTAACTTCAATAGCATTATGTAACTCTTCACTACTATTCAAACTTCAATAGCATTTAAAAAAAAACCATACCAATTAAACTTCTCAAGCTTGAGAGGGGTTGAGAAGAGAGAAACATTGAGAAATTATAGAAAGATGAATATTCACTAATTACCTTACAACTTGCTTGATTCTTTGTTCACGGTAGAGGCCCCCAACCAATCAATTGGTTAAGTATGTTGATGGAGCCACTAATGGGGATTGAAGAAAGAGGGAAGCTCCAAAAACTAGTGAATTATTAAATGAATTCACAGTTCTTGGCTTAGGTGGAGTAGAGTAACGATGCATAAACACTAACTATTTTTCAACAAGGGGGAGGCTTCTATTTATAGGAAAAATTGAGCTCCTAACCAAACAAACTGATTCTAGAATTTTCTAAATCAGTTTGGTCAATATTTGACCATTTTTAGGTCAGTTAAGCTAACTTTTTGGAACTAGACTTGAATGAGGAGAGAGGAGAGATGAAATATCTCAATTTTTATGAGTTTAAAACTCATTCAAGCATGTGAAATATGCACCTCCTTTAAAGAACTCCCCTTCCTTACATATGTGTCATAATGGAATCATTTTAATATTGCTCATAGTTTTTTTACTAATAACCCTTGTACATTTTCAACTCTTCATCTTAAGTGAAATATGCACCTCCTTTAAAGAACTCCCCTTCCTTACATATGTGTCATAATGGAATCATTTTAATATTGCTCATAGTTTTTTTTACTAATAAACCTTGTACATTTTCAACTCTTCATCTTATGTGAAATATGCACCTCCTTTAAAGAATTCCCCTTCCTTACATATGTGTCATAATGGAATTATTTTAATATTGCTCATAGTTTTTTACTAATAAACCTTGTACATTTTCAACTCTTCACCTTATGTGAGCATTTACTCATTTTTGGGTATCTTCTTTTTACAAATTGGATTTATCTCCTCCCTACATATGGATTGATGCTATTGGCCCATAGGAACCTTAATTGGACCATAGTCTAAAGATTTCTGAAAATCTAGACCCTTAGACTAAGGTTCTTTATACCTATTTCCAATTAATTCCAATTGCACATTGGAAAATTCTTTTTGAATTTCTGTTTTAGGGAAACTCATCAGAATTAGAAGAGATATTTTTCTATCCAAAAATATTCAAAATCTAAATATTCTCTCTCTAGAATATTTTTCTCTCTCTAGGCTAAAACAGATAGAAACAAGGTCTTTATATTTCTGAAGAGAGATTGATTACAGGGAAAGATACTAGACATCAAAAAGGGGGTGGGGGAGGAATCTTACATTCTACCCCACTTAAAAAATGCGAGATGTCCTCATCTCGCAAACTGGGATAATTTCGCAAGATGCACGAATATGAGACTTAGAGAAAAATTTTAATCAAGATTAACCACCAAGAAACGTCTTAAAGAGAGCAAGATTCACAATAAGAACAAGATTTAAACTTTATTCATTCTCGGAACTTATACAGTAAAGATAGAAGAACTCTTTACACTTCCATAAGCCCGTCCATCATATGGTCACAAAAGCAGTCCTCACAAGCTGCACAAGTATAAGGTAACTCATCTATGGGAATGATTCTGTGGGTTATTGCTGCGCCTATCTCAGTGGTATGAGGTGTTCTAAGAAAAGGACCTCTGAGAGGCAAGCCAAAAACGGGATAAAGGCATATCTTCTCATGAGGAAGAAAACATGCCAGTAAGAAGACCCGCTCAGAAAACCCAAGATGCCTTGATCTCATGACACAGTAGTATCGGGGACCCAAACCCAAAGCTTCAATAACCATGGCCAAGCGGACATTGTTACGAAAGTGCTGCTGACCCCAGGGTGTTACCCTAGTTATGTTTTGATAGGTCCGCCATTTGGTTTGCGCTACAGAAGTTCCCAAGTGAGGGAAAAGTGAGCGCTCATACTGCTCTATAAAATCCTTCTTCACAGATTCACTTGCGTCTTGAAGGTGAGGAATCATTATGGATAAAACTAGTTCTTGTTGCCAAGCCATGAAGGAGATTAAGAAAGAAAGGAGATCGATGGAAGTAAGATTACTGTGAGCGACAAGTAAAAGTTACGACTTATATAAAGGAAGGAGCTAGCGTAACTTAGAAGCCAACGGTAACTTGCCACTGAAGTTTTACCGTCTTTCCATGATTTGGGTTTGACACATTTTTCTATAGAAGGCATTAAGAATTTTGAGATGAAGAGATAAAAGAAGCTTGTAGGCTAAGTCACCTACTTTCATTGAGTGAATTCAGATATAAGGCTCACAATATCTGGGGGATAACTTCATATACTCCCCAAGAGATAAAGAACTTCTTTTGGGCCGTACTCGAATGAAGACCAAAACCTTGATATCCAAAACATCGATTCTCACTTCTGAACTCATTGTTCTGAATCCTTAAAACAAGTGGGACTCTTGAGAAGTATTCTAGGAAAAGGGTCTAGGAAAAGGGTCTTCCTTTGTTAAACAGAACTTTCTTTTATTTTAGAGAGGGAATAATTATAAGATCAGAAAGGGAGATTCTTACTCCTGTATACCTCGAAGGCTGGGGAGGAATCTTACATTCTACCCCACTTAAGTGCGAGATGTCCTCATCTCGCAAGGTAGAGGACAACTCTTTTTCTTAACATCCAATTTTATTTTGGGGTTCCTTATATTCTGGTCAACCCAACAGAACACTGGGATAAATATCCCTTATATAGAACTCATCATTAATATTCAGATCATATCATTCATATCTTTAACATGATAATGGTCCATTAGACCGAAAAATTTCCTTCTGAACATTCCTCCACGGGAATTTTAGTCAAGCAAGTTCTCAATTTGTCATCCCTTAACTTGATCTACTGATCAAGTGTTAACAGTAACAATTTGACAGCACAACCCACTAATCTCATAGTGATTTGCTGAATTCATTATCATCATTCCAGTTATGAATATCATCACTGGGACTCGTCCCATTCATCCTCATTGTGGTTTTGTTCAGATTTTTATATTTAAACTAATTTCAGAAATCATCATTTTTCAATCAGAATTTTCAATCAGAATCCAATTCAATTCATCAATTCTCAAACAGAATTAAAAATCATATCAACCACATTTGAATTCATCATCTGGATAGCATTAACGCTTATAATTTCAAGTCTTAGATTTACTCGTATATACTGTCAGTAAAGAGCTGCAGTATACTCTCGGTATATACGGGTAGTCGTGGCTCTTGGAATTATAAGGTAAATACCATCATGTCTAGGCCTCAAGCAAGTCAGGGATTCTATATAATTGCGGTACTTCCATCTGAAGACCCAATTACCAAATTACGAATTTCAGTTTGAATATCAAATTGTATGAATTATATCACACAATTACAACCTTTTTGTGCTTCTTGATAAATTTTTGATATATTTGTCTTCTCAGTTGATCTTTATTAACCAAATGCTCTGATACCAACTGTGAGATCCCTGTTCCCACCGAGCAACGGATTCAGGATACTGGCAGCGGAAGTAACACATCATGCGCGGGTAGGGGTCTCACACTCGGGGCCTCCTCCCACGGATATCCGGACAAGAGACTAATCCGTCGGTTTTTCAAAAATCGAACCCGAAAAAACTTCCCTTATCCGGAAAGCATGGGCGATTCCACCAGGATAACTCTTTACTCTAACGTAGTCAAAACCCTTACTGATCAAACAGATCCGACTACATCTATAAAGATACTTGGTCAGATCAAGGAAGAAACTTGCACTTGGATCATTGGGATCAACGCTTTTTTCCCCACCAAGGAGGCACAGCCGTTGATTCCTATCCATAGAACAATTCCTATCCGGGATTTACTTTATCTATCGTAATAACAGAAATTGAGTCTCGATTTACGGATCCATCAGTCCAGCCTAACCCCATCCGATCCCATGGGTTAGCCAACCGCCCAACCACTGTAGTGATGGGATCCAATTTGGAATTTGGTTAGGTTTTGTCCCGGGTACCAAGGAAAAGAGTTCCAAGGCCCCCTAGCCGGAAGTTCATGCAAACATAAAACTAGCCACACCACTTACACACCCAATATGAAAATTGCCTTTTTCTTAGCATCAGCTAACTTTAAAACAATCCTTTAATGAAACCATGGTACCACTGATCACAATCTTCCAATTTATCCAGTTGAATCATAATTTTCCATCATTCCTTCATCAGAGTATCTATGGCATCATTGGCAACTAGAACGCTCACCACCTGTCCACACAGAGGCCGTTTCCATAGTTCCTAGCCCATAATACTCGGCAATATAATCACTTATCAAGATGGACTCTCGTTGAAGATCAGCAAGATCAACCAACAGATCCATATAAAAGAGCCATGGACTCATCCGTTGAGGACCAGCAAGGTCAGTCAACCAGATCCATGCCCGGTTTCACAAAACAACTCTTACTCCTTGTTCCAATATCTTCCTCGACGCACGCGTGGGTATCCTAGGCGACCCAGAGCCCGAGCACCGTATGGTCAGCACCCTCTAGGATCCTTCGCAGGTGACCTAGCGCTTCACTCATAGGCCGCTTCCTTGGTCCCTCATCCACCGTACCGGAAGCTCACCATTTTAATCGAACCGAGGCTGGTCAAGACCTCGGTCGACCTTGCTACGCGAGACGTCCTCCATTGACTCTCCGTCAGCAGTTGCAACTTTATCAGTTAGGTCTCCACGACCTTAATCACAAGACGGTCAAAATGCTTCCCCAGCATTCTTGACATAAAACAGCCATTTACAAACAGCATTTACAAACAGTTTACAAATACAGTTTCTATATTAACTCTCATTTTTCCACATTATCCCTCATTAATCCACATTACTTATTCCACATTCCATGTATATGTGTACTCATCCAATCACCTCCTTTTCCATCTCTTCACTTCAGATTCCTTCACATCACATATCATATATTCACATCCATATCCACATCCATACATCCACATCCACATCCACATTCACATCTACATGCTTATCTCCATTTTTACATCCTCATTTATACATCCACATCCCATATCCACATTCATACATACACATCCATATATCCACATCTACATCCACATCCACATTCCACATTCACATCTATACATCCACATCTACATTCACATTCACATACATCCACATCCACATTCCCATACATCCACATCTATACATCCACATTCCACATTCACATCTACATTCACATTCACATACATCCACATCTACATTCACATTCACATACATCCACATCCCCATTCCCATTCACATCTATACATCCACATCTACATCCACATACATACATACATCCACATCCACATTCCACATTCACATCTATACATCCACATCTACATCCACATTCACATACATCCACATCCACATTTCCATTCACATCTATACATCCACATCCATTCACATCTATACATCCACATCTACATCCACATTTACATCTATGCATATACATCTTCATGCATATATCCATTTTCATGTTCATACATCCACACTCCCATCTCCATATCCACACATCCACATACATACATCTTTTCACATTCCCATTTATATAACCCCATATACTTTCACATCTAATCTTTTACATCACATCCATTCTCGCCCTATCACAACCCATATACATCTTATCCTATCACATACACTTCTTACCTCATCCCCCCATACACATCTTAATTCATCTTATCACATCCTAACTTATTTCATAAGCATCTTATCACCTCTTATCACACCTCTTATCACATCCTATCACTTTCCATACGCATCTTATCAATTCTTATCACATCTCATACACCTCTTATCACATCTTATCACATTTCATATCTTTTTTTTTTAAAAAAAGAGAATTCTTTTATTTGATATAAGATTTCTCTACACATTTATTTATACATAAATTCCATTTAAGGAGACTAACACTTTCGAAATTAAAATCAATCTTTTATGCATCTTCTTATGCATGATTTCAATTTGGTAGGGAATTATACTTTTAGAATAAAAGAATTTCTCTTATGCATCTAAGTTAAGCATAAAATCCATTTATGAGGAAAATCATACTTTTAGTATAAAAAGAATATCTTTTATGCATACCTATATGCATGAAATCCAATATGATAAAAGTAACACTTTTGATATAAAATTTTTTCCTTTATGCATACTTCTATGCATGAAAATTAAAAATGATAAAAGTAACACTTTTGATATAAAAATTTTCCTTTATGCATACTTCTATGCATGAAAATTAAAAATGATAAAAGTAACACTTTTGATATAAAAATTTTCTTTTATGCATACTTTTATGTATGAAATAAAAATGATAAAAGTAACACTTTTGATATAAAAATTTATCCATTATGCATACTTCTATGCATGAAAATAAAAATGATAAAAGTAACACTTTTGATATAAAAATTTATCCATTATGCATACTTCTATGCATGAAAATAAAAATGGTGAAAATAACACTTTTGATATAAAAATTTATCCTTTATGCATAATATTAAAATTCAATTTCTCCATGATTATAATGAAATTCTTTCAATTAATCTAGGATGATGATTCCTAGAATATGGTAGGAAGTCCTCTTTTTATGCTTTGAATGAGATTATTTTATGCATAATTTTTATAAAAATTTTGCCATAGCTCCGCTGCTATGACTGATAAATCTCAATTTTTCTAAGGGATAATGCTTATCATTAAGGAAATAATTAAAATGATCTCTAATTGGATTATTAATCCATAATGGATTGAATCATTAATATACATAAACTAAAAGCATAGAAAAAAGCCATTAATTTGGCCTCAAGCATAGCTTAATCTTGGGTTAAGGAAAAGCTTTATGAAAAGCTTGATTTGGATTGAGAATGGGTCATGAGTATGACCATTTCTTGAGTGAGAGAGAGAATTTACATAAAAGTCATTAGAATTTAAACATAAATGAAAATTAACTTCAATAGCATTATGTAACTCTTCACTACTATTCAAACTTCAATAGCATTTAAAAAAAAACCATACCAATTAAACTTCTCAAGCTTGAGAGGGGTTGAGAAGAGAGAAACATTGAGAAATTATAGAAAGATGAATATTCACTAATTACCTTACAACTTGCTTGATTCTTTGTTCACGGTAGAGGCCCCCAACCAATCAATTGGTTAAGTATGTTGATGGAGCCACTAATGGGGATTGAAGAAAGAGGGAAGCTCCAAAAACTAGTGAATTATTAAATGAATTCACAGTTCTTGGCTTAGGTGGAGTAGAGTAACGATGCATAAACACTAACTATTTTTCAACAAGGGGGAGGCTTCTATTTATAGGAAAAATTGAGCTCCTAACCAAACAAACTGATTCTAGAATTTTCTAAATCAGTTTGGTCAATATTTGACCATTTTTAGGTCAGTTAAGCTAACTTTTTGGAACTAGACTTGAATGAGGAGAGAGGAGAGATGAAATATCTCAATTTTTATGAGTTTAAAACTCATTCAAGCATGTGAAATATGCACCTCCTTTAAAGAACTCCCCTTCCTTACATATGTGTCATAATGGAATCATTTTAATATTGCTCATAGTTTTTTTACTAATAACCCTTGTACATTTTCAACTCTTCATCTTAAGTGAAATATGCACCTCCTTTAAAGAACTCCCCTTCCTTACATATGTGTCATAATGGAATCATTTTAATATTGCTCATAGTTTTTTTTACTAATAAACCTTGTACATTTTCAACTCTTCATCTTATGTGAAATATGCACCTCCTTTAAAGAATTCCCCTTCCTTACATATGTGTCATAATGGAATTATTTTAATATTGCTCATAGTTTTTTACTAATAAACCTTGTACATTTTCAACTCTTCACCTTATGTGAGCATTTACTCATTTTTGGGTATCTTCTTTTTACAAATTGGATTTATCTCCTCCCTACATATGGATTGATGCTATTGGCCCATAGGAACCTTAATTGGACCATAGTCTAAAGATTTCTGAAAATCTAGACCCTTAGACTAAGGTTCTTTATACCTATTTCCAATTAATTCCAATTGCACATTGGAAAATTCTTTTTGAATTTCTGTTTCAGGGAAACTCATCAGAATTAGAAGAGATATTTTTCTATCCAAAAATATTCAAAATCTAAATATTCTCTCTCTAGAATATTTTTCTCTCTCTAGGCTAAAACAGATAGAAACAAGGTCTTTATATTTCTGAAGAGAGATTGATTACAGGGAAAGATACTAGACATCAAAAAGGGGGTGGGGGAGGAATCTTACATGAAGGAATTGTTACAGGAATTCATTGATGTGATTGCTTGGGATTATTCTGATTTGAAGGGTATGGATCCTGAAATGTATAAGCATCCGATCAATCTGGAAGAGGATGCAGTTCCAGTGATTCAGCAGAGGTATCGGATGAATCCGAATTATGCCAAACAAGTCAAGGAGGAGTTGGATAAGCTTCTACAAGTTGGTTTCATAAGGCCAGTGGATCAGGCGGAGTGGTTGTCACCAATTGTAGTAGTGCCTAAGAAGTCAAGAAAAATCCATGTGTGTGTGGATTATAGAAAGTTGAATGCAGCAACCATTGCAGATCCATTCCCATTGCCATTTATTCAATTCTGGATGATGTAGCAGGACATGAGATGTATAGCTTTCTTGACAGGTTTTCAGGGTATAATCAGATCCGGATGGCTAAAGAGGATATAGCAAAGACTGCATTTATTACTGAATGGGGAGCATTTGCTTATACAATTATGAGTTTTGGTCTCAAGAATGGACCACCTTCATTTTCAAAAGCAGCTTTCAAAACTTTTGAGCCATATGTGACAGAGTTTATGCTGATCTTTATGGATGACTTTTCAGTGTTCGGAAAGAAAGTTAAGCATTTGGAGTATCTCAGGAAGTGTTTTGAAAGATGCAAAATGTTTAGAATGGCCCTAAATCCACACAAGTGTGCTATTGCAATTCAAAGTGGTAAGTTGTTGGGGCATATTATCTCAGAAGAAGGTATGTCGATTGATGCTGATAAGATCAGTGCAATTCAGAAAGCAGCAGCACCTGACAACTTGAAGGCAGTTTCAAGGTTTAAGGGTCAGATTAAATGGCATAACCGATATTTGAGGTATTTGGCAGATGTCAGTGCTCCATTGAGGCATTTGACAAAGAAAGATGTGGAGTTTGTATGGGGTGAGGCTTAGGAAAAAGCATTCCAGATCATGAAGAAGATGTTGGTAGTATCTCCTATTCTCCAACCACCAGATTGGGAGTTACCTTTTCATGTATTTGTAGATGCATTGGATATGGCTGTTGGAGCGGTTTTTGATGCAGGAGAAGATCCGAGGATGGTTCCGACCATTCTATTATGCCAGCAGGATGTTGAAGCCAGCAGAGAAGAACTACACCGTACAGAATGAGAAGCTTTAGGGATGATTTTTGCATTGGAAAAGTTTAGGCATTATCTGTTGGGGAACAAAGTAGTCTTTCATGTTGACCATCAAGCAGCACTGGTATTCTTGGTGAAGAAGCCAAAACTGGAAGGAAGACTTGCCAAGTGGATGCTTTTGTTGCAGGAATTCAATTATACAGTGTTGCATACTCTCGGAAATAAGCATGCGGTGGCGGATTATCTCAGTAGGCTGGAGAATTCACAAGAGACACCAGGAGTGATAGATGAGTTGCCAGATGCGGAATTGTTTCGGGTGGAAGGTCAGTCCTTTGACAATTGGTATGACCAAATGTTGCAGTTTTTGACAGATGGAGTGTTACCTTCTAATATGACAACGGATCAGAAGAAGAAATTTGCCTTGAGGAGTAGGCCATTTTTTATTATTATTGGATGATTATATAGAAGAGGGGCAGATCAGATTATTTGCAGATGTGTTCCAGATGAAGAACAGAAGGCGGTTTTGCAAGAGGCACATTACAGAGTCTGGATGACATTTTTTAGGAGAAAATATAGGGCGGAAGATTATGCAAGCAGGTCTATGGTGGCCATTGTTGTTAAGAGATGCACACAAGTTTGCCAGAGAATGTGTTCAATGTCAAAAAATTAGTCAACCAACTCAGATGGATTGGATGCAGGATCACCCAGTATTACCACTTGAACCGTTTCAAAAATGGGGTTTGGATTTTGTTGGACCAATAAAGCGAAAGGCCAAGAGGACAGGAGCAAGATATATTTTGGTTGCAATAGATTATGCTACAAAGTGGGTAGAAGTAGTACCCTTGAGGGACAATAAAGCAGCAAGTGTGGCTAGGTTCTATAAGAACATCATGACTAGATTTGGATGCCCAATTGAATTGGTGTCAGATCAGGGTGTTCATTTTCTGAATTTAGTCATTGAGGAGTTGACATCCAAGCACATGATCCTCCATAAGAAATCTACCCCATATCATCCACAAGCAAATGGATAGGCTGAAAGCACGAATAAGGTGTTGGTGAGGATTTTGAAAAAGATTGTTTCAGATAACAGATCAGACTGGGATGATAAGTTAGATTCAGCATTGTGGTCATTCAGAATAGCATACAAAGTGGCAACAGGTATGACACCTTTCAAGTTGGTCTATGGAATTGAAGTAGTTGTTCCGATGGAATATGTGATACCTAGTTTGAGGCTAGCTGTTCAGCATAGATTGAGCCCAAAAGATTCAGTTTTGCATTGCCAAAGAGAGTTGCTGAAATTAGAGGAGGACAGGATTTACAGTGCATATGCAATAGAAATTGGTCAGCACAGAAGACAAGCATGGATGGCAAGGTAGGTGAAGTTCAAGATCTTTTAGAAAGGCAACTGGGTAACGCTGTATAATTCAAAGTTGGGGCCACACCCAGGCAAACTGAAGCTTAGGTATTTTGGGCCATATTAGATAGTGGAAGAATTGGTCCAAGGAACATTCCAATTGAGGGATGTGTTTGGAACACCAATTCAGAAGCCAGTTAATGGGTTCAGATTGAAGTTTTTTGGGAGAATTCTTGACATTCTTAAATGGATGATAAACAAAGCTGAGGACATCTCAATTAAGTATGTGGGTGTGTTGATTTTGAGGAGGAAGATAAATCAATTTTGGAGTTTGAAGAATGTCGTTCAGACGTGGATTGTGGATTATTGGGAGTTGAAAGCGGAAGTCGGATTGGGAGTTGAAAGCGGAAGTCGGATTGGGTGCAGTGGACAAAAGTGTTGGCAAACCCATGGATTAGGTAGAAGGTTTGGCGGATCTAGGGATTGTGAGTCCGAAGTCAGCCTCTGGCTCAAGGCACCGGGTTGTGCCAGGTGTTTAGGGGATGAACTTAGGAGGATTATTATTTTGTCATATGATATGTAACCTTAGGGAAATCAAATGTGACTTTTGGGATCTTAGGGGAAGTTGGAATGTCTTTTGGCATTGGATAGAAATGGGTAGTTATGTTTTTGTGTGCAAGAAGGATGTAGATGTAAGCAGAACTGTGGTTTTGGGAAATGTAGAAGTCAGCAAGTTTGTCAATTTGTCAGTTGATGTTTATGTTTTTGAAGCTTTGACAGTAATGTTTATCAGTCTCATTAATGGAAGGTGTTTCTCTCTTTATAGTACTGTGTACAATGTTGTTCATCTTCGTGTGTCTTAGAGAGAATGTGGAAGTTAGAGTTTGTTTGTCAAATCAGAAGTAAGGTTATTTGTCATCCTGTTCAATCTGCTAGGAAGTTACACTAGTTTACACACCACCTTTCCATGTGTTGTATGTATCTCCTTGCTGATGATGGCAAATGGAAGGCTTGAACATATAGGCCCAAGTAGTTCACCTTTGGTCCCCATGTTAGTCTTTTCTGTTGGCTCACCGGGGAGCCCGTAGCACTCACCTGTGTTACCGCCCTTGCGAGTGTCTCTGCAACTTCTATACATGTAAAAAAGATCAGTCTATATACTGGTGGGGCATGTACCACTCCCTGTTATTGTTTTTCTTTTCCTTTTTTTTAATGGTAAGAAATTTAATTGTATAAATGGCAAGAAGGTTAATTGTGATGAGAAGGGTGTTAGTGGTTTGAGCAATAAACAAGATGTGTTAGTTGCAATATTGAAGAGGTCAAATTATGTAACATCATGAAGGTGCAGGTGTTCAAACCGTGAAAGTGCAGGTCGTGGAGGAGTAATCTCGTGAGTGCAGGAAAACCTATGAAACGGATTTCCATGAGAATTAATAGTGTGAGATGGATTTCCATGAGACAAAAATCCATGAGATAGATTTCTATGAGAGTAGGATTTCCGTGAGATAAAAATCTGTGAGAGTTAATAGCATGAGATGGATTTCCATGAGATAGAAATCCGTGAGAGAAGGATTTCTATCAGATGAAAATCCATGAGAGTTAATAGCGTGAAAATAGATTTCTATGAGACAAAAATCCATGAAGGATTTTTGTCAAATGAAAATCCGTGAGAGTTAATAGCGTGAAATGGATTTCTGTGAGATGAAAACCTGAAGAAAGACTTCCGTGTGAGACGGAAATCTATGAGAGTTAATAGTGTGAGACGGATTTCCATGAGAATGATTTTCGTGAGATGGAAATCCGTGAGAGTTATTAGAATGACATGGATTTCCATGAGACGAAAATCCATGAGACAAAAATCTGTGAGAGTTAATAGTGTGAAATGGATTTCCGTGAGAAGGATTTCTGTGAGAGTTAATAGTGTGAGATGGATTTCCATGAGATGGAAATTGTTGAGATGTCATGCTCAACATGAGCTGACACTCACAAGGTGCCTACATGACCATTTAACATTTATATCACTGGTGGCAGGTTTGGTGGCGGGTTTGATAGCTGGCACGGCATATCTTCGCCCAGAGATTCTACAGCTAGACTACACTGACTAGTCCACATCTACTCACTCCTCTTAGCATGTTCACATTATGGACCGCTTGTATATAGTCTATTATGTGTGTTAGTCACTTTATCTTCTTGTACACCTCTTTTGTTGTGTGAAGAAGAAGAAGAATTTTCAGCCTCTCACCTTGTGTTCTCTTCTAGGGTTTGTGTGAGTGGGTGTGCTTGCAAGAGCTCAAGCTCTCTTCTCCCCTACATCTTTTCATGGTATCAAATCCTAGTTCATGCTAAGGGCTGAACAACAAGCAAGAGAAGTGAAAAGATGCAGGGGGGAAGAGAGCTTGAGCTCTTGCAAGCACACACACACACTCACAAAACCCTAATAGAGAACACACAAGGTGAGAGGCTGAAAATCTTCTCCTTCTCTACTCCACACTCAACACACCATATACAAGAATAAGAGTACACCAAATATGAAAGGTACTCAACCAATACATACACGGGTTCTCTATAGTGCGAACCCGACTAAATGAGCTGGCGCTATAATTATGCCAGTCTCTAGAATGGCTGTCACACAGCCTGTCATCCCACTGGCCACATATCACCCAAGATCTCACCAACCATGCCAGTGGTGTAAGTGTGGGGCCTATCCCCCAGGCGGGTCATCAGTGGCGGCCACCGCCTCACTAGACGAGCTCGATATCTCAACACTCCCCCTCGAGCTCAACTCCATCTCATGTACACCAAGCGAAGCCCTGAATCTGCGGAGCTTCTCTGTACCCAATGCTTTGGTGAAGATGTCAGCTACCTGATCCTTGTTGAAATTTGAGCAAAATGATGAGCTATGGTGGATCAAACACTAGAATCAGCATAATTAACAAAGTGATTAGCAAGTGATTAAGACGTAATTAGTGAATAATTAGCACATAGATTAATGTAGGCATGGATACTCAAAAACCAGCAAATTCTCATTAGGGCTATGCCTCAATTTATAGAGTTTACATCAAGCATCAAATCCCATTGATTTCTCCATGATTCACTCCCTGAATATCTCCACCTCTTGCCTGATTCTCTCCACCTCTTCTCTTTTCCCTGAATATCTCCCAGAATATCTCCACACTCCTAAATTCCCTCATGCTACCCATTATTCTCTCCCAGTAGATTCTCCTAACCTTTTCACAGGTTCTTTCACAATTACATCTCCTCTTTTACAGCCTCTATCCAAGAGCTTGTTCCCACACACACCCTATTCACTTGTATATTTCAACACCTCCCCTCAAGTGAATAATCCTAACACACCTGGACCCTGTATCAAGTTTCCCTCTTACTTGATAGCCCGCGACCAGTGCCTCAAGTCCCTAAACTCCATAGTCCTTGACACTCTCTCTCTCTATGTGTCCAAGGCTACTATAAGTGCCCGTGACCTTGACTAAAGTGCTCACACATACATCTACCACTTGGCCTACATCATCGGTGGCTCAGAGGTGGTTTTACTTTATTGGGGCAGGTTACATTGGGTTGTGGGTTCTCTCTCTCTCTCTCTCAGAAAAGATGATCCGACTCCACTTCTCTTGGAGCCTCCATGAAGTTTGCCGATGTCGTTCCTTCTTCACTGGGTTTGCTGTAGCAGTCTCTCGCCATGTGTCCTGGCTTTCCACATTTGTGGCAAGTGAAGGTCCTCCCTCCTACTCTGCCTCTTCCTCGTCCTCGTCCTCGAGAGAATCCTCCTCGGGTGAAGAATGCTTTTTCCTCTCCTGCTGTTGAGTCGAGCTCTTTCTTCTCTTTGCCTCTGCTCTCTTGCTCCAGTAGAGCTGCTTCTATCTCGTGTATCTTCAGTTCAGGCACATTCTTTAGTGTTGCTACAATGTTTTCATAATCTCCTTTGTCCACACTTTTCAAAAGTACAGCTAATGCTTCATCATCTTCTACCTTTTTGCCAATAGCTGCCAGCTGTTGCTTAATGCTTTTATATTTGTTCAAGTGTGTGATTAAGGGTTCACTTTCCTTCATGTCCAATTTGTAAAATTGCATTAATAGATTTATCTTGGAATTTTTTGCTTGTGTACCAAATAATTTATTGAGTTCATCCCATGCATCTTTTGCCCACTGTATCCCTGTGATATGATGGATGATCTCATCATTTAAACTGAGTGCAATAAGCCCCAATGCTTTTTCATTCCTACTCTTCCACTCATTTTCCCCTCTCTCTGGGCATTCATCTCTCCCTTCAACTAATCCCCACAGATTTTTCCTCATCAGCAAATACATGGTTTTTGTTTGCCATGTATAAAACTGTTCTCCATTAAATTTGGCTATTTCCTGTGCTGAATTCATGGTGATGTGAAGGGGGTCTTACCTCTTGATCCAAATTCAAGATTCAAGGGCAGTGTCTACCCTTTTACAACTCAATCTGGTGTTTAATAGATGATTACAATAATTTTATCAGCATAAAATCACCAGAAATTACATTAAATTGAGAGTAACCAATTTGTACGGGATGGTTGGAGTATCAAACCAACTCCGATTTGCAATCTGAAACTTTAGGGATCTGTATCAGATACCTAATGGTTAATTTGAACCCTCAATTGCACCAAAGTACAGTGATTAGCACTGATTAATCACTGATTAGCAAATTAATGCTCTGGTTTGTGTGCAGAAAACAGAGTATGCGGGGAGCCCAGATCTGATGCCTTCCACTTCAAATGAGCTCAAACGCTTTCAAAGGCATCAATAGCAATGAGTCTAGTAGAGGATTAAGCCAAGAAACACAAGATTTGACCAAATAATGAAAGCTTAATCTCTGTTTTACCAAAGTCACCTGCAGATTTGATGAAGAGCTTTGATCTCTCTGTAGACTTGATGAAATTGATTTCTGTCTTCACCAACTTGTAGAGCATGCTTGATTACCCTTTGTGCTAAAAGGAATTGAAGACATTTGAACTGAGCAAAGAGCAATCTTCATTCTTCTGCAGAAAAACGGCGCCTGTTAATTAGCGAAAAATCGATGCTTCCGCCGGCGGTTTGCTGCGTGGAGTAGATGGGCTGGTAGCCAAGGACCTTAGCTAGCTTAAGCTAGAAGCTCATGACCTAATTTGAAGTATGCTAAGTGCTAGAGACCCTCCACTGGCTGGGGGTGAAGGGGAAGAGTGAAAGCTTACTAAAAAATTGATTTTTTGCTAATTATTTTACTAATCCTAATTAATTCACTAATGGGCTCATAAATCTGGTTGATTCTAGGCATGGCTCTGATACCATGTTGAAATTTGAGCAAAATGATGAGCTATGGTGGATCAAACACTAGAATCAGCATAATTAACAAAGTGATTAGCAAGTGATTAAGACGTAATTAGTGAATAATTAGCACATAGATTAATGTAGGCATGGATACTCAAAAACCAGCAAATTCTCATTAGGGCTATGCCTCAATTTATAGAGTTTACATCAAGCATCAAATCCCATTGATTTCTCCATGATTCACTCCCTGAATATCTCCACCTCTTGCCTGATTCTCTCCACCTCTTCTCTTTTCCCTGAATATCTCCCAGAATATCTCCACACTCCTAAATTCCCTCATGCTACCCATTATTCTCTCCCAGTAGATTCTCCTAACCTTTTCACAGGTTCTTTCACAATTACATCTCCTCTTTTACAGCCTCTATCCAAGAGCTTGTTCCCACACACACCCTATTCACTTGTATATTTCAACAATCCTCTGTGCTGACATAAACAAGGTCAAGATCTCCTGCCAAGACCTTCTCTCTGACGAAGTGGTAGTGGACCTCTATGTGCTTCGTACGAGCATGAAAGACTGGGTTCCTGGCCAACTGTATACTGCTAATGTTGTCACAAAAAATGACAACTTGTCTATCCACTGATAGACCCAAATCTGCAAGTAGCTTTCTCAACCAAGCTACCTCACATGCTGCCATAGCAGCTCCTCTGTACTCGGCCTCTGTACTCGATAGAGCAACCGTAGGCTGCTTCTTGCTGCTCCAAGTCACAGCAGCACTCCCCAAAGAAAACATGAAGCCACTGGTAGATCTTCTATCTGAGATACTACCAGCCCAATCAGCATCTGTGTACCCATGTACACATATCTCTGTCCCAGTCTCATAGAATAGTCCACAATGCAAAGTAGACCTCACATACCTCAGTATGCGTCTCACTGCATCCAAATGCGGTTTCCGTGGAACCTGCATAAACTGACTCACCAACCCAACAGCATAGCTCAAATCTGGTCTGGTGATCGTCATGTAGATCAAACTTCCTACTATGCTCCTGTACATAGTAGGATCCTCCAAGATCTTTCCTGAATCTGCACTCAACTTGCCATTCTGATCCAATGGCACAGAAATAGGCTTACAGCCTGTCATACCATACTTGGACAACATGTCCAAGCCATACTGTCTCTGCAGTAATCCAATACCATGTGGTGACCTAATCACCTCAATGCCCAAGAAATATCTGAGCTCCCCCAGATCCTTCATCTCGAACTTCTGTCTAAGCAAGATCTTTACATCAAAGATCTTTGCATCATGGTCCCCCGTAATGATCAAGTCATCTACATAGATGACAACAAGCACAACTCCTCTATCACCATGTCTCACATACAATGAGAAATCTGCATTGGCTACATGAAAGCCAATAGTGACAAGATATTCAGAAATCTTGTCAGACCATGCTCTTGGTGCTTGCTTTAAGCCATACAAGGCTTTCTTCAACCTGCAAACATGCTCGGGGTGACTCACATCCTCATAACCAGGTGGCTGCAACATATACACCTCTTCTTGCAAATCCCCATGCAAGAATGCATTCTTTACATCCATCTGATGTAAAGACCATTGCTTTGATGCAGCCACTGCTATCACAACTCTCACCGTTGCCATCTTGGCAACTAGGCTGAAAGTTTCCTCATAATCAATCCCATATGTCTGCGAATATCCTTTGGCTACCAATCTAGCCTTGTACCTGTTTATGCTCCCATCACTGTTATGTTTAACTTTGTACACCCACTTGCATCCAATGGCTTTCTTGCCTTCAGGCAATTGCACTAAATCCCAAGTTTCATTTCCATATAGTGCATCCATCTCCTCATCCATAGCTTTCTCCCAATACACATTTCCAACAGCCTCATCAATGCATGTGGGCTCAACAACCTGCACAACCTTTGCCATATATGCATAGTGATGTGCCACATAACCATCATATGTAAATCTCTGCACAGGGTTCTTCACTCTCCCTGATCTTCGCAGCTTTTCATTCATGGCTTCCATAGCCTTCTTTACACCAGGCGTTCTCATAGCTGGGATCCCAAGCTCCTCATCAAGGCTCATATCTGAGCCACTAGACTCTCCATCAACATGAGAATGCCCTGCAGAAATGTCAGGCATACCAAGGGGCTCAACCACTTTCTCTTTTCCTTTACGTGATGTACTAATCACATTTGTAGGACTGGTATTATGACGCAGCCTGCCACTCCATGGTCTATCAACAGACCCACTAGATGAGGACTCTCCTGGTCCACTCAAAGACTGTGATTGCTGACCTACATTCTGTGCAACCACACTTCCACTCACATCAGCCCCAACAGCTTCTTTTTCCGCAGCATACCAGCTGCTCATCTCATCAAAGACAACATCCCTGCTTACCCTCAACTCACGTGTAGCAGGGTTATAACACCTGTATCCCTTTTGCTCAAGGGAGGATCCAATAAACACACATTTTTCAGCTTTTGGATCCAGCTTAGTTCTCAGTTCATCTGGCACATGCACATATGCAATGCATCCAAAGACTTTCAGATGAGACAAATCTGGTTTTCTGCCAGTAAACCTCTCCTCTGGAGTTACATCATGTATGGCTGCAGTTGGAGTCCTGTTCATGATGTATACTGCTGTAGAAACAGCCTCAGCCCAATAGCAATGCGGCATATTCTTCTCTTCCATCAATGCTCGCGCAATCTCAGCAATGTGCCTGTTTTTTCGCTCAGCAACTCCATTTTGCTGCGGAGTGTATCTGCATGTAAACTGTCTCCGAATACCATTCTTCTTCAAAAATTCAGAGAACTCATTGGAGAAGTACTCTCCCCCTCCATCTGACCTTAGGCACTTTACATATTTCCCTGTTTGCTTTTCAACCAAAACTCTGAAATTCTGAAAGTGAGTGAACACCTCACTCTTCTCTTTCATGAAATATACCCATACTTTCCTTGTGTGGTCATCAATGAAAGTCACATAGTACCTGCAGCCTCCCATAGATATGGTCTTCGTAGGACCCCATACATCTGAATGCACAACATCTAGTGCATTTTTGCTCACATATCTGTTACGTGGAAACACATGCTTTGTTTGCTTCCCAAATTGGCATGCTTCACATATTTTCTGCATACCTTCCACTTTAAATTTTGGCAGCCCTGTCACAATTCCTTTAGTCTGCATAGACTTCAATCTCTGCACATTTACATGTCCAATCCTTTTATGCCAAATGTCTGTGTCTGCAATAATTCCTGAACCATTTGCAAACATCGCAGCACTCATTTCAGGCATGTCTACATTTAATGTAAACATTCTGCCCACTCTGTTGCCTTTTGCAACCAACCTGCACTTGTCTTTGAAATCTTCAACATAACACCCATCAGGGTTAAACCGAACCTGCAAACCCTGCTCAATCATCTGGCCAACTGAAACCAGATTCTTTGTTATGTTCGGTACATGAAGTACATCTGCAAGGTACTTCACTTTGCCATCCTGCATAGACAATGGCACATCTCCAATGTGGGCAATTGGATGAGCAGTGTCATCCCCTGTTTCCACAAAACCTGGTCTTTCCGGGTTTTTCATCTCCTTGAACCACTCCCCATGACTCGTCATGTGGTTCAAAGCGCCTGAATCCACATACCATACATTATCCTTTTGTGCTGCATCAACATTTTCAGACATGGCATTCACGACATGCTGCATAACAAACAACCTTTCATTATCCTCATTATTTCTGCTTGAGGATGCATAGTTGTTTTGCTGCACTTTCCCATTTTGCATGTCAGCCTGCTTCTTATAACATTCTGCCTGCACATGTCCAGGCTTACCACAATAATAGCATTCACGTGCATCATTATATTGGCTTTGCCAATTTCCACGGCCTCTTTGACTCCCCCTGCCTCTAAATTTGCCTCTTCCACCTGTGTGTTGTTGTTGTTGTTGTTGTTGATTCTGGGACTGTTGTTGTTTTGCTGCTGCTGCTGGCCATAATTCTGATTACCTGTTCGGCCACCTCCTTGAATGCGTCCACCGCCTCCTCTACCTCGTCCTCTTCCTGAACTCGTGTAGAAGGCCTGTTGCTCTGAACTGTTTTTGCTTTGTGAAGACTGTTGGTCTTCACCCAAGCTCTTCTCTTCGATAATCAGCATAGACACCAAATCTGTAAAGTTGGGAATGTTTTCCCGAGTCTGAATGGACGTCTTGAACGCCTTGTATTGTGGCTCGAGACCACGTAGACAGACTTCCACCTTGTCATCATCATCTACTGACACACCAATAGATGCAAGGGATTCCACAATACCCTTTATCTTCAGCGCATAGTCATTCACAGACATGCTCTTTTTCTCCACAGTATGAAGTTCATTCTTCAACTGTATCTTACGTGCCTTGGTATTTGTTTCATAGAGCTTTACCAAGGTGTCCCACGCCTCCTTGGGGGACTTGGCATCCTGAATGTGCCCAATCATGGTGTCCTGTATACTAATGGAAAGCCAATACATAACCTTCCTGGCTCCTTGGTTCTAGTCTTTAAACTCTTTCACATCTGCAGCAGTCGGATTTATATCCGGTATCTCCGGTGCCTCTTCATGCTCACCTTCTATGTAGTCCCAATAGCCTTTTCCTATCAGGAAATTTGTCAACCTGAACCTCCAAGCATGGAAGTTATTCTTATCAAGCTTCTCAGCCACAATCTGAGTTATCCCATCATTCGACATCTTGCCAAACACACAATTTTACCAGAAACTGCACTCTGGTTTTTCTGCACAAACTGCTGTATTTTCTGCACAGCGGTACTGTAGTACTCTCAAATGTCACAACCAATGACCTCAATGTGCATACATACACCCAATGGCAACTGTAGACCTCTTTGCAGCACCCACAGTGTCTGCACAGTCAATCTGTCTTCCTGCAGTTCTTAAAACAGAGTTCTGCAGAGAATCGATGACTTACCCACAGTGCTCGAAATCGCCTGCTTTCTGAAAAACGGAGGTCCAGACGCACCCGAAACGCGGTTTCGGCCCGAAGGTTGTAGTCCATAGGACTGTATAGTTGCCCAATAGCTTTACTCCCGCGAAGAAAGCTCCTCAATCAGAGATCGTTGCCGGTGCCTCCCGTAGAGCTCCTGACAAGGGTGTAGTCACCAACACAAATAGGGAAGAGTAGTTGAAGCTCTTACCCTCGTACCACTTCCTGTGGTTCTCTTGCTTGCAGCTCAGCCCTTAGCACGAACCAGGCTCTGATACCATGAAAAGATGCAGGGGGGAAGAGAGCTTGAGCTCTTGCAAGCACACACACACACTCACAAAACCCTAATAGAGAACACACAAGGTGAGAGGCTGAAAATATTCTCCTTCTCTACTCCACACTCAACACACCATATACAAGAATAAGAGTACACCAAATATGAAAGGTACTCAACCAATACATACACGGGTTCTCTATAGTGTGAACCCGACTAAATGAGCTGGCGCTATAACTATGCCAGTCTCTAGAATGGCTGTCACACAGCCTGTCATCCCACTGGCCACATATCACCCAAGATCTCACCAACCATGCCAGTGGTGTAAGTGTGGGGCCTATCCCCCAGGCGGGTCATCAGTGGCCACCGCCTCACTAGACGAGCTCGATATCTCAACAAGAAGCACAGGAAGCAGTACGAGGGTAAGATCTTCATCTACTGTTCCCCCTTTGTGTTGGCTACTAAACCCTTGTCGGGAGCTCTTCATGAGGCACTGGCAAACAAACTCTGATTGAGGAGCTTTCTTCGCGCAAGCAAAGCTACAGGGCAACTATAATGTTTTATTGGACAAACATTTTTGGACTAAAAATGCATTTTTGGGTGCGTCTCGACCTCCATTTTTCAATTCACATAGGCGTTCACAAGCACTGCGGCGGGTAAGTTTCAATTCTTTGCAAAACTTTATTTTTGGAACTACAGGAAGGGCCTCTTAATCATCATCTAATCTCTTTGTTAATGATATTGATTCTAGTATTTGATCCACCATAGCTCATCACATTGCTGCAAATTTAACAGTAAGCCTGGGCATGTGCAAGCAGATTGCTATAAGAAGCAGAGTGACATGAGAAATGGAAAAGTGCAGCAAAACAACTATGCATCCTCTAGCAGAAATAATGAGGATAATGAGAGGTTGTTTGTTGTGCAACATGTGGTTAATGTTGTGTCTAGAAATGATGTAGCAGCATGTAAGGATGATGTATGGTATGTTGATTCAGGTGCTTCAAACCACATGACAAATCATGGTGAGTGGTTCGAGGAAATGAAGAGTCTTGAAAGACTAGGTTTTGTTGAAATAGGGGATGACACTCCTCATCTGATTGCCCATGTTGGAGATGTGCCATTGTCTATGCAGGATGGTAAAGTGAAGTACCTTGCAGATGTACTTCATGTTCCAAACATTACAAAGAATCTGGTTTCTGTTAGCCAGATGATTGAGTAGGATTTACAAGTTTGGTTTAACCCTCATGGTGGCTGTTATGTAGAAGACTTCAAAAATAAGTGCAGGTTGGTTGCAAAAGGTAATAGAGTGGGCAGAATGTTTACATTGAATGTGAATATGCCTGAAGTGAGTGTTGCAATGTTTGCAAATGGTTCAGGCGTTGTTTTGCAGATATAAACATTTGGCATAAGAGAATTGGGCATGTCAATGTGTGCAAAGAATGAAATCTATGCACACTAAAGAAAGTGTGATAGGGCTGCCTAAGTTTAAAGTTGAAGGTATGCATGAAGTTTGTGAAGCATGTCAATTTGGAAAGCAAACGAAACATGTATTTCCACATGATAGAAATGTGACTAGGAATGTACTAGATGTTGTGCATTCAGATGTATGGGGTCCTGTGAGAAGACTATGTCTATGGGTGGCTACAAGTACTACGTAACATTCATTGATGACCACACAAGGAAAGTGTGGGTGTACCTTATGAAGGAGAAGAGTGAAGTGTTCACTCATTTTCAGAATTTCAGAGTTCTGGGGCTGAAAAACAAACAAGAAAGTATGTGAAGTGCCTAAGGTTAGATGAAGGGAAGAATAATTTTCCAATGAGTTCTCAGAATTCTTGCAAAAGAATGGCATTCAAAGACAATTTACATGTAGATACACTCCATAGTAAAATGGAGTTGCTGAGTAAAAAAACAAGCACATTGCAGAGATAGCGCGATCATTAACGGGGCTGAGAAGAATATGCCACATAGCTATTAGGTTGAGGTTGTGTCTACAGCAATTTATATCATGAACAGGACTCCTACTGTAGCCATACATGATGTAATGCCAAAGGAGAAGTTTACTAGCAAGAAACCTGATTTATCTCACTTGAAAGTTTTTGGATGTATTGCATATGTGCATGTGCCAGATTAGTTACGTACCAAGCTGGATCCAAAAGCAAAAAAAATGTGTATTTATTTGGTATTCCCTTGAGCAAAAGGGATATAGATGCTATAATCCTGCTACATAGACGTGAATTGAGGGTAAGCAGGGATGTTGTATCTGATGAGTTGAGTAGCTGGTGCTACTGAAAAAGGTGTTGGGGCTGATGTAAGTGGAAACATGGTTGCACAGAATGCAAGTCAGCAATCACAGTCATTGAGTGAACTAGGAGAGTCCTCATCCCGCGGTTTTGTTGATAGACCATGGAGTGGCAGGCTACGTTATAATACCAGTTTTAGAAATGTAGTTAGCGCATCACATAAGGCAAAGAGAAAGTGGTTGAGCCCCTTGGTATGCCTTATATTTTTGCAAGGCATTCTCTTGTTGATGGAGAGTTTAGTGGCTCAGAGATGAGCCTTGATGAGGAGCTTGGGATTCTAGCAAAGAGGACACCTGATGTGAGGAAGGTTATGGAAGCCATGAATTCAAAGTTACAAAGATCTGGAAGAGTCAAAAACCCTATGTAGAGGTTGATTTATGATGGTTATGTGGCACATCACTATGCTAATATAACAAAAGTTGTGTAGGTTGTAGAACCCACATGTTTTGATGAGGCTATTGGAAATGTGTGTTGGGAGAAAGCTATGGATGAGGAGATGGATGCATTGTATGGAAATGAGACTTGGGATTTGGTGCCATTGCCCTGAAGGCAAGAAAGCTATTGGTTTGTAAGTGGGTGTATAAGGTGAAACATTATAGTGATGGTAGCATAAGCAGGTACAAGGCTAGATTGGTAGCCAAAGGATATGCGCAGACACATGGGATTGATTATGAGGGGACATTTGCCCCAGTTTCAAAGATGGCAACTGTGAGATCCTTGGGCCATCGTACAGGAAGCACACAATTTTAACCGTACCGAGGCTTGTCAAGACCTCGGCACGCTTCACCGTGAGCGACGTCCCTCAATGACTCCTCGCCAGCTATTGCAATGAACCTCCTCTTAGTAAAACACATACCAAATGCTTTCTCTAGCATTCTGGCGTAAACAGTCCTTTAAATGAAAAACAGAGGTTCTATGCAAGTAAAATTCCTAATTTGAGATTGCTTCCACAAAACCCCTTTTTCCTTCATTCCTAATTTCATTAAATGAGAATCCTTGATCTCTCATCAGGGTAATCTACCCATCATTTGACTGATTGTCCAACTAGATTCTTGGTGATTTCAGTAAAAGTAAAACTAGTTTAATTCAACGGTAGTCTATTCTTTGTATTTAGGAAGTGGAATCGGTCACGGAGTTTTTGCTTCATTCAGATCGACAGATGGACAAGTAGGTTTACTGTCCGTCGCTCTCGTAGTCTAACCAAAATCATTCGATTTAGTTCTAACAAGGATTTTCTCAGATAATCAACTACTGAACTTCTAATCATAAGGAAATTCCAACTTTGTGAATTTCATTCTTTCTTTTCCATAGTAGATTAAGAAATGGTTTTATTAGAGAATATTGGGTTTTAATGAAAATACTCTTCTTCCATTTAATCTATTTTTGGGTAAATACCAATTTGGTGATTTAACCATATAAAATATCTAAAGATATTCTTTCTACCATTTAATTTCTCAACTTTAATTCCCTAGGTGAAATTATGGTGAAAATTACTCTTTTGTCTCATTAAAATTTAATTAAAATCTTTCTCTACTTAAATATCATAAAACTTCTTCTTTTAATTAAATACAATTATCCATTTTTTAAAATAAGCTTAAAATTTCTCTTTTCCTCATTTAAGGATTAGGTTCCAATTATCATGGGAATTCCTCTTTTATCATAAAATGAATTTATCTAAAATTTCTCTTCAATTTAAATAAAAATATGCATTATTCCAAATATACGAAGAAATCCTCTTTTTCCATTTAAATGATTGAATTCCAAATATGATGGAAATTACTCTTTCATCATTTAAATTTATTCATGCATAAAATAATTTTAACTAAAATTTCTCCTAAAAATTAAATAAAAATATCCATTAATTTAAATATGATAAGAATTCCACTTTTTCCATTTAAATGATTGAATTCCAAATATGATGAAAATTCCTCTTTCATCATTTAAATTTATTCATGCATAAAAATATTTTATATAAAATTTCTCTTTAATTTTAAATAAAAATATTCATTATTTTAATATACCTATTTTTCTCTTTCTCCATTGAAAATACATGGATCTCTATTATCATGGGAATTCCTCTTTTATCATAAAAATGAATTTACTAAAAATTCTTCTTTTTCTCTAATTAACTATTTATGCATAAACATTAAAAATTAATTTTCCATGGATATGATAAAAATTATTCTTTTAGCATAGGATTTCTTTTAAATCCTAGAATATGGTAGGAATTCCTCTTTTCACATTATGCATAAAAATGACTTATATATTATTTTCTAAAAATTTTGCCATAGCTCTACTGCTATTACTGATAATTTTTAAAAATTTTGAAACGAATAAAACTTAGTAATACAATTATGATAGATTAACTATCAATAGATCTAAATCCAATTTGTGGATCTAAATCATAAGTTCATCATAGTTTATGTAACATAAAAGCATTAAAAAGCCATTTCTTTAGCCTCTAGCTTTTTAACTAGCATAGAGTTTGATTTTAGAATTAAGAATCGCTCCATGAGAAGCAGCATTTGAATAGAGAATTGGTCATAGGAATGACCATTCTTTGGAGGAGAGAGAGATATACTTAAAAAACATCCTAAATTAAGCATAAAGGTAATCTTTTTGTGATTAATCATTAGAATTCATTAGAGAGCTTCATTTGCATTAAAAAACCATTCATTTGAATACTTCTCAAGCTTGAGAGGGGTTGAGAAGTGAAAACATTTAGAATATTAGAGAAAAAACCATAAAATCACATCTTACCTCTTGATTTGCTTGCTTCTCTAGTCTTAGAAGAAGTCCCCAACCAATCAATTGGTTAGTGTGTTGAGAGGAAAGCTCCAAGGAAGGTTTAAGAGAGAGAGAAACTCCAATCTCTCCAAATTGTAGAGGATTTTTAGAGGATAATAGAAAATATGCTTATTCTAATGTAATACTAGCATGGTATAGTTCACAAATGAGAATACAAAAGAATGAGGGTCTATTTATAGGTGAGGGAGGTCACTAACTGAGTCCAACTAAGTTCTAGAATTTTCTAGTCCACTCTTCATCTAATGTGAGCATTTTCTCATTTTTGGGAGGTTTTTCTTTTATTCTTCAATTTATCTCCTCCTCCCTACATTTGGATTAATCTTATTGGTCCATAGGAATCTTTGTCGTTAAAATTTAATTAAAATCTTTCTCTGCTTAAATATCATAAAAATTCTTCTTTAATATAATTATCCATTTTTTAAAATAAGCTTAAAATTTCTCTTTTCCTCATTTAAGGATTAGGTTCCAATTGTCATGGGAATTCCTCTTTTATCATAAAATGAATTTATCTAAAATTTCTCTTCAATTTAAATAAAAATATGCATTATTCCAAATATACCAAAAATTTCTTTTTTTCCATTTAAATGATTGAAATCCAAATATGATGGAAATTCCTCTTTCATCATTTAAATTTATTCATGCATAAAATAATTTTAACTAAAATTTCTCTTAAAAATTAAATAAAAATATCCATTAATTTAAATATGACAAGAATTTCACTTTTTCCATTTACGTGATTGAATTCCAAATATGATGGAAATTTCTCTTTCATCATTTAAATTTATTCATGCATAAAAATAATTTATCTATTTGTTGGTTCCCCATTTGGAATTCTTGACATATGATTGGCCAACACATGCTGTGTCCCTTTCCTTACCGTAACTGTAAAGTCAAATTCCAATAGTAATAGCAACCAGCGTGTGATTCTTCCCATGGTGCAAGGCTTGTTCACCAAGTATAATAAGGCCAGATGGTCCACGAAGAATATGAATTTGTTGGCCAATAGGTAATGTCGATACTTCTTGAAAGCGTAAACCATCGCCAACCCTTCTTGCTCTATAGCGATGTAATTCACCTTTGCATCAGACTAGCAAAGCAAACTGGATAGTCCAATTTGAACTTGTCGGGCTGTGCTAGTATGCATCCAATAGAAAAGTTTGATGCATCAATATGCACAAGAAATATGAGGTCCTAATTGGGGGGTCTTAGAATTGGTGCACTAGCCAATGCCTACTTAAATCGATCATATGCTTCCTAGCATTCCTTAGTCCATTCAAAGACAATGAGTAGCTTGTACAGTGGCCTAGCAATTTCAACATAGAAGATTATGAAGTGTGACAATAATACCTAACGTGGCCTTTGCACACCTTTGTAATTAGTGGGTAGTAGCAACTCTAAGATCAACTTGACCTTGTTGTCATCCGTGGATATACCGTTCTTTGAGACAATGTGTCCCAATATCACACCATGTTTGACCCAAAATTGGCACTTTAAAGGATTTAGGGATATATGATATAATCGACATTGCTCAAACACCTTCCTTAAGAAAGTCAAATGGTCTGCCCATCGAGAGTGTGCACACAAATCATCAATGAATACCTCCAGCCACTTCTGCAAGTAGTCTTTGAAGGCTGTGCACATCAATCGTTGGAATATTGCTGGGGCATTGGTGAGACCGAAAGGCATGACTTTGTATGCAAACATCCCCCACATTGTATTGAAAGTTATCTTATGCTGGTCTTCTGGTGCTATAAACACCTGATTGTAGCCTAAAAGTCCATCCAAGAAGCTGGAAGCTTCTTCACCAGCCACTCTCTCCAAAACATGTTTTGTATAGGGCAATGGATAATAGTCTTTCCTAGTAGCTGTGTTGACCTTTTTAAGATCGACACATACCCTAAGTTTCCCATTCTTTTTTGGCACTATTACGATTGGTGACAACCAATCCGTATGTTATATCTCGTAGATCAAATCCGCAGCCATGAGTTTATCTATTTCCTCCTACAATTGCCGCATATTTAGGATTCATTTGGTTTTGTTTTTGCCTGGTTGGCCTTAATCTTTCCATGATTGGGATTGTATGTTGCACCACCTCAGGTGGTACACCCTTCATCTCCTTGTAGTTCCAGGCAAAACAATCCTTAAATTCCTTAAGGAGGGTAACGAGCATTTTCTTTAGCCAAAGTCAAGTCCTTAGCAATATAAATAGGTTTGGCTTCCTCGCCTGGTCCCGCACAATATCAACGTCCTTGAACTTAACAGGGCCATCGTATGATGTGGACATCCCATCTTCCTTAACCCTTTTTGCCGTCAGTCGGACCACGTTCCGTTTGTCAACAGTGTAGGCTTTGAAATGGTTTGGTACTGAAAGCAAGTCTGGTTTATCCTCATTCTTCTCACTTTTTATTTTTGCCATGACTTTCCTGGCCTCTCACTCGGCTTTTGCACCAAAGCTTTGTTCTGTTTTTGACGTTTAACTTTTATAAGCTTAGGTGTTTCTGGCTCTTAAAGGATGACTTTCTCCTTATGTTTCCCTTTAAGTGATATCTCACTCAATTCCTCACCCCAATCCTTAGAAAACTCATCGTGTACCTTAGTGTCTTTGAGTTATCTCAGCCCCACTGGTGGGCATCTGTGGGTTTTCTTCATAATAGGGCATTTCGTTGGGCAATATATCATTTTTGCTTTTGCCATCTTCTAAGGCATTGAGCACTGGTATGGCCTTGTGATCCATTCCCTTCTATGCTAGAGGTCTCCTCTTCTGATTCTTCATCCATGATTTGCCAATTGACCATACAGATAGAGGTAGTAGGAACAGTTTCCAGATTCCACATATTGGGTCCCTCTCTGGGTTGCATCACATCTATGATAGCTAGCACATGCATCTAGTTTTCACTGAAATCCGGAGGAGGAAGTGTTGCATACATTTCCGTTTCCTCTTCCTCTTTGTGGTAATGGTCTTGTAGATGTTTTGTATGCCACTTTAACAATTAGATTTGCTCTTTTTAGATCAAGTTTTTCCAGTTTTCCTAACATCGTTTTATGATGATGCTAACCCCCATCCCACCATCCAGGATAGCCAATGACTGGTACCCGTTATGATGAATCAAGATTGTAGCATTAGTGTCGTCACTTTCGTATAATAATGTCCCAATTGATTAATTGGTATCTTGATGACTCTAGTTAGTCTTCCCCTTGTGTGTTTTAGGGTTCTTTCTACCAGAGGTGACAGAACATCCTCTGTAGTGTCGGCTAGCCAAGCTTCTACCCATTCCTTTATGTCTGCCCATAGTTTTGGTGAACTGCGTAGTAGTTGTCCCAATTGCATTTGCACAGATGTGGACAATATAGCCGTGAGGCTTCCTATGTCTCTAGGTTCTCTAACACAATTGAGGGTTCCTTCCATGGGTGTGAATCATATCCATCCCTGGATGGACTCATCCTACGCATTTTCCTCAAACATTCTTGACATTGTATTCCCTTGATATCCATCTTCCGTCTCTTCTGGAATTGGAGTAGGTACGTCTAATTCTCTTTCCCTTGTTGGCTTGTTTCTTGGATACATTGTTGAAAAGATGCAGGGGGGAAGAGAGCTTGAGCTCTTGAAAGCACACACACACTCACAAAACTCTAATAGAGAACACACAAGGTGAGAGGCTGAAAATCTTCTTCTTCTTCACTCAACACTCAACACACCATATACAAGATAAGAGTACACACAATATGAAAGGTACTCAACCAATACATACACGGGTTCTCTATAGTGTGAACCCAACTAAATGAGCTGGCGCTATAACTATGCCAGTCTCTAGAATGGCTGTCACACAGCCTGTCATCCCACTGGCCGCATATCACCCATGATCTCACCAACCATGCCAGTGGTGTAAGTGTGGGGCCTATCCCCCAGGCGGGTCATCAGTGTCCACCGCCTCACTAGACGAGCTCGATATCTCAAAACTCCCCCTCGAGCTCAACTCCATCTCATGTACACCAAGCGAAGCCCTGAATCTGCGGAGCTTCTCTGTACCCAATGCTTTGGTGAAGATGTCAGCTACCTGATCCTCTGTGCTGACATAAACAAGGTCAAGGTCTCCTGCCAAGACCTTCTCTCTGACAAAATGGTAGTGGACCTCTATATGCTTCGTGTGAGCATGAAAAACTGGGTTCCTGGCCACAACTGTATACTGCTAATGTTGTAACAAAAAATGACAACTTGTCTATCCACTGATAGACCCAAATCTGCAAGTAGTTTTCTCAACCAAGCTACCTCACATGCTGCCATAGCAGCTCCTCTGTACTCGGCCTCTGTAGTACTGGATAGAGCAACCGTAGGCTGCAGCTTGCTGCTCCAAGTCACAGCAGCACTCCCCAAAGAAAACATGAATCCACTGGTAGATCTTCTATCTGAGATACTACCAGCCCAATCAGCATCTGTGTACCCATGTACACATATCTCTGTCCTAGTCTCATAGAATAGTCCCACAATGCAAAGTAGACCTCACATACCTCAGTATGCGTCTCAATGCATCCAAATGCGGTTTTCGTGGAACCTGCATAAACTGACTCACCAACCCAACAGCATAGCTCAAATCTGGCCTGGTGATCGTCATGTATATCAAGCTTCCTACTATGCGCCTATACATAGTAGGATCCTCCAAAATCTCTCCTGAATCTGCACTCAACTTGCCATTCTGATCCAATGGCACTGAGATAGGCTTACAGCCTATCATACCATACTTGGACAAAATGTCCAAGCCATACTGTCTCTGCAGTAATCCAATACCATCATGTGGTGACCTAATCACCTCAATGCCCAAGAAATATCTGAGCTCCCCCAGATCCTTCATCTCAAACTTCTGTCTAAGCAAGATCTTTACATCAAAGATCTCTACATCATGGTCCCCCGTAATGATCAAGTCATCTACATAGATGACAACCAGCACAACCCCTCTATCACCATGTCTCACATACAGCGAGAAATCTGCATTGGCTACATGAAAGCCAATAGTGACAAGATATTCAAAAATCTTGTCAGACCATGCTCTTGGTGCTTGCTTTAAGCCATACAAGGGTTTCTTCAACCTGCAAACATGCTCGGGGTGACTCACATCCTCATAACCAGGTGACTGCAACATATACACCTCTTCTTGCAAATCCCCATGCAAGAATGCATTCTTTACATCCATCTGATGATGTAAAGACCATGGCTTTGACGCAGCCACTCCTATCACAACTCTCACTATTGCCATCTTGGCAACTGGGCTGAAAGTTTCCTCATAATCAATCCCATATGTCTGTGCATACCCTTTGGCTACCAATCTAGCCTTGTACCTGTTTATGCTTCCATCACTGTTATGTTTTACTTTGTACACCCACTTACATCCAATGGCTTTCTTGCCTTCAGGCAATTGCACTAAATCCCAAGTCTCATTTCCATATAGTGCATCCATCTCCTCATCCATAGCTTTCTCCCAACACACATTTCCAACAGCCTCATCAATGCATGTGGGCTCTACAACCTACACAACCTTTGCCATCATGTATGCATAATGATGTGCCACATAACCATCATAGGTAAACCTCTGCACAGGGTTCTTCACTCTCCCAGATCTTTGCAGCTTTTCATTCATGGCTCAACCAACCTGCACTTGTCTTTAAAGTCTTCAACATAACAACCACCATCAGGATTAAACCGAACCTGCAAACCTTGCTCAATCATCTGGCCAACTGAAACCAGATTCTTTGCTATGTTCGGAACATGAAGTATATCTGCAAGGTACTTCACTTTGCCATCCTGCATAGACAATGGCACATCTCCAACATGGGCAATTGGATGAGCAGTGTCATCTCCTGTTTCCACAAAACCTGGTCTTTCAAGGTTTTTCATCTCCTTGAACCACTCCCCATGACTTGTCATGTGGTTCGAAGCACCTGAATCAACATACCATACATCATCTTTATGTGCTGCTTCAAGATTTTAAGACATGGCATTAACGACATGCTGCATAACAAACAACCTTTCATTATCCTCGTTAATTCTGCTCGAGGATGCATAGTTGTTGCAATTTTCCATTTTGCATGTCAGCCTGCTTCTTATAACAATCTACCTGCACATGTCCAAGCTTACCGCAATAAAAGCATCCACGTGTATCATTATGCTGCCTTTGCCAATTTCCACGACCTCTTTGACTCCCCCTGCCTCTGAATTGGCCTCTTCCACCTGCCTGTTATTGTTGTTGTGAATTCTAGGACTGTTGTTGCTGCTGCTCTACTGGCCATAATTCTGATTACCTATTCGGTCACCTCCTTGGCCACGCCCACGGCCTCCTCTACCTCGTACTCTTCCTGAACTTGTGTAGAAGGCCTGTTGCTCTGAAGAACTGTTTTTGTTTTGTGAAGGCTGTTGGTCTTCACCCAAGCTCTTCTCTTCTATAATCAACATAGACACCAAATCTGTGAAATTGGGAATGTTTTCTCGAGTCTGAATAGATGTCTTGAATGCCTTGTATTGTGGCCCGAGACCATGTAAACAAACTTCCACCTTATCATCATCATCTACTGAAACGCCAATAGATGTAAGGGATTCCACAATACCCTTGATCTTCAATGCATAGTCATTCATAGACATACTCTTTTTCTCCACAGTATGAAGTTCATTCTTCAACTGTATCTTTCATATAGAGTTTTACCAAGGTGTCCCACGCCTCCTTGGGGGACTTGGCATCTTGTATGTGCCCAATCATGGTGTCCTGTATATTGATAGAGAGCCAATACATAAATTTTCTGGCTCCTTGGTTCCAATCCTTGAACTCTTTCACATCTGCAGCAGCAGTTAGATTGATCTCCGATATCTCCGGTGCCTCTTCATGGCTCACCTTCCATATAGTCCCAGTAACCCTTTCCCATCAGGAAATTTGTCAACCTGAACCTCCAAGCATAGAAGTTGTTCTTATCAAGCTTCTCAAGAACAATTTGGTTTATGCCATCATTTGACATCTTGCCAGATACACAAATTTACCAGAAACAGCACTCTGGTTTGTCCTGCACAAACTGCTGTATTTTCTACAGCGGTACTATACTACAGTCAAATGTCACAAAAACCAGTGACCTCAATGTGCATACATACACCCAATGGCAACTGTTGACCTTGTTGAAATATAGAAGTGAATAGGGTGTGTGCGGGAACAAGCCCTTTGGTTAGAGGCTGTAAAAGAGAATGTGTAAATGTGAAAGAACCTGTGAAAAGGTGAGAAGAATCTACTGGGAGAGAATAAAGGGTAGCATGAGAAGATTTAGGAAGTGTGGAGATATTCTAGGAAAAGTGAGAGGTGGAGAGAATCAAGCAAAATAGGTGGAGATATTCTGGGAGAGGTGGAGTGAATCAAGGAGAAATCAGTGGGATTTGATGCTTGGATGTAAACTCTATAAATTGAGGCATTGGCCTAATGAGAATTTGCTGGTTTTTGATTATCTATGCCTACATTAAACTATTTGTTAATTACTACTGATCACTTTGTTAATGATGTTGATTCTAGTATTTCATCCACCATAGCTCATCACATTGCTCTAATTTCAACATGGTATCAAAGCCATGCCTATAATCAATTAGGTTTATGAGCCCATTATCTAATTAATTAGGATTAGTTGATAATTAGAAAATAATCAAAATTTTAGTTATTTTTCACTTCACCTCTTCACCCCCAGCTAGTGGAGGAGCTCTAGCTCCTTGCACACTCAAAATTAGGCCTATTGCTTCTAACTCTAGCTAGCCAACATCCTTGAGCTCTAGCCAAGCTAATCAAAAGCGCAAACCGCTAAGAAACACAGGAGAAATCGTGATTTTCATCACTAGCACCATTTTTCTAAGGAGATTTTGACATTGCTACTTCATCCAATCAAATTGGTCTATTTCCTCATAGCTCCAAAATTTTTTAAGCATGCTTTACAAGCTGGTGAAGACAGAATTCAATTTGATCAAGTCTACAGTGAGATCCAAGCTCTTCATCAAATCTGCAGGTGACTTTGGTAAAATAGAGATTAAGCATTCAATATTTGGTCAAATCTTGTGTTTATTAGCTTAATCCTCTACTAGACTCATTGCTATTGATGGCTTTGAAAGCATTTGAGCTCATTTGAAGTCTAAGGCACCAGATCTGGACTCCCTGCATACTCTATTTTCTACACACAAAACAGTGGATTAATTTGCTAATCAATGATTAATCAGTACTAATCACTATATTTTGGTGCAATTGAGGGTTCAAATTAACCATTAGTATCTAATACAGATCCCTATAACTTCAGATTGCAAATCAGAGTTGGTTTGATACTCTAACCATTCCGTACAAATTGGTTATCCTTGATCTAATGTAATTTTCGATAAAATTGTGCTGATAAATTTGTGATAATCAACATTTTGCATTTAACCCTTGGTTAATGCCTGTAAATCTCACTCAAATTCAAGATTATTCACAGCCAGAGTTGCATTTGGGAATGTGCATAAGAATGAATGCTATACGCATTATGTATTGGTGGGCACATTACATCAGTGTAAAAATGGGATCAAACATTGCCCTTGTCCAGAATAAGGCAAGAGGTAAGACCTCCCGCATAGATTTGGGTTTGCATTGCATAATGACACAAGATAAACATCAAAAGCCCAAAAGAATTGTCAGCAAAACATTTAAACATGTTGCTCACATGGAGCGAAAAGACCTGACGGACAAGCTACCTATGAAAGAAGAAGAATATCTCTTTCCAAGAAGAGGATCCACACCGAGAAGAAGATCTAAAGGAAGAATTGAAGGAAGACATGGACACGAGAAGAGAAGCTGCCACAAGAAGACTGAAAGAAGAGATGGACGCGTGCAGAGAAGCTACCCACGAGAAGAAGACTGAAGAAAAGAGAAGATGTGAGGCTCCAAAGAGTAAGGAGCCATGTGAAAATTTGAGAGAGAGAGAGAGAGAGAGAGAGAGAGAGAGAGAGAGAGACCCCACAACCCAATGTAACCTGCCCCAACAAAGTAAAACCACCTCTGAGTCAATGATGATGTAGGCCACGTGGTAGATAGATGTATGTGTGAGCACTTTAGTCAAGGTTGTAGGCAACTATAGTAGCCTTGGACACATAGAGAGAGAGAGTATCAAGGACTATGAGTTTAGGGACTTGAGGCACTGGTCGAGTCGTAGGCTATCAAGTAAGAGAGAAACTTGGTATAGGGTCCAGGTGTGCTAAGATAACTTGAGGGGAGGTGTGCTAGACACTAGTCACAGACTATCAAGTAAGAGAGAAACTTGGTATAGGGTCCAGCACTTTAGTCAAGGTCGTAGGCAACTATAGTAGCCTTGGACACATAGAGAGAGAGAGTGTCAAGGACTATGAGTTTAGGGACTTGAGGCATTGGTCGAGTCATAGGCTATCAAGTAAGAGAGAAACTTGGTATAGGGTCCAGGTGTGCTAAGATAACTTGAGGGGAGGTGTGCTAGACACTAGTCGCAGACTATCAAGTAAGAGGGAAACTTGGTATAGGGTCTAGGTGTTCTAGGAGTATTCACTTGAGGGGAGGTGTTGAAATATACAAGTGAATAGGGTGTGTGCGGGAACAAGCCCTTGGTTAGAGGCTGTAAAAGAGAATGTGTAAATGTGAAAGAACCTGTGAAAAGGTGAGAAGAATCTACTGGGAGAGAATAAAGGGTAGCATGAGAAGATTTAGGAAGTGTGGAGATATTCTGGGAAAAGTGAGAGGTGGAGAGAATCAAGCAGGTGGAGATATTCTGGGAGAGGTGGAGTGAATCAAGGAGAAATCAGTGGGATTTGATGCTTGGATGTAAACTCTATAAATTGAGACATTACCTTATGAGAATTTGCTGGTTTTTGATTATCCATGCCTACATTAAGCTATTTGTTAATTACTCACTAATTACGTCTTAATTATTTACTGAGTGATCACTTTGTTAATGATGTTGATTCTAGTATTTGATCCACCATAGCTCATCACATTGCTCTAATTTCAACAGACCTCTTTGCAGCACACACAATGTCTGCACAACCAATCTGTCTTCCTGCAGTTCTTAAAATAGAGTTCTGCAGAGAATCGATGACTTACCCGCAATGTTTTAAATCGCATGCTTTCTGAAAAACGGAGGTCCTAATGCACCCAAAACGTGTTCTCGGCTTGAAAAATTTTGTCCAATAGGACAGTATAGTTGCCCTATAGCTTTACTCCCGCAAAGAAAGCTCCTCAATCAGAGATCGTTTGTTGGTGCCCCCCGTAGAGCTCCAGACAAGGGTGTAGTCGCCAACACAAATAGGAAAGAGTAGATGAAGCTCTTACCCTCGTACCACTTCTTCCTGTGCTTCTCTTGCTTTTTGCAACTCAGCCCTTAGCATGAACCAGGCTCTGATACCATGAAAAGATGCAGGGGAGAAGAGAGCTTGAGCTCTTGCAAGCACACACACACTCACAAAACCCTAAAAGAGAACACACAAGGTGACAGGCTGAAAATCTTCTTCTTCTTCACTTAACACTCAACAAACCATATAAAAAGATAAAAGTACACACTATATGAAAAGGTACTCAACCAAATACATACTAGGGTTCTCTAGTGTGAACCAAACTAAATGAGCTGGTGCTATAACTATGCCAGTCTCTAGAATGGCTGTCACACAGCCTATCCTCCCACTGGCTGCGTATCACCCATGATCTCACCAACCATGCCAGTGGTGTAAGTGGGGCCTATCAGGCAGGTCATCAGTGTCCACCACCTCACTAGATGAGCTCGATATCTCAACACTATAGGACATGGAGAAACTCTTAATTCTACAAAGGCATATAGAGGCGACTAATAATGAGCCATTCCAAAGTGAAGTGGCAGGACCATCCCATAGACAGGAGATACCTAGAAGAGCCAACATAGGAAGAGGACGAGGTCTAGGTAGGGGGGGAGAAATTCCTCAAAGACCAAGGGTGGATCCAACCCTTGATCTTAATGCAACCACAAGCAGGGTTCTGTTGAATAGCCACACAGAAATGGGCCGAGGAATGGTTAGGGAACTATGAATTGCTCTAGAATCCCGACCCTCCCAAATGAAGCCACACATCATTTCCAAGCTTGTTCAAAGCTTCTCTCGGAGGGATGGGGATCCTATTCAACATGTAGAGATTTTTGAATCCACATGCAAAACCTACGGGCCAGTCAATGATGTAACAATGATTCATCTCATTGACCCTAGAAGGGAAAGCGCATCAGTGGTTTCGAACCCTCAAACCTGAGGATAAGGTTAACTTCACAAGACTCAAGAATGTGTTTGTGCCCAGCTTTGCCAGAAGTGGTAACAGATGGAGTCCTATGGCATAGTTGCACAATATTAAACAAAAGGAAATGGAGTCAATGAGAGACTATGAGTCTCGACTAAAGCACTTAAATTCAAGGTGCAAACTATGGGAAAGGCTAATTGACAAGTAATTGCCTTCCTTCTCGAGATGAGTTAGAGACCACAAGATGCATGATTATCTGGTACTAGCCTGACCGGCCACTCTAGATGCATGTTGCAAACTAGCAATTGAATATGAAGATAATATGCTGGAATTGCCATAACCGAAAGATGTTCATACCCATGTTTATCCCTGTAGGGAATTGGTGTGGTGCTCTATGTGCAGATTGAATCACACTACCATTGAATGTCCACAGGTTAAGAGCACGCCCACTACTCTATTGTGCACACTCTGTCAAACTAGAGAATCATAACACTTCCATGTGTGCAGATATCCAAGGTTCTAAACAGTTGCACAGATTCCGATACCTAGGGCTCCATTGGCCTTACCATCACCACCTATGAAAATCACTGCAGCAGCAGCTGCGGCAGGACAACCCAACTCTAGCTATTTACTTAGGGGGATGTTTTGGGTGCAGGACACCACCTCTACCACCACTTGTTCTACCACGACAACCACCACATGCTAAAATCAACCAAGTATTGATTGAAGAGCCATCAAAAGATATTGATATGGTGCGTGAAGTAGAACTTAGTGGAGAGTACTATGAGGAAGCTGCGGAGATTGCACCAGAATTCTATGTCCTCAGAATAACACCCTAGTACCTGTGTTTCAAACCACAATACAATGGAAGAGAAAGGACATAACACTACAATGTTTTGGCTACGGAGGGCTGCATATCGAATCGCTGAGTGTCCAAACAAGAATGTGGTTCATACGCACCAACCCCAACAATTGACTGCTCCACCCACAGACATTCTAGTACTTACTTGTACTAAATGTGGCATTGACCATTTAATCAAGGATTTTCCATACCGCGTAAGTGGTTTGACTTTCGCTTCTAACCAGGCCACCATTCGGACCCTTAGTGTGTGCAGCCTAGAAATATCACGCCACTCAATGTCCTGACACGAGCCCAGACCCAATTGGGGGACAAGGGGAAGAATCGAGCAGATGCGACCACTTCCATAACTGATTGGAGACGAAGAGTGAAAAAAGTGGGTAAGGGTGACACCATGGTCACAATCCAAGATGGATCCAAAGAAGATACGACCGACACTGGATCCACCCAATTGAGAGAAGAAGGGGATTAAGTGGTCAATTAAAAAACGAGCCTAGCCTAGAGGTGCAAGGGGAAAGACCATCAACCCCTAAAGGAGTCGGAGAGTACCCAAATGTCGAAGAGGAGATAAGGAAGCTCGAAGACGCCAAGGTCTTAGTGGAAGAATGTCAACGACTTCATGAAGCCAAGCTAGGGCTAACCGGGTCAGGGATACAATTTTTGAGATATCGAGCTCGTCTAGTGAGGCGGTGGACACTGATGACCCACCTGGGGGATAGGCCCCACACTTACACCACTGGCATGGTTGGTGAGATCATGGGTGATATGCGGCAAGTGGGATGACAGGCTGTGTGACAGCCATTCTAGAGATTGGCATAGTTATAGCCCCAGCTCATTTAGTTGGGTTCACACTATAGAGAACCCGTGTATGTATTGGTTGAGTACCTTTCATATTGTGTGTACTCTTATCTTGTATATGGTGTGTTGAGTGTTGAGTGAAGAAGAAGAAGATTTTCAGCCTCTCACCTTGTGTGTTCTCTATTAGGGTTTTGTGAGTGTGTGTGTGCTTGCAAGAGCTCAAGCTCTCTTCCCCCCTGCATCTTTTCATGGTATCAGAGCCTGGTTCGTGCTAAGGGCTGAGCTGCAAGCAAGAGAACCACAGGAAGCGGTACGAGGGTAAGAGCTTCAACTACTCTTCCCTATTTGTGTTGGTGACTACACCCTTGTCGGGAGCTCTTTGGGAGGCACCGGCAAACGATCTCTGATTGAGGAGCTTTTTTCGCAGGAGTAAAGCTATAGGGGCAACTATACTGTCCTATCGGACGCAAATTTCCTGGGCCGAAAACACGTTTCGGGCGCGTCTGGACCTCCGTTTTTCAGAAAGCAGGCGATTTCGAGCACTGCGGGTAAGTCACTGATTCTCTGTAGAACTCTGTTTTAAGAACTGTAGGAAGACAGATTGACTATGCAGACACTGTGGGTGCTGCAAAGAGGTCAATAGTTGCCATTGGGTGTATGTATGCACATTGAGGTCACTGGTTGTGACATTTGAGAGTACTACAGTTCCGCTGCAGAAAATACAGCAGTTTGTGCAGCAAGATAAACTAGATTGCTGTTCCTAGTAAAATTGCGTGTCAGGCAAGATGTCAAATAATGGCATAACTCAGATTGTGGCTGAGAAGCTTGATAAGAATAACTTCCATGCTTGGAGGTTCAGGTTGACGAATTTCCTGATGGGAAAGGGGCTATTGGGACTACATAGAAGGTGAGCATGAAGAGGCACTGGAGATACCGGACATAAATCTGACTGCTACAGATGTGAAAGAGTTTAAAGACTCAAGTCCCCTAAGGAGGCATGGGACACATTGGTAAAACTATATGAAACAAATACCAAGGCACGCAAGATACAATTGAAGAACGAACTTCATACTGTGGAGAAAAAGAGCATGTCTGTGTGAATGACTATGCATTGAAGATAAAGGGTATTGTGGAATCCCTTGCATCTATTGGTGTTTTAGTAGATGATGATGATTGTTGAAAGAACGGTAGAGGGGAAGGAGACACACACACAGGAGCAAACCCTAATGTATATTGCAAACCCTAACCATAGAGGGAAGCCATGTCCACACTCACACAAAGCATAATGCACTAATCCATAATCCACACAACACACAATGAGTTGTGTCCACACTCTACTAACCCTAGCTAATGTCCACACACTATGACCAGCTGGACACGCGGTCATTTATGTCTCACACATGTTCCTACCTAATCTGCCAGCACATAGCATAGCTGGCTCACACTGACATCGAGCTTGAATCTCAACAGCCCCTCTCAAGCTCATGATGTACTGCCGATGAAGATGTAGATGAGCTTGGGATATCAAGACTCTCAACACTCTCCCTCAAGCTCATCCCATGTACTCCCAACATAGTCCGGAAGTACTCAAACTTCTCCCTGCTAAGTGGCTTCGTAAAGATATCAGCCACCTGCTCATCAGTCTTCACATACTGAAGATCAACTGTACCATCCAGCACCTTTTCTCTGACAAAGTGATAATGGACCTCTATGTGTTTGGTCCTCGCATGAAACACTGGATTCTTTGCCAACTGTATACTGCTCATGTTGTCACAATGAATGACAACTTTGCCACCAATAGGCTCACATAAATCTGTCAAGAGACTCTTTAACCATATAGCCTCAACAAGTCAATGGCTGTGTTAAATGGGCTCAATGACAACATCCCTTTCTCTGTTTTTGGAAAAACCAAAAAAACCAGAAAAACCAGTAGAAAATTTGCTCTAATTCCTTCAATATTTGTCCAAATTGGACAACCAGGCATTCATTAGCTTAGCATTAGTGTCCATCAACTCCATGTAAGAGGAATTTGTCCAATTGTAAAACACCAAGGATTAACTGCTCAATTAAAAATGCTCTGTTTCTCTGCAACCAGTGGACAGCCTGTTTTAATCAGCTCATTTCCAGCTCAATTAAGCATCATTGACCAAACAAATCACATAGCCCTCTTCTCCAAAGTGTAAAGCATCCAATTGCTAAAACAAACTTGAAATATGTCAAGCATCCAATGAGTAATTGACCTCCTCGTAGTGAAAAAACCAGAAATCTGTCCTATTTCCTCTGTATGGGCTGCGCCGCCTGCAAATAGGGGATTAGGGAAGGTTTATAATGTTGTTTGATGATGGTTATAGGTGCCCAACACACCTAGGTACATGTGCAATCCACCAATGCTTAGATTTTTACCAAATACATGCTCCAATTTCATCAATTTTTGGCTTCCATTTCTCTGTTTTGTGTGAGCTCAAAAAACCAGAATTTTCACACATTCAAATGCTTCCAAAATGCTCCAAAATCACAATAGGGCTTGCATAAGAGTTGCCATTACATCCCTCATTGTCAAATACATATGTCTTTTGCCAGAATCACACGTATTTCCACCATACATCAATGTTGCCAAGCTTTAATGGAAAGCTTCCAAAAAACCAGAATTTTTCTTGCTTTGATTTGCTCTATTTTGCTTTGCTTTTGCATGTATCACCTGCAATCCGCTCAAGGATGTTTAGAAGACCTTACCCGGTAGGCCAAGCTCTCAGATCTGATAGTATTTGGTGTGCTCCAAGCTTCACAGCTCCAATGGCAAGCTTCACAGCTTCTCTTCACAGCTTCTTCTCCCTCTTCTCTTCACTCACTCATAAACCCTAATAAACAGCACAAGGCTCTGATACCATGTTGAAAGAACAGTAGAGGGGAAGGAGACACACACACAGGAGCAAACCCTAATGTATATTGCAAACCCTAACCATAGAGGGAAGCCATGTCCACACTCACACAAAGCATAATGCACTAATCCATAATCCACACAACACACAATGAGTTGTGTCCACACTCTACTAACCCTAGCTAATGTCCACACACTATGACCAGCTGGACACGCGGTCATTTATGTCTCACACATGTTCCTACCTAATCTGCCAGCACATAGCATAGCTGGCTCACACTGACATCGAGCTTGAATCTCAACAATGATAAGGTGGTGGAAGTCTGTTTACGTGGTCTCGAGCCACAATACAAGGCGTTCAAGACATCTATTCAGACTCAGGAAAACATTCCCAACTTTATAGATTTGGTGTCTATGCTGATTATAGAAGAGAAGAGCTTGGGTGAAGACCAACAGTCTTCACAAAATAAAAACAGTTCAGAGCAACAGGCCTTCTACACAGGTTCAGGAAGAGGACGAGGTAGAGGAGGCCGTGGACACGGTCAAGGAGGTGGCCGAACATGTAATCAGAATTATGGCCAGCAGCAGAGTAGCAACAACAACAGTCCCAGAATACACAACAACAACAACAACACGCAGGTGGAAGAGGCAAATTCAGAGGCAAGGGGAGTCAAAGAGGATGTGGAAATTGGCAAAGGCACTATAATGATGCACATGAATGCTATTATTGTGGTAAGCTTGTGCAAGCAGAGTGTTATAAGAAGTAGGCTGACATGCAAAATGGGAAAGTGCAGCAGAACAACTATGCATCCTCAAGCAAAAATAATGAGGATAATGAAAGGTTGTTTGTTATGCACCATGTCGTGAATGCCATGTCTAAAAATGTTGAAGCAGCACAAAAGGATGATGTATGGTATGTGGATTTAGGTGCTTCGAACCACATGACAAGTCATGGGGAGTGGTTCAAGGAGATGAGAAAGACCAGGTTTTGTGGAAACAGGGGATGACACTGCTCATCCAATTGCCCATGTTGGAGATGTGCCATTGTCTATGCAGGATGGCAAAGTGAAGTACATTGCAGATGTACTTCACGTTCCAAACATAACAAAGAATCTGGTTTCAGTTGGCCAGATGATTGAGCAGGGTTTGCAGGTTTGGTTTAACCCTGATGGTTGTTATGTTGAAGACTTTAAAGACAAGTGCAGGTTGGTTGCAAAAGGTAACAGAGTGGGCAAAATGTTTACGTTGAATGTAGACATGCCTGAAATGAGTGCTGCGATGTTTGCAAATGGTTCAGGAATTGTTGCAGACACAGACATTTGGCATAAAAGAATTGGACATGTGAATGTGCAGTGAATGAAGTCTATGCAGACTAAAGGAATTGTGACAGGGCTGCCAAAGTTTAAAGTGGAAGGTATGCAGAGAATATGTGAAGCATGCCAATTTGGAAAGCAAACAAAGCATGCATTTCCACGTAACAAATATGTGAGCAGAAATGCACTAGATGTTGTGCATTCAGATGTATGGGATCCTACGAAGACCATGTCTATGGGAGGCTGCAGATATTCTGTGACATTCATTGATGATCACACACGGAAAGTGTGGGTATATTTCATGAAGGAGAAGAGTGAGGTGTTCACTCACTTTCAGAATTTCAGAGTTTTGGTTGAAAAGCAAACAGGGAAATATGTAAAGTGCCTAAGGTCAGATGGAGGGGGAGAGTACTTCTCCAATGAGTTCTCTGAATTTTTAAAGAAGAATGGTATTCGGAGACAGTTTACATGTAGATACACTCCGCAGCAAAATGGAGTTGCTGAGCGGAAAAACAGGCACATTGCTGAGACTGCGCGAGCATTGATGGAAGAGAAGAATATGCCGCATAGCTATTGGGCTGAGGCTATTTCTACAGCTGTATACATCATGAACAGGACTCCAACTGCAGCCATACATGATGTAACTCCACCAGAGGAGAGGTTTACTGGCAGAAAACTTGATTTGTCTCATCTGAAAGTCTTTGGATGCATTGCATATGTGCATGTGCCAGATAAGATGAGAACTAAGCTGGATCCAAAAGCTGAAAAATGTGTGTTTATTGGATATTCCCTAGAGCAAAAGAGATACAGGTGTTATAACCCTGCTACACGTGAGTTGAGGGTAAGCAGGGATGTTGTCTTTGATGAGATGAGCAGCTGGTATGCTGTCGAAAAAGAAGCTGTTGGGGCTGATGTGAGTGGAAGTGTGGTTGCACAAAATGCAAGTCAGCAATCACAGTCTTTGAGTGGACTAGGAGAGTCCTCATCTAGTGGGTCTATTGATAGACCATGGAGTGGCAGGCTGCATCATAATACTAGCCCTACAAATGTGATTAGTACATCACATAAAGGAAAAGAGAAAGTGATTGAGCCCCTTGGTGTGCCTGACATTTCTGCAGGGCATTCTCATGTTGATGAAGAGTCTAGTGGCTCAGAGATGAGCCTTGATCAGGAGCTTGGGATCCCAGCTATGAGAACACCTGGTGTAAAGAAGGCTATGGGGAATTGTTGTAGATATAGACATTTGGCATAAAAGAATTGGACATGTGAATGTGCAGAGAATGAAGTCTATGCAGACTAAAGGAATTGTGACAGGGCTGCCAAAGTTTAAAGTTGAAGGTATGCAGAAAATATGTGAATCATGCCAAAGCAAACAAAGCATGTATTTCCACGTGACAGAAATGTGAGCAGAAATGCACTAGATGTTATGCATTCAGATGTAGGGGAGGCTGCAGGTATTATGTGACATTTATTGATGACCACACAAGGAAAGTGTGGGTATACTTTATGAAGGAGAAGGGTGAGGTGTTTACTCATTTTCAAAATTTCAAAGTTATGGTGGTTGAAAAGCAAACAGGGAAATATGTAAAGTGCCTAAGGTTAGATGGAGGGGGAGAGTACTTCTCCAATGAGTTCTCTGAATTTTTGAAGAAGAATGGTATTCGGAGATAGTTTACATGCAGATACACTCCGTAGCAAAATGGAGTTGCTGAGGACATTGCTGAGATTGCACGAGCATTGATGGGAGAGAGAAGAATATGCCGCATAGCTATTGGGCTAAGGCTGTATCTACAGTAGTTTACATCATGAATGGGACTCCAACTGCAACCATACATGATGTAACTCCAGAGAAGAGGTTTACTGGTAGAAAATCTGATTTGTCTCATCTAAAAGTCTTTGGATGCATTGCATATGTGCATGTGCCAGATGAGCTAAGAACTAAGCTGGATCCAAAAGCTGAAAAATGTGTGTTTATTGGGTATTCCCTTGAGCAAAAGGGATACAGGTGTTATAACCCTACTACACGTGAGTTGAGGGTAAGCAGGGATGTTGTTTTTGATGAGATGAGTAGCTGGTATGCTGCTGAAAAAGAAGCTGTTGGGGTTGATGTGAGTGGAAATGTGGTTGCACAGAATGCAAGTCAGCAATCATAGTCTTTGAGTGGACCAGGAGAGTCCTCATCTAGTGGTTCAGTTCATAGACCATGGAGTGGCAGGCTACGTCATAATACCAGTCCTGCAAATGTGGTTAGTACATCACATAAAGCAAAGAGAAAGTGGTTGAGCCCCTTAGTATGCCTAACATTTCTGCAGGGCATTCTCATGTTGATGGGGAGTCTAGTGGCTCAGAGATGAGCATTGATGAGGATCTTGGGATACCAGCTATGAGAACACCTGGTGTAAAGAAGGCTATGGAAGCCATGAATGCAAAGCTACAAAGATCTGGGAGAATGAAGAATCCTATGCAGAGGTTTACCTATGATGGTTATGTGGCACATAACTATGCATACATGGCAAAAGCTTTACATGTTATAGAGCCCACATGCATTGATGAGGCTGTTGGAAATGTGTGTTGGGAGGAGAAAGCTATGGATGAGGAGATGGATGAGGAGTGGCACATCACTATACATACATGGCAAAAGTTGTACAGGTTGTAGAGCCCACATGCATTGATGAGGCTGTTGTTGGAAATGTGTGTTGGGAGAAAGCTATGGATGAGGAGATGGATGCACTATATGGAAATGAGACTTGGGATTTAGTGCAATTGCCTGAAGGCAAGAAAGCCATTGGATGCAAGTGGGTGTACAAAGTAAAACATAATAGTGATGGAAGCATAAGCAGGTACAAGGCTAGATTGGTAGCCAAAGGATATGCGCAGACATATGGCATTGATTATGAGGAAACTTTCAGCCCAGTTGCCAAGATGGCAACAGTGAGAGTTGTGATAGCAGTGGCTACATCAAAGCAATGGTCTTTACATCAGATGGATGTAAAGAATGCATTCTTGCTTGGGGATTTGCAGGAAGAGGTGTATATGTTGCAGCCACCTGGTTATGAGGATGTGAGTCACCCCAAGCATGTTTTCAGGTTGAAGAAAGCCTTGTATGGCTTAAAACAAGCACCAAGAGCATGGTCTGACAAGATTTCTGAATATCTTGTCACTATTGGCTTTCATGTAGCCAATGCAGATTTCTCGTTGTATGTGAGACACAGTGATAGAGGGGTTGTGCTTGTTGTCATCTATGTAGATGACCTGATCATTACGGGGGACCATGATGCAGAGACCTTTGATGTAAAGATCTTGCTTAGATAGAAGTTTGAGATGAAGGATCTGGGGGAGCTCAGATATTTCTTGGGCATTGAGGTGATTAGGTCACCACATGGTATTGGATTACTGCAGAGACAGTATGGCTTGGACATGTTGTCCAAGTATGGTATGATAGGCTGTAAGCCTATCTCAGTGCCATTGGATCAGAATGGGAAGATGAGTGTGCAGATTCAGGAGAGATTTTGGAGGATCCTACTATGTATAGGCGCATAGTAGGAAGCTTGATTTTGGCAAGGTAATCCCTGAATTACAGCGTTAATCGCGGCATTGATGCCGGGAGCGGTTCACGCGTGAAGTTGTAGAAAACGGTTCACGTCATGGGGGAACAAATTTCTTGCAGTTTCACGTGGGAACTTCCCACGTCAACTAATGTGATTCTAGGTGCAAAATACTTATCCAATTGTTTCCAAAATGATTGTGCCACGCCTAAGGAGTGTAATACAAGTTCAAGGCACAGTCAATGGCTCCTTATTTTTTTGATTTTTATGAATTTTTTAAAAGAAGAAAAAAAAAGAACACCAACCTGCTCATTCACGTTGATGATTCCAGTGATGCAAACATCAAAATTAACTAGAAAAAACGATTTCCACAAAATTCTAGAAAATTTTGCCATAACCTCCTTTGTATGGCTGACCATTTCTCATTTTTATCATTCTTTATTTAACTTAAATTAACCCAAATTAGATTTATAGAACTCTAATCTACACAATTTTCTAAATTCAAGAGAGTAAACAATAAGAAGAGTTTAATTAATCCCTTAGTTAATCTTTCTAGAATTAAGAAAGGTTGGAATGTAAAGAAGAAATGGGGGTGGCCTTTTTATCAAAGGCATAGCATTTGAATTTAATTCAACATTAGCAAAACATAAAAATCAAGAAAACCATAGACTTTTCATTAAAATTTGTAAATAAAGTAAGAAACTTAGCTCACATAGAGCTTGTAAGCTCTCCTTTGGCTTGAGGGATTGAGGGTTCTACTATTGTTTGAAGCAATAGTGGCCACCAATTCACTTTGGAGAGGATTAGGCTAAAAACAATTGAATTATTAAAAAATTCAATGTAAAGTAAGAAAATTAGCTCACATAGAGCTTGTAAGCTCTCCTTTGGCTTGAGGGATTGAGGGTTCTACTATTGTTTGAAGCAACAGTGGCCACCAATTCACTTTGGAGAGGATTAGGCTAAAAACAATTGAATTATTAAAAAATTCAATGTAGATGGCTCAGGACAGGAGCAGAGTAACAGTGCATAAAAAATTCAATGTAGATGGCTCAGGATAGGAGCAGAGTAACAGTGCATAAACACCATTAAGCTTTTACAAAAGGAAAGGCTTCTATTTATAGGAAAAAGTGAGCCTCTAACCAAGCAAACTGATTCTAGAATTTTCCAGATCATTTTGGTCAATCTTCTTTGACCATTTTTGGGTCAGTTCAGCTTACTTTTTGGATCTAGTTTTGAAAAAGGAGAGAGGAGAGATGAAAATATCTCATTTTATTGATTAAAAATTGGGGGTAATGATGAGAAAAAGGTGCCTACTTCATGAGGGGAGATCCCCACACTGATGTGTCAAAATTTAATTTTTTAATTCTTTTCTTTGGTCCTTAGTCCACTCTTCATCTTATGTGAGTATTTACTCATGGTCCTTAGTCCACTCTTCATCTTATGTGAGCATTTACTCATTTTTGGGGGGTTTTTCTTTTATTCTTCAATATATCTTCTCCCTACATTTGGATTAATCTTATTGGTCCATAGGAACCTTAATTGGACCATAATCTAAAAATTTTTGAAAATCTGGACCCTTAGGCTAAGGTCCTTTCACCTATTTTCAATTAAAGTTCTTTTTGAATTTCTGTTTCAGGGAAAACCATTTTTGACACTATGAGGATTTTTATATCCAAAAATATCTCAATTTTGAATTACCTCCCTCTAGACATTTTCTCTCTCCAAGCCAAAAACAGGGTAAAATAGAATCTTTCTTTTATTTCAGAGAGGGGAATAATTATAAGATTAGAAGGGGAGGTTCTTACACCTGCACACCTCAAAATCTAGAGGGAGGAATCTTACATATCTTTGGATATAAAAATCCTCCTAGTCTCTAAAATGGTTTCCCTTAAAACAGAACATCTCATTCTCATCCATTTACATCACATCTCATTCTCATCCATTTACATCACATCACATCCTCTCATCCATTTACATCACATCTCATTCTCATCCATTTACATCACATCACATCCTCTCACATATCATCACATCTCATCACATTCACATCCACATCCATTTACATCACATCGCATCTCATCCTCCACATCCATATCCATTTACATCACATCACATCTCATCACATCCACATCCACATCCAGACCGACATCCATTTACATCACATCCCATCTCATCTACATCTCATCACATCCACATCCACATCCATTTACATCACATCTCATCTCATCCACATCTCATCACATCCACATCCACATCCATTTACATCACATCTCATCTACTCCACATCCATTTACATCACATCACATCCACTCACATCTTATCACATCTTATTCACATTACATTCACATTTAGTACCGTTTTCTACATTCGATACCGATAGGACTTTTCTAAGTTTCTGCCAATTGTTTGGCCTAGTTAAAGTTACTTTTTCTCGATGGATATTTTCATATTCTTTCTCAAATTTCTCAAGTGAAATATATTCAATATTCTTCTTTTGAGTAAAGATTCATGGGATTTACAAAAATCATTTCTACCCATATTTTGCAATAAAATTAATAATGCTCAAAATTTCACTTTTGATAAATACTCATAATTTGAATTATGCCAAAAATTCCTCTTTTACCATTTAATTACTTGGATCTCAAATATCATGGAAACTTCTCTTTTTTCATAAAAATAAATTTACCAGAAATTACTCTTTTCTCTTAATCAATTAATTAAGCATAATTATTAAAAAATTTATTTCTCATGAATATGATGAAAATCATTCTTTTTGCATAGGATGTCCAATCCTAGAATATGGTAGGTAGTCCTCTTTTATCATTATGCATAAAAATAAGATATATATTATTTTAAAAAAAATTAGCTTCGCTGCTATTACTGATAATTCTCAAAAAATTTTCTAAAGAATAAAAGCTTGTAATGAAAATATGATAGTAGTTCCTCTTTTATGCTTAAAATCAAACTATGAATTTAAATCATACTTTTAACCATAATCATAAACTTAATTATGATTATCCCACTAGATTAAGCTAATTTTGTTATTTCTCTTTTCCCAAATTGATAGGATAATCATTTAGAATCAATCAAAGTAGTTTTTAACTATTGATAAATAATCTAAAAGAAATAACCATTATTTTGTTAACACAAAATCATAAAAATATCATTTTCTTAATCTCTAGTTATCAATCCTAGAGTTTAGCTTTGAATTAAGAGACTATCATTGAGAAGCATCCTTTTCCAAGGGATTTAGCCACATAAAGATGGCTATTCTTTTAGAGAGAGAGATTTACTTAAAGAAAGCATTACAAATAAGCATAAAGATTAACTTTCTCTTAATTAAACATTAAGGCTTTTAGGGAAATCTTGATTTGAATCAAAACAATCATTTAGAAAGCTTCTCAAGCTTGAGAGGGGTTGGGAAGAAGAAATTTATTGAGGAATTTGGAAAAAACCATTAAAAATTTAATTTTATCTCAAGTTTGGCTTGATTCTCTAATTGCAGCAGTGAAGCCCCCGACCAATCAATTGGTCCACCAAGAGGAGGAGAGCAACTCCAAGAGTTGTTGTAGAGAGAGAGAAGCTCCAAGCTACCAAGACAGGAAATTGTAAGGGATAATAGAAAATATGATTATTTTAATATAATACTGGCATGGTATAGCTCCAATATCCAATTACAAACTAGTGAGGCTCTATTTATAGGTGAGGGTGGCCACTAACTAAGTCCAACTGGGTTCTAGAATTTTCCAAGTTCAGTTTGACTCAATTTGGACAAGGTTTAGACCAGTTTGGCTCCCTTTTTGATTTGGTGTGATCCACAAGAGAGGAGAGATCAAAATATCACAATTTTTTTTAATAAAAAACCCTTCCACACATGTGAAAAAGGCGCCTACCTCAAGAGTCCCCCTTTCCTTACCAAAGTGTCAAAAATGCATCATTATTCTAAAATATCTTATTTTTTAGTAATATCTCTTAATTTTTAACTAATAAACCTTGTACTCAGTCAACTCTTCATGTTATGTGAGCATTTACTCATTTTTGGGTATTTTCTCTTATTCTTTGGATTTATCTCATCCCAACACTTGGATTAATCCAATTGGCCCATTGGAACCTTAATTGGACCATAATCCAAAAAATTTTGAAAATGTAGACCCTTAGGCTAAGGTCCCTTATACCATTTTCAATTAATTCCTAATGCACATTGGAAAGTTTATTGTGAATTTCTATTTCAGGGGAATTCATTTTAGACACTAGGAGGATTTTTTATATCCAAAGATATCTCAATTTTGGATTATCTCTCTTTAGACATTTTCCCTCTCTAGGCCAAAATAGGGTAAAATAAGATCTTTCTTCTATTTCAAAGAGGGGAATAATTTCAAGAACAGAAGGGGAGGTTCTTACACCTTTACACCTCAAAAGCTAGAGGGTTTACAAGTTGGATCTAAAGTCGGATTTGAATTATAAATAAAGTAATCTTTTCACCTGAGCGTTTGGTTAATTTGGGAAAAAGGGACTTAACAAGAATTTTCGTATTGATAGGATCATGGATCGAGGTCGTCGTGGTAGGAATGTTAATCCCCAACTCGATGAGGAAGAGCTCAACCTGAATGTTTGTAAAACTCTTCATAGATCGCAGCCTGGACCTTTCAAGGGTGAAGGGGAAAACTTAGGTGAGGCTGTGGAGAAGTGGATCGAAGCAATGGAAGAATACTTCGATGTCACCGGGTACAATGAGAAGAGTAAAATGGCTCTTGCAAGGTTGAAGATAGTAGAAACAGTTAAAGTGGCATGGAGAAACCACTGCGAGAAAAACCATCTATATCGGAACACCCAGACATGGAATGATCTCAAGATTTACCTAAGGAAGAGATTTTATCCTCCCAGCTTTTTGAAAACCAAGATGAATGAATTCTTAGAATTAACCCAGAGGAGCAGAACTATTGAAGTGTATCACCAAGCGTTCGCTCTCCTCCTCGAGTACTCGCCACCGCTGGATGAAGAACAGCTGATTGCGAGGTTCATTTGGGGATTGAATGAACCTTTGAATGTCCTCCTGAAGAATGCCAAGCTAGTTTCCATGGCCGAAGCAGTGCGGATGGCCGTGGTGGGGCGAAGGATTTCGCCAAGGCCTTTGATGTCAAGGTCCCGCCAAAGTTAGCACCATCATCTTTCAAAAGATTTCTAGCTCCGTAAGGTGATTCCAACTTTCCACCACCTAAGAGAACAAGGTCAATCTTAGGATATAATATTGGAGCTATACTATGCCAGTATTATATTAAAATAATCATATTTTCTATTATCCTTTAAATTTTTCTCTCTCTTGGGAGCTTGGAGCTCTCTCTATCTCTACAACCACTCTTGGAGTTGCTCTTCTCTTCTTGGTGGACTAATTGATTGGTCGGGGGCTTCACTGCTACTGCTAATAGAGAATCAAGCCAAACTTGGAGGTAAAATTAAATTTTATGGTTTTTTCCAATTTATCTCAATGACTTTCTTCTTCTAAACCCCTCTCAAGCTTGAGAAGCTTTCTAAATGATTGTTTTAATTCAAATCAAGCTTTCCCTTAAAGTCTTAATGCTTAATTAAGAGAAAGTTAATCTTTATGCTTATTTGTAATGCTTTCTTTAAGTAAATCTCTCTCTCTAAAAGAATAGCAATCTTTATGGCTAAATCCCTTGAAAAAGGATGCTTCTCAATGATAGTCTCTTAATTCAAAGCTAAACTCTAGGCTTGTTAAGCTAGAGATCAAGAGAATGGTATTTTTATGATTTTGTGTTAAACAAAATAATGGTTATTTCTTTTAGATTATTTATAAGTAGTTAAAAACTACTTTGATTGATTCTAAATGAGAAATAGATTATCCTATCAATTTGGGAAAAGAGAAATAATGGAATGAGCTTAATGTAGCGGGATAATCATAATTAAGTTTATGATTATGGTTAAAATTATGATTTAAATTCATAATTTGATTTTAAGCATAAAAGAGGAACTACTATTATATTTTCATTACAAGCTTTTATTCTTTAGAAAAAAATTGACAATTATCAGTAATAGCAAACGAAGCTATGGCAAAATTTTTAGAAAATAATACATATCTTATTTTTATGCATAATGCTAAAAGAGGACTTCCTACCATATTCTAGGATTGGACATCCTATGCAAAAAGAATGACTTTCATCATATTCATGAGAAAAAAGTTTTCTGTAATTATGCATAATTAATTGATTATATGAAAAGAGTAAATTTTGGTAAATTTTTTTTATGCAAAAAGAGGAATTCCCGTGATATTTGAGATCCAAGTAATTAAATGGTAAAAGATGAATTTTTAGTAAATTTATTTTTATGCAAAATCAAGAATTCCCATGATATTTGAGATCCAAGTAATTAAATGGTAAAAGAGGGATTCTTGGCATAATTCAAATTATGAGTATTTATCAAAAGTGAAATTTTGAGCATTATTAATTTTATTGGGAAATATGGGTAGAATTGATTTTTGTAAATCCCATAAATCTTTTACTCAAAAGAAGAATATTGAATATATTTCACTTGAGAAATTTGAAAATATCCATCAAGGAAAAGTACCTTTAACTAGGCCAAGTAATTGGCAAAAACTTAGAAAAGTCCTATCGGTATTATCGAAAGTAGAAAACGGTACTAAATGTTAATGCGATGTGAATAAGATGTGAATGAGATGTAATGTGATGTAAATGGATGTGATGAGATGTGGATGTGGATGAGATGTGATGTGATGTAAATGGATGTGGATGTGGATGTGGATGAGATGTGATGTGATGTAAAGGATGTGGATGTGGATGTGATGTGGTGTGATGTGGTGTGATGTGGATGTGGATGTGGATGTGGATGTGGATGTGATGAGATGTGGATGAGATGTGATGTGATGTAAATGGATGTGGATGTGGATGTGGATGTGATGAGATGTGGATGAGATGTGATGAGATGTAGATGAGATGTGATGTGACGTAAATGAATGGTGTGGATGAGATGTGGTGTGATGTAAATGGATGTGGATGTGGATGTGATGAGATGTGATGTGATGTAAATGGATGTGGATGTGGATGTGGATGTGATGAGATGTGGATGAGATGTGATGAGATGTAGATGAGATGTGATGTGACGTGAATGAATGTGGATGTGGATGTGATGAGATGTAAATAAGATGTGATGATATGTGAAAGGATATGATGTGATGTAAATGGATGAGAATGAGATGTGATGTGATAGATATGCATGTGAATGAATGTGGGATGTGAATGGGTGTGATGGATGTGAATGGATGTGATGAGATGTGAGTGGATAAGGTGAGATGTGGTGAGATGTGAATGTGATGTAATGAGATGTGAATGGATGTGATATAATGTGGATCTAGCTAGATATGAATGGATGAGATATGATGTGGATAGATGAGATGTGATGTGATGTGGACTTGGGTAGATGTGATATAATGTGGATCTAGTTAGATATGAATGGATGAGATATGATGTGGATAGATGAGATGTGATGTGATGTGGACTTGGGTAGATGTGAATGGATGTGAAGTAATGTAAATAGATGTGAACATGATGTGATGATATGTGGATCTGGTTAGATATGAATGGACGAGATATGATGTGGATAGATGAGATGTAATATGATGTGATTGGATGAGAATGGATGAAGGACGATGGGAATACATATGACTGGATGTGGAATAAGCAATGTGAATTGATGTAGAAGAATGTGGAATAACGAGAAATGATGTGGAACAATGTGGAATAATGAGAAATGATGTGGAACAATGTGGAAAGATGAGAGTTCGTTAGAAACTGTATTTATGAAACCTGTTTTTAAATGACTGTTTTATGTCAAGAATGCTAGGGAAGCATTTTGACCATCTTGTGAATGAAGTCGTGGAGACCTAAGTGATAAAGTTGCAACAGCTGGACGAAGAGTCAATGGAGGACGTCTCGCGTAGCAAGGTCGGGTGAGGTCTTGACCAGCCTCGGTTCGATTTAAATGGTGAGCTTCTAGTACGGTGGCTGAGGGACCAAGGAAGTGGCCTATGAGTGAAGCGCTAGGTGACCTACGAAGGAGCCTAGAGGGTGCTGACCATATGGTGCTTGGGCTCTGGGTCGCCGAAGATACCCACGCGTGCCTCGGGGAAGAAAAATGGAACAAGATGTTAGATTTGTTTTCTGAACTCGAGCATGGATCTGGTTGATTGTCCTTGCTGGTCCTCAATGGATGAGTCCATGGCTCTTTTATATAGATCTGTTGGTTGATCTTACTGATCTTCAACAGAGAGTCCATCTGGAGTTTCTTTTATATAGATATGTCCTTGCTGGTTGATTGTCCTTGCTGGTCCTCAATGGATGAGTCCATGGCTCTTTTATATAGATCTGTTGGTTGATCTTACTGATCTTCAACAGAGAGTCCATCTGGAGTTTCTTATGTGATCATATTGCCGGGTACTATGAGCTAGGAAGTATTGAAAAGGCCCTTGAGTGAACACGTGGTGGGCGTTCTGGTTGCCAATGATGTCATAGGTACACAGATGAAGAAGTGATTAGAAATCAGAATTCAAGTTGGATATTTTGGAAGATTATGATTAGTGATACTATGGTTTCATTAAAAGATTGTTTTAAAGACAGCTGAATCTGTGAAATAGGCAATTTCATATTGGGTGTGTAAGTGGTGTGACTATCTTGAAGTTTGCTTGAAGCACTAGGGGGCCTAGGAACTCTTTTGCCTGGTACTCGGGGCAAAACATAACCAAATTTCTAAAGGGATCCTATCACTACAGTGGTTGCACGGTTGGCTAACCCATGGGATTGGATGGGGTTAGGCTGGACTGATGGATCCTGAAAATGAGACTCAATTCTGTTAAGTTACGATAGTTGAAGGAAATTGAGGAAGATAACCTTGGTAGGAAAACAAGAGGAGAAAACCATGCCTTGAGAACTCGATACGCCAAAACTCTCCACCAAGGCAGGACAAAGAAAACGAAATAAGGCTCTGGTTGAAACCGAGTGAGAGGCAAAAAAGGCAATGGCTAGGATAGAAGATGATGAGGACGACAAGCCATGCCTGCTCTCAGGACCATTTCAAAACCCACACGATTGATGAATGAAAAGTGGTCCAATTGATGGCCAAAAGTGTGAAGGAAAATGTCCAATCCACATCCTATGACGGTCCCTAGCGGAAGTTAAAAAGAGATAGAAATTACAGAGCCAGGTGAGGATACCAAACCTGTGTACATTGCTAAGAGCTTAACTGCTACTGAAGAAGAAGAACTTGTTACTCTCATCAAAGAGTTCAAGGATTTTTTTGCTTGGAAATACACGAATGGTCTTGGTGGGCAATCTCTATGAGATGCCATATTGTTATTGTTGATGTCATCTAACATTGAAGTGCTGGTGTGATGGCACTCTGAGCTGGCCAATCACCACTCGGGCACTGTGAGGCATGTACACATCCATGTATCCAGGTCTCTATATGGAAAAGAATCAACGGTTGTGCCTCTTGATGAGGCAAAAAGCGTTGGATTCTATGATCCAAGTGCAAGACTCTTCCTTGATCTGACCATGAGACTTACGGGTTCGATCGGATCAATTTGGTTAGTGATGACTTTGACTACGTTTGAATAAAATATCCTGGAGGAATCGCCTATGTCTATTGGGCGAGGGAAGTTTTTTTTCGGGTTTTAGTTTTGGAAGAACCGAGGGATTAGTCTCTTGTCCGGATATCCGTGGGCGAGGCCCCGAGTGAGAGGTTCTGCCTCTGCGCAAGAAGCGCTACTTCCGCTGCTAGCATCCCAGAATTCGTTGCGCGGAGGGGGCAGGGATCTTTCAAATGGGGGCCCAAAACTAGTCTTCCTAGTTTAACTAGCTCCATGTACATCAATTCCTTATGATGGCATTACAAAAACCGTTCATCCCTTGTCTCATTTACAATTGGCGCTTAGCATAGTTACAAAAAAGATGGATTACAAAGGTAGTGTGGTTGCCGTGTACGAAAGGTCATGTTAACCAGAGTGGTTAACATACCCCCATCCCGATTGTTGCAAGTCTGTCCTCGGAACTAGTTAAAAAAGTTATCTGTAGTATTAGATAGAGTATATGTGCGGATGAAGTCCCATCACAACATAGGAGTAGGAGGGGCACGATAGAAGACGTGGTAGCTTGTCCATCATGTCATCTCCATCATGTCTGTGAAAGTCTGGAGACACCAAGTAGGCATCCACATGATGCATTTGTAGTAGTCAAATAGTTGTTTAACTATGGGCCCTTTGTTCACGTCAAAGGCAAGGCCTTGGGCTCCCTCGAAGTAGTGGTCTCATGTCAGGAAGGACTCCAGAAAAGTGATGATGATAAGGTTGAAGAAGTGGATGATGGCAATCACTGCTGGGTCTGGGACTTAGTCATATAACGGCAGATGAAATCGTTGAAGCGCCTAACCATGGTTTCTTCTATACAGAGATTCTACGGTGACGAGGGCACGAACCACGGAAAGTTGAATTGCAACTTTGGGTTCTTTTGTTGTTCGTTGTGGAAAGTTTTCCAGGCCCACTGCTTAGGTGAGATAATCCGGGTTGATCCTCAATGCGCGTGGTAGGTTGCACTAGAGCTCCCAAATAAAGGGTCTCCTGAGGAGGAAGGGCCATCTCGCTAGGCTGGCTGCTTGCCCATGAGATTAAAGGTGATGGGAGGAGCAGCGACACCAGCCGGTGGCCATTGGTAGCCGGCGGGTTTTGGGTGGGTGATCACGCCTCCATGTTGTGTGCTTGGAATCAAGGTACAGGCAGAGGACATGGAGATCAAGGCGGTCGGTGATGCGGGTGCTAGTGTGATGTTGGAGCTGTCGGGCGAGCAGGATGGTGATGGTCTGCTCGAACTTCATGCGGTCCAAGGGATAATGCCAATTCAAAGGGTTTGGTGGAGGGTCGACTTCCTCATGCTCAGATGGTGGCCCGGTGGCAAGATCTCCCCTTGTGGTGGATTGGTGGGTGGTGTGAAAAGATGCAGGGGGGAAGAGAGCTTGAGCTCTTGCAAACACACACACACTCACAAAACCCTAATAGAGAACACACAAGGTGAGAGGCTGAAAATCTTCTTCTTCTTCCCTCAACACTCAACACACCATATACAAGATAAGAGTACACACAATATGAAAGGTACTCAACCAATACATACACGGGTTCTCTATAGTGTGAACCCAACTAAATGAGCTGGCGCTATAACTATGCCAGTCTCTAGAATGGCTGTCACACAGCCTGTCATCCCACTGGCCGCATATCACCCATGATCTCACCAACCATGCCAGTGGTGTAAGTGTGGGGCTCATCAGTGTCCACCGCCTCACTAGATGAGCTCGATATCTCAACACTCCCCCTCGAGCTCAACTCCATCTCATGTACACCAAGCGAAGCCCTGAATCTGCGGAGCTTCTCTATACCCAATGCTGTGGTGAAGATGTCAGCTACCTGATCCTCTGTGTGCTGACATAAACAAGGTCAAGGTCTCCTGCCAAGACCCTCTCTCTGACGAAATGGTAGTGGACCTCTATATGCTTTGTGCGAGTATGAAAAACTGGGTTCCTGGCCAACTGTATACTGCTAATGTTGTCACAAAAAATGACAACTTGTCCACTGATAGACCCAAATCTGCAAGTAGCTTTTTCAACCAAGCTACCTCACATGCTGCCATAGCAGGTCCTCTATACTCGGCCTCTGTACTGGATAGAGCAACCGTAGGCTACTTCTTACTGCTCCAAGTCACAGCAGCACTCCCCAAAGAAAACATGAATCCACTGGTAGATCTTCTATCTGAGATACTACCAGCCCAATCAGCATCTGTGTACCCATGTACACATATCTCTGTCCCAGTCTCATAGAATAGTCCACAATGCAAAGTAGACCTCACATACCTCAGTATGTGTCTCAATGCATCCAAATGCGGTTTCCGTGGAACCTGCATAAACTGACTCACCAACCCAACAGCATAGCTCAAATCTAGCCTGGTGATCGTCATGTATATCAAGCTTCCTACTATGCGCCTATACATAGTAGGATCCTCCAAAATCTATCCTGAATCTGCACTCAACTTGCCATTCTAATCCAATGGCACTGAGATAGGCTTGTAGCGTACCATACCATACTTGGACAACATGTCCAAGCCATACTGTCTCTGCAGTAATCCAATACCATGTGGTGACCTAATCACCTCAATGCCCAAGAAATATCTGAGCTCCCCCAGATCCTTCATCTCAAACTTCTGTCTAAGCAAGATCTTTACATCAAAGATCTCTGCATCATGGTCCCCCGTAATGATCAAGTCATCTACATAGATGACAACAAGCACAACCCCTATCACTGTGTCTCACATACAATGAGAAATCTGCATTGGCTACATAGCCAATAGTGACAAGATATTCAGAAATCTTGTCAGACCATGCTCTTGGTGCTTACTTTAAGCCATACAAGGCTTTCTTCAACCTGCAAACATGCTCGGGGTGACTCACATCCTCATAACCAGGTGGCTGCAACATATACACCTCTTCTTGCAAATCCCCATGAAAGAATGCATTCTTTACATCCATCTAATGTAAAGACCATTGCTTTGACACAACCATACCCTACATCCACAGAACCTGGACGTACATCCATACCCTACACAATGTTCCAGACTCCTTTTGCAACCAAAACATGCTGCATCATGTATGCCCAAAGTGGGTAGTTGCTGTCTCCCTCTAATTTGTCATCAGCAGATAACATGCGAAATACATCATTGCTGTTATCAGCCATGGCCACTGACTGAAACTGATGCAAAAGCTACCTGTAATGAAGCAAACACTGAACAGAAAACAACTCGTGCTATGTAGCACGGTCCACAATAGAGTACGTATGCCTGTTTTGCAGAAAACTGCACTGTCAAAATTTCTGTAGAAAATGACGAAAACACCTGTGCAAAACTTGAAATGTCATCTTGCCAAACACACAATTTTACCAGAAACAGCACTCTAGTTTGTCCTGCACAAACTGCTATATTTCTGCAGCGGTACTGTAGTACTCTCAAATGTCACAACCAGTGACCTCAATGTGCATACATACACCCAATGGCAACTGTTGACCTCTTTGCAGCACCCACAGTGTCTGCACAGCCAATCTGTCTTCCTACAATTCTTAAAACAGATTTCTGCAGAGAATCGATGACTTACCCGCAGTGCTCGAAATCGCCTGCTTTCTGAAAAATGGAGGTCCAGACGTGCCCGAAACGCATTTTCAGCCCAGTAAAAGTAGTCCGATAGGACAGTATAGTTGCCCTATAGCTTTACTCCCGCGAAGAAAGCTCCTCAATCAGAGATCGTTTGCCGGTGCCTCCCGTAGAGCTCCCGACAAGGGTGTAGTCATCACCAACACAAATAGGGAAGAGTAGTTGAAGCTCTTACCCTCGTACTACTTCCTGTGGTTCTCTTGCTTGCAGCTCAGCCCTTAGTACGAACCAGGCTCTGATACCATGAAAAGATGCAGGGGGGAAGAGAGCTTGAGCTCTTGCAAACACACACACACTCACAAAACCCTAATAGAGAACACACAAGGTGAGAGACTGAAAATCTTCTTCTTCTTCCCTCAACACTCAACACACCATATACAAGATAAGAGTACACACAATATGAAAGGTACTCAACCAATACATACACGGGTTCTCTATAGTGTGAACCCAACTAAATGAGCTGGCACTATAACTATGCCAGTCTCTAGAATGGCTGTCACACAGCCTGTCATCCCACTGGCCGCATATCACCCATGATCTCACCAACCATGCCAGTGGTGTAAGTGTGGGGCTCATCAGTGTCCACCGCCTCACTAGACGAGCTCGATATCTCAACATGGTGGAGCCAGCGAGATGAGGGTGGAAGGGGTGTCGATGATGAAGGTTGGGTGGTGAGGCTCGCGTCGAGGAAAGGTGGGGGTCTAGCGGAGGTGGAGGGGATATCCTTGAATGCTGTATGCATTCCTAGGTTAAGGGATAGTGAAGGTGGCGAGGGGGATGTGGGTGGGGGTGGAGTGGGAAAGTTAAGGGGGGGAGAAGAAGTTGGGGCACCAAAAAGTGGAAGTGTGGAGGTGCTAGAAGGTGGCTTGAAGGGGTGGAAGGGGAGTTCAAAGAACTCATGAGAGTGTTGGAAGGTGATCAGCCCCTGGAAGAAAAAATGGGGAATGAGGCTTAGGCTATTAAGGGGGGTCTTGGAAAGAGCATATGTAAACTGTTGGGTGGCAGGAGAGGGACTCCTCTATATAAAGATCGTGTTGGAGGAGAGGCGAATGGCTCGGAACTGTAGGTCAACGAGTTGACAAGGGTTTTGAGGGGGGAATGCCAAAATGGGGAGCTCTATTGTGGTCTCCATAAGTGCATCCACCTTATGATCAACCGAGCTAGAAGAAGGGGCTGATGGAGTGGTTGGCCACTAGGCAGCCCGAGCCTCCGCCTCTCTGAGCTACTCATGTAAGTAATGGAGGGTGGCCTCTGTTAAGTTTTGGTGCCTTGAAAAATCCACAGTGGTGTGGGCTAGAGCTTTCTCTGGTGTTTGGGCCCGGCTCATGGCCTCCTGATGCAGTCCTTCTATGATAGCAAGCTCTTTGTGGGCTGCCGCTACATGGGCTTGGTTAACCTCTGGAGCTCAGTAATTCTAGAAATGGTCGTGCCCATCTGCTTTGTTTGTTGATCAAGTTTTTTTACAGCTCCATGAACTAGACATTTGTCTGGTATAACTCCTCAGACATTGCTCTCTCCTAGGCTTTGGCTAATAACATTTCCATATGTGAAATTTGTGCCAATTCTTTTCGTCAGGAGATGCAGTCTGTCATCTATTGGATGATCTCTCGGTCCATATTAGCAAAACCCTGGGCAAAATTAGGCATGTCTCCTCGGGCCACATATGGATGCTCTTTGCATAATTTTGGCTAGAGCTGAAACTACCAACGGCGCGGGCCTAACAAGGAGTGTTGATGGTATTTTGGGTGTCACTGGGGGGGATGAGGACTTGGCCTGATCATGAGGTGGCATTTCTGTGAACCTATTAGGGGGTGGGGTCTCATATAGAGTTCTGTGAACCTATTAGGGGGTGGGGTCTCATATAGAGTTCTGTGAGGGAATTCTTGCCTCTGGCGATCCTACCTCTTGCTGAAGATACTTAAATGGCTTCTCTGGATCTGCAAAATCTTCATAATTTTTCTCTAAATATGCTAATATAATTTTGCAAGCACTGCAATAATATAAAGAGCATATCAAAGGGTGCAAAATATTCATTAATTCCAATATGCTAGGAATTTCTCTTTTCCCATCTCAATGATGGAATTCCAAATGTCATAGGAATTCCTCTTTTAACATTTAAATATTGCTCATAGATAAAATAAGTTTATCTAAATTTCATCTTTGAATTTAATTAAAATATTCATTAATTCCAATATGCTAGGAATTTCTCTTTTCCCATCTCAATGATGGAATTCCAAATGTCATAGGAATTCTTCTTTTAACATTTAAATATTTTCCATAAATAAAATAAATTTATCTAAATTTTATCTTTGAATTTAATTAAAATATTCCTTAATTCCAATATGCTAGGAATTCCTCTTTTCCCATCTCAATGTTGGAATTCCAAATGTCGTAGGAATCCCTCTTTTAACATTTAAATATTTCTCATAGATAAAATAAATTAATTTAAATTTCATCTTTGAATTTAATTAAAATATTCATTAATTCCAATATGCTAGGAACTCCTCTTTTCCCATCTCAATGATGAAATTCCAAATGTCATAGGAATTCCTCTTTTAACATTTAAATATTTCTCATAGATAAAATAAATTTATCTAAATTTTATCTTTGAACTTAATTAAAATACTCATTAATTCCAATATACTAGGAATTTCTCTTTTCCCATCTCAATAATGGAATTCCAAATGTCATAGGAATTCCTCTTTTAACATTAAAAATGAATTACTAGAAATTCCTCTTTTGCTAATTACTATTTATGCATAAACATAAAAATCAAATTTTTCATGATTATAATGAGAATCATTCAATTAATCTAGGATGATTAATCCTAGAATATGGTAGGAAGTCCTCTTTTCATAATATAAATGAAAATGATTTATGTGTTTATTTTTCACAAACTTTGCCATAGCTCCGCTGCTATTACTGATAAATTTGAAAGAATAACGTTTAGTATTATTTGATAATTTAGTTTTGATGTTTCTTTGTTTGAAGATGGATTTCTTCTAATTACACTATTATTTCAGGTTCCAATTCAGACTGATGTTACTAGTTGTGGTGGATGGAGAGTGATTGCAAATGAAAAGATGCAGGGGAGAAGAGAGCTTGAGCTCTTGCAAGCACACACACTCACAAAACCCTAAAAGAGAACACATAAGGTGAGAGACTGAAAATCTTCTTCTTCTTCTTCACACAACACTCAACACACCATATACAAAGATAAGAGTACACACTATGAAAAGGTACTCAACCAAATAAATACTAGGGTTCTCTATAGTGTGAACCCAACGAAATGAGCTGGCGCTATAACTATGCCAGAATGGCTGTCACACACCCTGTCATCCCACTGGCCACATATCACCCATGATCTCACCAACCATGCCAGTGGTGTAAGTGTGGGCCTATCCCCCCCAGGCGGGTCATTAGTGTCCACCACCTCACTAGATGAGCTCGATATCTCAACACTCCCCCTCGAGCTCAACTCCATCTCATGTACACTAAGCGAAGCCCTGAATCTACGGAGCTTCTCTGTATCCAATGCTTTGGTGAAGATGTCAGCGACCTGATCCTGTGTGCTGACATAAACAAGGTCAATGTCTCCTACCAAAACCTTCTCTTTGACAAAATGGTAGTGGACCTCTATATGCTTCGTGCGAGCATGAAAAACTGGGTTCCTGGCCAACTGTATAGTGCTAATGTTGTCACAGAAAATGACAACTTGTCTATCCACTAATAGACCCAAATCTGCAAGTAGCTTTCTAAACCAAGCTACCTCACATGCTGCTATAGCAGCACCTCTGTACTCGTGGCCTCTATAGTACTGGATAGAGCAACCGTCGGTTGCTTCTTGCTGCTCTAAGTCACAGCAGCACTGCCAAAGAAAACATGAAGCCACTAGTAGATCTTCTATCTGAGATACTACCAGCCCAATCAGCATCTGTGTACCCATGTACACATATCTCTGTCCCAGTTTCATAAAATAGTCCACAATGCAAAGTAGACCTCACATACCTCAATATGCGTCTCAATGCATCCAAATGTGGCTTTCGAGGAACTTGCATAAACTGACTCACCAACCCAACAGCATAGCTCAAATCTGGCCTAGTGATCATCATGTAGATCAAGCTTCCTACTATGCGCCTATACATAGTAGGATCCTCCAAAATCTCTCCTGAATCTGCACTCAACTTGGTTCTAATCCAATGGCATTGAGATAGGCTTACAGCCTGTCATATCATACTTGGACAACATGTCCAAGCCATACTGTCTCTGCAGTAATCCAATACCATGTGGTGACCTAATCACCTCAATGCCCAAGAAATATCTGAGCTCCCCCAAATCCTTCATCTCAAACTTCTGTCTAAGCAAGATCTTTACATCAAAGATCTCTGCATCATCCCCCGTAATGATCAGGTCATCTACATAGATGACAACAAGCACAACCCCTCTATCACTGTGTCTCACATACAACGAGAAATCTGCATTGGCTACATGAAAGCCAATAGTGACAAGATATTCAGAAATCTTGTCAGACCATGCTCTTGGTGCTTGTTTTAAGCCATACAAGGCTTTCTTCAACCTGCAATCTTCAACCTGCAAACATGCTCAGGGTGACTCACATCCTCATAACCAAGTGATTACAACATATACACCTCTTCCTACAAATCCCCATGCAAGAATGCATTCTTTACATCCAACTGATGTAAAGACCATTGCTTTGACGTAGCCACTGCTATCACAACTCTCAATGTTGCCATCTTGGCAACTGGGCTGAAAGTTTCCTCATAATCAATGCCATATGTCTGCGCATATCCTTTGGCTACCAATCTAGCCTTGTACCTGCTTATGCTTCCATCACTATTATGTTTTACTTTGTACACCCACTTGCATCCAATGGCTTTCTTGCCTTCGGGCAATTGCACTAAATCCCAAGTCTCATTTCCATATAATGCATCCATCTCTTCATCCTCCATAGCTTTCTCCCAACACACATTTCCAACAACAGCCTCATCAATGCATGTGGGCTCTACAACCTGTACAACTTTTGCCATGTATGCATAGTGATGTGCCACATAACCATCATAGGTAAACCTCTGCATAGGATTCTTCACTCTCCCAGATCTTCGTAGCTTTGCATTCATGGATTCCATAGCCTTCTTTACACCAGGTGTTCTCATAGCTGGTATCCCAAGATCCTTATCAGGGCTCATCTCTACTAAGAGCCACTAGACTCTCCATCAACATGAGAATGCGCCCTACAGAAATGTCAGGCATACTAAGGGGCTCAGTCACTTTCTCTTTGCCTTTATGTGATGTACTAATCGCATTTGGAGGACTGGTGTTATGATGCAGCCTGCCACTCCATGGTCTATCAACTGAACCACTAGATGAGGACTCTCCTGGTCCACTCAAAGACTGTGATTGCTGACTTGCATTCCATGCAACCATATTTCCACTCACATCAGCCCTAACAGCTTCTTTTTTAGCAGCATACCAGTTTCTCATCTCATCAAAAACAACATCCCTACTTACCCTCAACTCACGTGTAGCAGGGTTATAACACATGTATCCCTTTTGCTCAAGGGAATGCCCAATAAACACACATTTTTCAGCTTTTGGATCCAGCTTAGTTCTCAGCTCATCTGGCACATGTACATATGCAATGCATCCAAAGACTTTCAGATGAGACAAATTAGGTTTTCTGCTAGTAAACCTCTCCTTTGGAGTTACATCATGTATGGCTGCAGTTGGAGTCTTGTTCATGATGTAGACTGCTATAGAAACAGCCTCAGCCCAATAGCTATGCGGCATATTCTTCTCTCCCATCAATGCTCGGGCAATCTCAGCAATGTGCCCTTTTTTTTCGCTCAGCAACTACATTTTGCTATAGAGCGTATCTTCATGTAAACTATCTCCGAATACCATTCTTCTTCAAAAATTCAGAGAACTCATTGGAGAAGTACTCTCCCCCTCCATCTGACCTTAGGCACTTTACATATTTCCCTGTTTGCTTTTCAACCATAACTCTGAAATTCTAAAAATGAGTGAACACCTCACCCTTCTGCTTCATGAAGTATGCCCACACTTTCCTTGTGTGGTCATCAACAAATGTCACATAACACCTGCAGCCTCCCATACATGGTCTTAGTGTAGGACCCTATACATCTGAATGCACAACATCTAGTGCATTTCTGCTCACATTTTTTGTCACGTGGAAATACATGCTTTGTTTGCTTTCCAAATTGGCATACTTCACATATTTTTTGCATACCTTCAACTTTAAACTTTGGCAGCCCTGTCACAATTCCTTTAGTCTGCATAGACTTCATTCTCTGCACATTCATATGTCCAATTCTTTTATGCCAAATGTCGGTGTCTGCAACAATTCCTGAACCATTTGCAAACATCCCAACACTCACTTCAGGCATGTTTACATTCAATGTAAACATTCTGCCCACTCTGTTGCCTTTTGCAACCAACCTGTACTTGTCTTTAAATTCTTCAACATAACAACCATCAGGGTTAAACCAAACCTGCAAACCCTGCTCAATCGTTTGGCCAACTGAAACCATATTCTTTGTTATGTTCAGAACATGAAGTACATCTGCAAGGTACTTCACTTTGCCATCCTGCATAGACAATGGCACATCTCCAACATGGGCAATTGGATGAGCATTGTCATCCCTTGTTTCCACAAAACCTGGTCTTTCAAGGTTTTTCATCTCCTTGAACCACTCCCCATACTTGTCATGTGGTTCTAAGCACCTGAATCAACATACCATACATCATCTTTATGTGCTGCTTCAACATTTTCAGACATGGCATTAACGACATGCTGCATAACAAACAACCTTTCATTATCCTCATTGTTTCTGCTCGAGGATGCATAGTTATTTTGCTGCAATTTCCCATTTTGCATGTCAGCCTACTTCTTATAACAATCTGCTTGCACATGTCCAGGCTTACCGCAATAAAAGCATCCACGTGTATCATTATACTTCCTTTGCCAATTTCCACGACCTCTTTGACTCCCCCTGCCTCTGAATTGGCCTCTTCCACCTGCCTGTTGTTGTTGTTGTGAATTCTGGGACTGTTGTTGTTGATGCTGGTGGCCATAATTCTCATTACCTGTTTGGCCACCTCCTTGGCCGCATCCACGGCCTCCTCTTCCTGAACTTGTGTAGAAGGCCTGTTGCTTTGAACTGTTTTTGTTTTGTGAAGATTGTTGGTCTTCACCCATGCTCTTCTCTTCTATAATCAACATAGACACCAAATTTGTGAAATTGGGAATGTTTTCCCGAGTCTGAATAGATGTCTTGAATGCCTTGTATTGTGGCCCGAGACCACGTAGACAGACTTCCACCTTATCATCATCATCTACTGAAACGCCAATATATGCAAGGGATTCCACAATACCCTTGATCTTCAATGCATAGTCATTCACAGACATACTCTTTTTCTCCATAGTATGAAGTTCATTCTTCAACTGTATCTTTCGTGCCTTGGTATTCGTTTCATAGAGTTTTACCAAGGTGTCCCATGCCTCCTTGGGGGACTTGGCATCCTCTATGTGCCCAATCATGGTGTCTTGTATATTGATAGAGAGCCAATACATAACTTTTCTGGCTCCTTGGTTCCAATCCTTGAAGTCTTTCACATCTGCAGCAGTCGGATTGATCTCCGGTGCCTCTTCATGTTCACCTTCTACGTAGTCCTAATAACCCTTTCCCATCAGGAAATTTATCAACCTGAACCTCCAAGCATGGAAGTCAAGCTTCTCAGCAACAATCTAGTTTATGCCATCATTTGACATCTTGCCAGACACAAATTTACCAGAAACAGCACTCTGGTTTGTCCTGCACAAACTGGTGTATTTTTTGCATCGATACTATACTACACTCAAATGTCACAACCAGTGATCTCAATGTGCATACATACACCCAATGGCAACTGTTGACCTCCTTGCAGCACACACAATGTCTGCACAACCAATCTGTCTTCCTGCAATTATTAAAACAGAGTTCTACATATAGAAACGATGACTTACCCCTGTAGTGCTCGAAATCACCTACTTTTTGAAAAATGGAGGTCCTAACGCACCCGAAATGCGCTTTTGGCACAAAAAAATGTGTCCAATAGGACGATATAGTTGCCCTATAGATTTACTCCTACAAAGAAAGCTCCTCAATCAGAGATCGTTTGCTAGTGCCTCCCGTAGAGCTCCCGGCAAGGGTGTAGTCACCAACACAAATAGGGAAGAGTAAATGAAGCTCTTACCCTCGTACCACTTCCTGTGCTTCTCTTGCTTGCAACTCAGCCCTTAGCATGAACCAGGCTCTAATACCATCAAAAGATGTAGGGGAGAAGAGAGCTTGAGCTCTTGCAAGCACACACACACTCACAAAACCCTAAAAGAGAACACACAAGGTGAGAGGCTGAAAATCTTCTTCTTCTTCTTCACACAACACTCAACACACCATATACAAAGATAAGAGTACACACTATGAAAAGGCACTCAACCAAATATATACTAGGGTTCTCTATAGTGTGAACCCAACTAAATGAGCTAGTGATATAACTATGCCAGTCTCTAGAATGGCTGTCACACAGCCTGTCATCCCACTAGCCACATATCACCCATGATCTCACCAACCATGCGAGTGGTATAAGTGTGGGCCTATCCCCTAGGTGGGTCATCAGTGTCCAGCACCTCACTAGATGAGCTCGATATCTCAAGAGCAAATGCCTACAGGACAATAGATTTTAAGTTGTTAAAACAACAAGTCAATGTAAGAAAACTAGAGAATCCTTTGCATTACTCTTAATGTATTTGTACATTATTTGTCTTAGACCTCCACTTTTTTTTGGCAGTGCAATAAATACTCTGAATCTTATATTTAGTGGATAAGAGAGAGATGTATTGAGATAATGTTGGACAAACCAATTACACCTGTAGATCCGGACTCCCCTCCTCCAGGAGATCAAGCTCAGAGAAAGGGAAGGAGAAGAAGCTGAAAAGACATAAAGGCAAAGGCAAAGGCAAGGGTTTGCCAGCGCATTCTCCTTTAAAATTCAAGAAGATGCAAAAAGCATCAAAGGAAGCCATTGTAAAGAAGTCCTCTGCAAAGAAGACATCTAAGCCAAAGAGGACCTCATAAAAGAAATCTCATGGCAAAGAAGCCCTCTGCTCAGAAGCCCCTCAACTTCGGTGCTTTTCCTGCTCAAGGACAAGAGGAAGCAAAGTCTGGGAGTCCAAAAAAACCAAGTGAAGCCCAAGAGCAAGCAAAGTCTAGGAGCCCAAATAAGCAAAGTGAAGATCCAGAGCAGGCAAAGTCTGGGGACCAAATAAGCAAAGTGAAGATCAAGAGCATTAGAATATTTTGTGACTTCACAAATACACAGTGACATTTTGTAACTCGCAAGATGTATTTGTACCATTTATTGTATATAAATCACAAATTGTTTATGATGAAAGATGTAGTTATCTACTAAATGTTTGTTCATAAATGGCAATGGTCAAGAAAAATGTCAATTTTCTATTCATTCATGGTTCAAAAATTACAACAATTGGAGGTAAACAACTCATACAATATATAGAGCATTCAGCTCTTCTTCAAATTGTAGTACCATTGACCTTGAATTTATAACTAGGGGTGGTGTTGTTAAGAAACTCCAAGGTTTCCCTAACGTCTTTTAACGTCCAGTGAGAGGTAACATTAACCTCCTTTCTTTCAACATGTGGAATAACCTGCAACTCAAACCTAAATGACATGCAACTTCTATATCAGAATCCAAAGGTTCCCAGATACCCAACTTAAGTTTGTATCTCCTATAATCATAACCCATAGTAAGAGATTGTCAAGAGATATTGTAAGACAAAGCCAAGGATTGAGGGCATGCATTGCACCTTATGTAGTCACCCTTATGGTAATACTCTCTAGATTTCCAAAACAGTCTTATAATGTTGTCCAAATAATCTGCTGGAAGTTTCTACTTAGCCATGATGCCTTTGTCCTCTATAACTCTGCGTCTTTGAAGCAAGCTCCAAAGACATGTAGAGGCATGAACCATGATAACCGTATCCTCCTCGAGATCCTTCCCGGAGTCATGGCTTTTTGAATATCTTGGGATATTTTATGTTTGAAGCTCTGCATCGTCGCTTGATCTGGAACGTCCCAATTAAGAGAAGAAAGGCTTGGCACTGATAAATCCTCAATTTGCCCATACACACCTGTTTTTGGGGGAATAATGTACTTTGTGTAGCATATAAAAATATTACCCTTATTAAAAAAAAGCTGCATTTTAGTCGCCATACATGAGCTTTGCAAATTCTTTTTGAATGGCTTGGAAAGTACCACTGAAGCTCTCCACAAGCTGCCACTCAAAACTTGTTGAGGGAAAGATATCTGAAGAAATCGGAAGTTAACACTTGTATTAAAAGGAAAAATATATTTGTAAAATTGAACTACAACTTACAATGCGCTTGCATAGGAATATGTTGAGTTGGAGGTACGTATATATCCTTTGCCATGTAAACATGTTGGACTTGAGCAAACGAGCCTTCAGATGTGACCTTGAAAGTAGCAATGCGTCCCTTCCAATGGTATTTTGTATCCTCTCTTTTTGTTTTTTTCACCCAGTTACAGTGAAACTCTTGGGTTTCCAAGTTCCATCATCCCTTTTGTTGTGTACGACACAAGAGTTTATTGAATGAGAAGGAGGTCTTTTGGATTCCATATAGAATAGAAGCAAGAGAATGAAACAATGGAACTCAATGAGGTCAAAAAAGAGATGAGAGAGAGCTAAAAGATGCAATGAAGCTCAGTGAGGTCGAAAAAAAAGATGAGAGAGAGCTAGAAGATGAGAGCTTCTAGACATTGAGAAGAAGAATGAAAATGGTATGGGCGCCAAAAGGAATATTAGAGGTAGTTTGTCCAAACTTCAAAAATTTCGGCATGCCATCTTTTTTCAAATCTTTCGATAGATTTTGTTAGTATAATGGATCCTAGGGACCACCACAGAATATAGAGATTTTGGCTAAATTAGAGGAAAAAAGCTCGAAATGGACTCTACTACCTCCAAAACAAGGAGACAAGAATACCATATTCTTGTGCACGTGGCACACTCTCTTTGGCTCTTAATCACGAGATTAGTAAAGGGCCCTTTTTTAAGCATTTTTGTCCCTAATGTGACCTCCACTTCTACAGCGTCCAGCTGAACCTCCTCCAACACAACCTCTACCTTGACAAGCCCCTCTCTCACCAAAGTTTCACTTACCTCCTCACCAAGCTCCCCATTTCGAGCATCACCCTTGTCCCCCACTTCTTTTTTCAAGTTCTTCTTTCTTTCCACCACCCCCATGATTTCTATGAGCGCCCCCCAACACCCTCTGTAAGCTACTTTGATAGGTTGGTGCCAACTTCTCCGCTTTGGCTTCCCTTTTGATCCCACCAAGCTCATTGACCTCTCCGTCCTCGAAAGGCTTATGCTCTTATCCATACCCCTCCCAAATCTCTACTGGGGCTATACACTAATCACAGGATGTCGGCTGGCATGTGGTCAACATCACCTATCTCTCCCTCTGGGTGGATGCTCTTCCCTCGTACTCTGTCAAAGGCCTACTTATTCTCTACCATAGGTGTTATGAGAAGCTAGAAGTCATGGATGCAATTGGCATCTGCCAGTTTGATGACACCCATGCCACTTTCCTGCCTGGAGTTCACCTTCGAAGATGTTGTTGCCCGCAGAAGCTTTCCATGCACAGAGGCCTGCAAATGCCATTGATGCATGCTCGGCCCTTGATGACCACGATGGCGAAGATGACGGCCGGCCATGGCACCCTACCACCACCCCCACACCCCTCCTCTCCCCCACCTCTCCCACCACCACCCAGTACCTCTTCCACCCATACCACTAGCCAACCCCCACCATCTCCACCCCCATCTGGCACATCCACCCTCCCACTCTTCCATGCATAAACTTGTTCTCCATTCATCCATTTCCCCACCCCACCTCCATCACCCCCCTTTTTATCACTACAGTTAGGAATGCACATTGCATTCTACAACATCCTGTCCACTTCCACTAAACCCCCACCCATCTTTGATGCAAGCCTCGCCAAGGGAACCGTAGCATCGACAACCCCTGCACCCTGTTAACAGCTCTGATTAACATGACCTTTCGTGTGCGGCTACCACACTACCTTTGTAATCCATATTTTTTGTAACCACGCTAAGCGCCAATTGTAAATGAGAAAAGGGATGACTAAGCTTATGGTTTGTGTAATGTCGGTCATAAGGAATTGATGTACACAGAACTAGTAAAACTAGGAAGACTAGTTTTGGGCCCCCATTTGTAATTGGGTGTGGCCGACCATTGTAAAATGTGAGCTCATGTATATAAGATATTTTATGGAATATGAAAAGGGACAATCCCATTTTTCTCAATTGAATATTTCCTTCTCTCCCTCTCACTCTCTCTTGAGTTTATGGTTTGCTTGCTTGTGATGCTTGCATGTCGCTCTGATTGTTGGTGTATGTGAATAAGAATGGTGTTGCTCTCCCTTCTCTCCTTCTCTCCCTTCTCATTGGTCTCCACCTTTTCTTGTTTGCATCATACGATTGGCATGAGGTAGAGGTTGAGCTATCCATAGCTCCTTCCCTCTTGCTCCTACCTACCTTACTTGGATCTCTATTTGGGTGACACAAAGAGAGTGTAGAGTGAGCCCCTAGCGGCCTCACATCGAGGAGTTAACCCTAATAGGGTTGGCCAAGTGCAAATCACCAGATTCGACCCTTGCAAAAGCACTCTCTTCTTCTTCTTCTCTCTTGTGTTTATGAGGTAGCATGTTAAACCATTAACATCTTTGGCGTTGCCTGCCGAGGATTGACATTTGGCTTAGGGTCATCTACTTGATTCATTAGCTAGAGCTTGATTTTGCTCGGTTGGGATGCAAATCCACCGGTTGGTTGCTTAACATTGTTTGTTTTGTGTTTTGTTGGGGAGACTACCTGGAGGTTGGATTGTTGATTGAGCATCGGAGCATTCGAGTCTTCCACCAAGAGCGGGGAAGAAGTAAGTAAGGGTCCCTATTTGCCCTCAACATTCAAGCAATTTTTAATTTTTGTGTTTTTCATCATGTTTGCATTTTTATTTAATCATTCAATTAATCTCAATCCATTAGCTTAAACCATGCATTGTAGTTATCAATAAGTAGCTAGATATTAGCTCTAGCTCCTTGTAAAAACAAGGAGCTAGATATTAGCTCTAGCTCCTTGTAAAAATAAAAACATCAAAAGAGCCTAGGAAGGTGCCTGAATCAGCATGATTGGAGAGGTTCTCAGGCAAAATTGCATTTTGCCAAGCATCTCTGAGAGTCGAACAACCATGGGTGTGGCAAGTTCAAGGAACGCCCGTCCAAATCTGCCACGCCCATTTCTTCTGCTTGCAACCCAAGGTAGATTTGCTACCTAAATTTGGCAAGAGCATTAAAATTAGTTTTTAATTGCATTTGATTAGGCCTCATGTACATTGAAGTGCATTTAAATAAGGAGAATTTTGTACTTCCAGGCTAGTTATCAGACATGCAGGGGCAGTAGGCCAATCAAATTTAAAAAATCCCTGCTTGATAGTTCCACGTCCATACGCTTGTGAGCGCACGTCCATTCCAACTTTCGCACGTCCATTCCAAGACTTGCCATGCCCGTTCGCTCCTCATCTTGGAGGAGCGAACACCCATTCGAGTTTCTTTTTCCACCTTGCTACATGTGTTCTAATCAACTCATAAACTTGCATGCCCGTTCCTTCCTGGAGCAAGAAGCGAATGCACATGCCAACCTTGAAGTGAACACCCGCGACACTAGCTTGCCACGCCTATTCCAATTGGTTTCATTCCAAATGCCCGTTCCTTCTTGACCCTAAAGCAAATACCCGTTCCATTTTGAATTCCTCGAAGCTCACGCCGTGCCAGTAGAGAAGTGAACATATGTTCCTTCTCTCACTGAGGAACGTATGCCCGTTCGCTTGGCCGTTCCTTTAAAAAAAACTTTTATTTTTCAAGGGGTTCAGAGCAGTGAGTCTATATTCCCATGCACCTATGCGCTTGGGTAGGTGTAAGATTCATCCCTCCAGCTTTTGAGATGTAAAGGTGTAAGAACCTCCCCTTCAGTCTCTATAATCATCCCCTAATTCTGAATGCAAGAAAATATTGCTTTACCTTATTTTGGTTTAGAGAGAGAAAATATTCTAGAGAGATGTAATACAGTTTTGAAATATTTTTAGATAAGAATTTTCTCCAAGTCAATAGGAAGAGATCCCCCAAAACATAATCTTAAAAAGAGTTTTCCAATGTGCATTAGAAATTAATTGAATATAAGAATTGGACATCTTGGCCTAGGGATATAAAATTTCAAAAAAATTCTTATTAAGGTCCAAAGAGTGTCAAGAAGGGCCAATAAGGTTAATCCAAGTGTTGGGATAAGAAAAAGGCAAAGAATATAAGAAAATCTCCCAAAAATGAGTAAATTCTCACATAAGATGAAGAGTTGACTAGTACAGGGTTTATTAGTAAAAAAATAAGATTTTTTAAGTAAAAAAATAAAAATTTTGACACCTCAGAATGGTGAGAAGGGCTCATGAAGGAGGCGCCTAGAAATCACATCAAGAAGAGGGCATTTTTAATTCAAAAAAGTGAGATATTTCATCTCTCCTCTCTCCTCCTTCAAACCAAATCAAAAAAGTGAGCCAACTTAGTCTAAACTTGTCCAAAATGGATCAAACTAGAGTTCGAAGTCTCTAGATTCTAGTTGGACTTGGTTGGTGGCCTCCCTTACCTAAATACATCCCCATTCCTTTGTATTTTCGTATTGGAGTAACTATATGCTAGTGTAATTTTTAGTTTATTATATTTCTATTATTGTGAAGCTTTGGAGCTTCATTAAACCTCTTCTTTCTTGAAGATTACCCTTCCCTTAATGGCCAAGCCTCTTCCTTCATGAAGGCTACACAATTTTTGCAAGGTAAAGAATCAAGCAAACCAATGGTAAGCCTAAACAATGTTGTTTATGCATCCATTTATGCATAAAAATCATTTATGATGAAAATCACACTTCAGACATACATATTATTGTAATCTGTTACTGGATCTTGTTGCTGACCAACTGGTCCCAACGAAGAGTCCAGAGTGGTACTATTTTTGTGAAACAAGGGATTGAATGAAAATTTTGAATTATGAAATCTGTGACCATATCTGTTTTGTCAATGGATTATTTTTATATTAAAGTTCTAAAGAGGAGTGTGTGCGTATCTGTTTTCTAAAGCTAAAGTTAAGAAAGGCATTTCAATTATGGGTGGGTGAGTACTTGTTTGGTTCTACCGATTCCAGTGGTAGGGTGGTGACTAACCCATGGGCCGGATGGGGTTAGGCTGGAATCAGTGGAGTTTTAATAATCAAACTGAAAAATCTTAGGAATACGCTAGGATTCGAGTAGTTAGTTGATTCCCTGATAAATTTCTCAATTGAGTGGATCAACAGCTGTGCCTGATCTTGATTAGGAAAAAAGCATTGAATGGCTCAGATGATCAAATTATATCGGTGATAGTTTCCTTCTATCTGGTTTATTCAGGTGAAGGACAGTTTAGATTTGATCTCGTTAGAAAAATTCGTTAAGAAAATTCAAAAAGGTGGAATCGTCCCCGCTTTTTGGGCATGGAAAATTTTCCCGGTTTCGGTTTTCGGAGGGACCACCAGCCTAGTCGCGTGCCCGGACATTTGTGGGCGAGGCCCCGAGTGAGAAACCTTGCCCCGCGCTTGAGCGGGCTGCTTTCGCTATCAGCTACTGGGAGTCCGGTGCGCGGAGGGGACAGAGGGATCTCACGGTTGGTATCAGAGCAGGTTTGTAAATTTAAGTAACATTCAGTAGAAATTGCCTAAATTTTTAATAGAAATCTGGGAAAGAAATGTTTTTCACTTGTTAATACTATGTGAATGAACTCCAAAAATTGAAAACTTATAAATTGAACAGGAAATTTATAGAAGGACACCCCGAACCTATCTGGAATTCCTGGACTCTCTCAGAGTCAGGATATGATAGCTTTTTCATTTGATCACCTCATCAACTCTGCGACCCGAATGAGCAGAGTGAGACTCGCTCACCATTTTGAGAGTCTTTACTTTCTCGATCCTCTTGAGCTACGTCGGTATATGTGGTTCTGTGGAGGGCGGTGTATTAATATCAGTACCAGTCAGCGTCAGAGGCTCAGGCAAAATATTTCCTTGGCCATGATTCTGATTAGACTAGGGCTTGTTCAACATATTCAACTCTTTGATAATTCACCCAGGAACTTCAGAACTTCATGCCGATTTTTTAGACTTCTTAGCCGCTTCCCGAGAAATAGAATTTTAGCACCTCTTTGTGTAATGAATCGTGTGTACCATGGTATGTCTTCTTCATAGTTTCGCTTCTTTATATGATTACGTCTGAGGCAGTGATTGTGGAGCCGAGCTGCTCTATGTACATATTGTAACTTTTATATAAATATAGAAATGTTTTCTGGAGAAGAATTCCCTGTTATATAAGTGATTGTTTACGGACGATCTCATAAAGAAAAATCTGTTATCGGACATATGTCATAGATCTCCAATAAGATCATTGTCTTGTTTAAGAAATTGTTTTCCGAACCTCTTAAGTCTTAGGATCTCGTGAATGATATCAAAATAAAAATTTAATAATATATAAATTTTTGGCAGAATTATGAGACGAGGAAATCGTGGCCGTCAACCAGACCCTCTCTCTGAAGATGACAAGCTTGACCCTGATGTTTGCAAGGCTCTTCATAGGACTCAGCCAGGACCCTTCAAAGGAGAAGGGGAGAACCAGACTGTGGAGAAATGGGTGGAAGCCATGGAAGAATATTTTGACGTCACAGGCTACAATGAGTGGAGCAAAATGACTCTTGCCTGGCTGAAAATATTGGAAACAGTCAGGGTAGCATGGAGGAACCATTGTGACACCAACCGTCTGGACAGAAATACTCAGTCCTGGAATGACCTAAAAACCTATTTAAGAAAGAGATTTTGTCTCCCTGGATTTTTGGAAATCAAAATGAACGAATTCTTAGAGCTAAAGCAGGGGAGCAAAACCATCGAGGAATATCACCAGGCCTTTGCTCTTCTACTCAAATATTCACCACCTCTAGATGAAGAACAACTCATGGCCAGGTTCATTCGGGGAATGAACGAACCCTTGGACACACTGGTCAAAAATGCCAAGCTAGTGTCCATGGCTAAAGCAGTAAGAATGGCAAAGGATTTTGCCAAAGCCTTTGTAGTAAAGGTCCCGCCAAAGCCTGCACCCTCTAACTTTAAAAGATTCCAAGCCCAGGGAAGTACTTCAAACTTTCCACCCCCCCCCCCCGAAGAGGCAGCAAGACCCGAATCAGAATCAGGATGCAAGAAGATTCCAAAGTGAAGGAAGATCCTTCCCCCAGAATACTTTCTCAGGAGCCCCACCTCTTTCAAGAAATCAGAGGGATGAGCTCAGAAGTGAAAACCAATGTTTTGGATGCCAAGGTTTTGGTCACCAACTAAAAGACTGCCCGACTCCTACCATGTGAAGGGGACAGGAAATTCAAGGACCCCAAATTCAAAGACCAACCCCTTCATACCAGTCTAATCAGGGTCCGTCTCGCCCAAGCCAGGGAAACCCCAGAAGAACTCCAGCTCAGCCATCTGCCTCTGTCCAGAGTAACCTCATAACTCCTTCCCAGAAACTGGGGCAACCAAAGAGAAAGAGTTCCACCTCAGACTGCAGCAACCAGAGCAATCACAATTTCAGATGTAGTAGAAGAGGAAAGAGGGCAGATCTTTGCTGCGATTGAAAACCAAGGGCCTAACCGTCAGTTCTCAGTCATCCATACTCCAGCAGAGTATCATGGTAAGCCTTTTAAGCTTTTGATTGATTCAGGCAGTTCTCATTCATTCATTTCCCCTGGATGCTTGCATAAGCAAGTCTTAGAACAGAAATTAGGGAAACCTATGCAAGTTGAATTGGCCAATGGGAAGATTCTTTTCACTCACCATGAGACAGATCTTATCTAGTTCAATCTAGATGGTAATGTAACCGACTGTCAGTTCAAAGTCTTACCTCTCTGGGAGTTTTTGACGGGATCCTTGGAATGGACTGGCTCCACAAAAATCAAGCTAACATACACTGTCACAATGGAACCATTTCCTTCCATAACCTTAACGGAAACAAGGTTCCAGGAACTGGAGTTTTCGGATCCCCAGACCTTCAGTTAGTAAAAGCTTCTAGGTTGCTGAAAGGACTTAGAAAGAAACAGCAAATTTATGTTGTCAAAATGAACCCAGTAGACTCAAAGCTTAAGGCTAAAGAACCAGAATGGTTAAATGAATTTGATGACCTATTCCCAGCAGAGCTAACTGAAATGCCTCCGATTCGGGAAGTAGATCATGTGATTGAATTGACCCCCAGAGCTCAGCCAGTAGCCCTGCGCACGTACAAAATGCCAGTTCCTGAAGCCATCAAACTCAAGGAACAGCTTAGACAGCTGTTAGAACAAGGGTTTGTAAGACCTAGTGTTTCACCTTGGGGTGCGCCAGTTCTCTTTCAGAAAAAGAAAGATGGAATGCTTAGACTCTGTGTGGACTACAGAGGTCTAAATCAGCTGACAGTTAAGAATAAGTATCCTATCCCAAGAATTGATGAGCTTCTGGACAGGCTAAATGGAGCCCAGATCTTCACAAAGATAGATCTCAAATCCGAGTATTACCAGATCAGGATCAATGATCAAGATATACCGAAAACAGCCACATCAATACTCGCTATGGGCATTATGAATTTACTGTCATGCCGTTCGAATTTACTGTCATGCCGTTCGGATTAACTAATGCCCCAGCTACATTCAATCGCCTAATGCAGGACATCCTCAGAGAATACTTGGATGATTTTGTTCTAGTTTTCTTTGATGACATTCTGATTTACTCAAAGAATGCAGCTGACCATGAGACTCATGTCCGAAAAGTTCTTGAGATTCTAAGGAAGCACCAACTCTCTGCCAAAAAGAGCAAATGCACTTTCTCTGCCGACCACATTGAATACTTGGGCTTTTTGGTATCCAAAGATAGAATTTCTCTAGATTTCGCAAAAGTCCAAGTAGTCATAGATTGGCCTAAACCAAAGACAGTGAAAGAAGTCAGAGGATTCTTGGGATTGACTGGTTGGTATAGGATTTTTATACCAAAGTATGCTCTCATAGCTTCCCCCCTGACTAACCTTCTCAAAAAGAATACCCCATTTCAGTGGTCTGCCAGGTGCTAAAGTGCTTTTGATAAGCTGAAGACTGCCTTGGTAACCAGTCCCATTCTGAAGCTGCCAGATTTCTCTCTACCCTTTGAGGTGGTATAACTGATGTAAGTGGTTTTGCCCTGGGAGGTGCACTCATGCAGGAAGGTCATGTAGTGGCCTATGAATCCCGAAAGCTCAGAACCATGACCTGGAATTACTTTTAGTAGTCTATGCCTTAAAGTTATGGAGACATTACCTACTGGGAAAAAGATTCACTTTGATGACAGATCATCAGAGATTAAAGTGGATCTTCACTCAGAAGGACCTCAACATGTGCCAAAGAAGGTGGATGCAGACCTTACAGGAGTTTGATTTTGAAATCAAGTACCGCCCAGGCAAAGAAAATGTGGTAGCAGATGCCCTCAGTAGAAAAGCATCCTTGCTTGCAATTACTATAGTATCAAATCCTTTGATTATTAAAGCAAGAGAGAAGATCACGCAGGATAGATTCTTTGGCCCTATTGTTGCCCTACTTATGCAGGAAAGCAAAACTCCACAGGAGTTGAACAGAGTTCAAGGGTACAGCCTGGATGATGGCATTATGTATTATAATCGCAGGCTATGCATTCCCAATGATGAGGGAACCAAGGGTCAAATTTTGAATGAAGCCCATGACAGCCCTATAGCAGGACATCCAGGTTTCATCAAAACCTACATGTCTGTAAAGAAAAGCTTCTTCTGGCCTGGTCTGAAAAAGGCTGTACTGAATCATGTACGTCAATGTCTGACATGCCAAAAAGTCAAAGCTGAAAGAGATTTTTTTTAGTAATACTCATAGTTTTTTACTAATAAACCTTGTCCTTAGTCCACTCTTCATCTTATGTGAGCATTTACTCATTTTTGGGGGTTTTTCTTTTATAAATTGGATTTATCTCCTCCCCACACTTGGATTGATCCAATTGGCCCATAGGAACCTTAATTAGACCATAATCCAAAAATTTCTGAAAATCTAGACCCTTAGGCTAAGGTCCTTTATACTTCTTTTCAATTAATTCCAAATGCACATTGGAAAGTTCTTTTTGAATTTATGTTTCAGGGGAAACCATTTTAGACACTAGGAGGATTTTTATATCCAAAAATATCTCAATTTTGGATTACGTCTCTCTAGACATTTTCTCTCTCTAGGCTAAAACAGGGTAAAACAGAATCTTTCTTTTATTTCAAAGAGGGAAATAATTACAAGATCAGAAGGGGAGGTTCTTACACCTGTACACCTCAAAAGCTGGAGGGAGGAATTTTACATCCTACCCCACTTAAAAAAATGCGAGATGTCCTCATTTCGTAGGTGGAATATGATCTCTCTCATCTTCTTCTTCCTTTTCAATCACTTCCAGCGTTACTGCTTGGAAGTGGACGGCTAATTTGGGAACATCTCTCTTTGACTTCCCCTATTCTGAGGCAGAGGTCTTGCATTACTTTGGATTAAAACTTTTTGGATTAAAACTGCGGGTTGGTTAGAGGGTCTACCTCTGGGATTTCTCTGATTTTGGCAGAAAGAAACCTGATTACACTGGAAGGAAGGAGCTGGAGTCTGGAATCTTGATCCCTGATTTTCCCACCCTGAAAACTCTGTTCCAAAAGGAGTTGGGCAATCCATACTGCGATGTCCAAATCCTTGATAGTTATAGCATTTCACTCCCTTGTTTAAGGGTGGAACTTCTAAAGTTGAATTCCAAGGGATTGAGTTCCGAGAAAAGGACATTTCTTCCATTCTGGAACTTCCCATATCCTGGGCTTGACCCTTATATCTCTTAGACGGTGGAAGGTTGGAATCACCTTCTGGAGCTAAAAACCCTTTGAAAGGTGATGGTGCTGGCTTTGGCGGAACCTTGACATCAAAGGCCTTGGCGAAATCCTTTGCCATCCGCACTGCTTCGGCCATGGAAACTGGCTTGGCATTCTTCACTAGGATATTCAAAGGTTCGTTCAGTCCCCAAATGAACCTGACCATCAGCTGTTCTTCATCCAGCAGTGACGAGTATTTGAGGAGGAGAGCGAACGCTTGGTGATATACTTCAATAGTTCTGCTCCCCTGGGTTAACTCTAAGAATTCGTTCATCTTTGTTTGCCCAAAAAGTCGGGAGGACATAATCCCTTAAGTAAATTTTGAGATCATTCCATATCTGAGTGTTTCGATCCACACGGTTTGTCTCGCAGTGGCTACTCTGGCTGTTTCTACTATCTTCAGCCTTGCAAGAGCCATTTTGCTCTTCTCATTATACTCGGGGACATCAAAGTACTGTTCCATTGCTTCGATCCACTTCTCCACAGTCTCGCCCAAGTTTTTCCCTTCACCCTTGAAAGGTCGAGGCTGCAATCTATGAAGAGTTTTACGAACATCCAAGTCGAGCTCTTCCTCATCGAGTTGGGGGGTTATCATTCCTACCCCACGACAACCTCGATCCATGATCCTATCAATACGAAAATTCTTGTTAATTCCTTTTATTTACAATTCAAATCCGACTTTAGATCCAACTAATTCTGGGGTTCTTTAGATTGGTCAGCTCTCCACAGAATCATGGGATAATGATCCCTTAAATAGAACTCATTATCAGATAACAATTTATTCAGAACATATCATTCATATTCTTAACATAATAATAGTCCATCAGACCGAAAATTCCATCTGAACATTCCTCCATGGAAGTTTCAGTTATGCAGGTTTTTAATTTGTCATCCCTTAACTTGATCCACTGGGTCGTGTTAACAGTAACAATCTGACAGCACAATCCACTAATCTCATAGTGATTTGCTGAAGTCATTATCATCATTCCAGTTACGAACATCATCACAAGGACTCGTCCCATTCATCCTCATTGTGGCTTTGCTCAACTTATCGCTTTTCAACCAAAATTCATGAATAATCATTTTTCAATCAGAATCCAAATCAACTCATCAGTTCTCAACCAGAGTTTTAAAATCATATCAACCACATTCAAATTCATCATCTGGATAGCATTTTTACTTATAATTTCAAGGTCTTAGATTTACTCGTATATACTGCCAGTAAAGAGCTACAGTTATACCCTCGGTATATACGGGTAGTCACGGTCCTTGGAATTATAAGGTAAATACCATCATGTCTAGGCCTCAAGCAAGTCAGGGATTCCATACAATTGCGGTACTTCCATCTGAAGACCCAATTACCAATTTACGAATTTCGGTCTGAATATTAATTTGTATGAATTTCATCACACAATTCCAACCTTTTACTGTTGCTTCATAAATTTTTGACATTTTTGGCTTCTCGGTTGATCCACTTTAGTCAATTCGCTCTGATACCAGCTGAAAAATCCCTGCCCCCTCTGCGCTAGCAACGGAAGTAGCACTTCTTGCGCCGGGCAGGATCCCTCACTCGAGGCCTCGCCCACCCCACGGATATCCGGACAAGAGACTAATCCTTTGGTTCTTCAAAAACCGAACCCGAAAAAACTTTCCCCTACCAGAAAGTACGAGCGATTCCTCCAGGATATTTGTACTCTAACTTAGTCAGGGTCATTACTGACCAAACTGATCCGACCGAAACTTGGTCAGATCAAGAAAGAAACTTGCACATGGATCATAGAAACCAACGCTTTTTTCCCCATCGAGAGGCACAGCCGTTGATTCTTTTTCCATAGAACAATTACTATCCGGGATTTACTTCATCTATCATACTATAACAGAATTGAGTCTCATTTTATGGATCCATCAGTCCAACTTAATCCCATCCAGTCCCATGGGTTAGCCAACCGCCCAACCGCTGTAGTGATGGGATCCAATTAGGAATTTGGTTAGGTTTTGTCCCGGGTACCAGGGAAAAGAGTTCCCAGGCCCCCTAGCTGGATATTCATGCAAATTTAATGCCAGTCACACCACTTACACACCCGATATGAAATTGCCTTTTTCACAGATTCAGCTGTATTTAAAACAATCATTAAATGAAACCATAGTGTCATTGATCATAACCCTCAAAATCTCTAGTTGAATCCTTATTTTTAATCATTCCTTCATCGGTGTATCTATGGCATCATTGGCAACCAGAATGCTCACCACTTATCCACTCAGGGGCCTTTTCGGTAGTTCCTTGCTCATAGAAACCGGTAATATATTCACATATCAAAAATGGAATCTTCATTGAAGATCAGCAAGATCAACCAACGGATCCATATAAAAGAGCCATGGACTCTTCCGTTGAGGACCAGCAAGGTCAATCAACTAGATCCATGCCCGAATTCAGAAAACAACTCTTACTCCTTGTTCCAATATCTTCCACGATGCACGCGTGGGTATCTTCGGCGACCCAGAGCCCAAGCACCATATGGTCAGCACCCTCTAGGATCCTAGCACTTCACTCATAGGCCACTTCCTTGGTCCCTCATCCACCGTATCGGAAGCTCACCATTTAAATCGAATAGAGGCTGGTCAAGACCTCGGCCAACCTTGCTACGCGAGACGTCCTCTATTGTGAAAAGATGCAGGGGAGAAGAGAGCTTGAGCTCTTGCAAGCACACACACTCACAAAACCCTAAAAGAGCACACACAAGGTGAGAGGCTGAAAATCTTCTTCTTCTTCACACAACACTCAACACACCATATACAAAGATAAGAGTACACACAATATGAAAAGGTACTCAACCAAATACATACTAGGGTTCTCTATAGTGTGAACCCAACTAAATAAGCTGGCGCTATAACTATGCGAGTCTCTAGAATGGCTATCACACAACCTGTCATCCCACTGGCCACATATCACCCACCATGATCTCACCAACCATGCCAGTGGTGTAAGTGTGGGGCCTATCCCCCAGGCGGGTCATCAGTGTCCACCGCCTCACTAGATGAGCTCGATATCTCAACACTCCCCCTCGAGCTCAACTCCATCTCATGTACACCAAGTGAAGCCCTGAATATGTGGAGCTTCTCTGTACCCAATGCTTTGGTGAAGATGTCAGCAACCTGATCCTGTGTGTTGACATAAACAAGGTCAACGTCTCCTGCCAAAACCTTCTCTCTGACAAAATGGTAGTGGACCTCTATATGCTTCGTGCGAGCATGAAAAACTGGGTTCTTGGCCAACTCGACCTCTATACAAGATAGAGCAACCGTAGGCTGGTTCTTGCTGCTCCAAGTCACAGTAGCACTCCCCAAAGAAAACATGAATCCACTAGTAGATCTTCTATCTAAGATACTACCAACCCAATCAGCATCTGTGTACCCATGTACACATATCTTTGTCAAATGCGGCTTCCGAGGAACCTGCATAAACTGACTCACCAACCCAACAGCATAGCTCAAATCTGTTGTGATTAAGGGTGCTGGAACAAGGACTAGAGGGGGTGGAAGGGGGGATTGTGATGCCTGGGCTTCAGCTTCACCAACGTGCTCTTCCAGCATCTAGATGGTGGCTTCTGAAATCTCCCTGTGGCTCAAGAAATGCCTCTGAGTCTGTTCAAGAGCTTCCTTCACGCAACCTTGGCGCGATTCTGGGCATCTTGGGTGAGGCTCTCAACGATAATCAGCTCATGGTGTGCCCGCTAAGAAGCTTCATGGGTCTTGTTGAGTTGCTGTGCTGAAGGTCGGTGATGCGGGCGAAGGCATGCCCAAGCTGTTGTGTCTGCTCATCAAACCTACCCTGAAGCTACATATAGAGCAAGTTGGTCTTGTACAGATCTTTAGATACCTGACGCTCCTGTGCCTTAGCCAGCACTATCTCCCTCTGTGAAACTTGCACCACTTCTTGTTGACGGTAGATGCAATCCGTCATCTGCATTATAAGCTCCATGGCCATGTGTGAGAATCCCACCGCAAAATTCAGCATGTCTCCATGGACCGCATGAACACTTTCAATGTACACCTGACTAGAGCGAAAACTTCCTGAGCGTGCCCAGCGCGAAGAGTGTTGACTATATTCTGTGTTGCATGGGGGGAAGAAGGGTCAGTCTCTGTGAATGAAGGGATAACTGCAAAGCGGCTCGGAGGTAGGGTCTCAAATAAATTTCTGTTAAAGAAATCCTAGTTCTGTTTATTTTCCGCCTCCGCGGCCTTTCTGGTTGCTACACAGCAGTTGCTAACTCCTCACGCGAGTAGGGCCTGGACTGGGTGGTGGGCAAGACCTGTTGTTCTATGGCTACTAGATCTTGGTGTTACCTCTTTTTTGGTGGGGAGTGGGGAGAAGTTGATGGGGCAGGGGCAAAGATATGATTGCAACATCAGGGCCGCTGAGTTGGATAGCACGGGGAAACTCCTCCCACCCCGCTGTGTAATAAAATAAAGCACACATGTTAACAAGGTGGCCGCTACCAGCTTCCCCTATGGGTTGAAACATACTGCATGTAGCTCCCTAAAAAGGTAATTGGCCCAATTGACCATTTAGCCTTGGTGCACCCATGCCAAGGTGGTCATGTTGCACCTGCTAAATCGATCGGTCCATTTGGTGGTGAGCAAAAACTACAAGCCTTGGCCGGCAAGATCCTCTTGAGTGATCTTAACCCACTCCACACACCATCCTTGGCCGGGCTGCCCCTGTATATTCCTGTGGTCAGTTTGGGTGTGTTGGTGAGCCGGACATATGGCTGGTCCACGTGGGGGAGTGCTAAGGAATCTCTAATCAGTTCTACACTGAGCTGAACCCTGTGTCTCTAGCCATAATTATCCAAAACTTCACCAGTGTGTAGATTGACATCATAGGTTTTGGTAAAGTACATGCTGTTGTAAACGTCCAACACCCATGGCTCCAAAGTAGGCAATCTTCCCAAGCCAAGCTGCTCCAGCTTCTGTACAACTTCGGGGTCAGAGGCAATGGTCCTGTTGCATGGCCCAGTGAAATGCAAGAGCTTGTGTTCTACCTTGTGGTTGTTCTTCATGAGCAAATGTACCGTGTGGCCATTGATCTGCTTCATTAGAGCCTCCCCCATATGAGATAGTTGTGTGGGATGCTTGGCATACTCCTCAAAGAGCAGCCACCTATCGGTCGCTTTCTCCTGATGGAGGTATGGTGAAGAACCTCCCTAGAGAAGTCAAAAGTATCAAACATGGTGCTGGCTAAGGGGTGGGTGTGAGAGCTCAAGAGAAAATTTGACAAGAGTTTGTCTAGGGGAAGAGCTAAAAGTGAGAAAATGAGGGGGTGGGGCCCTTATTTATAGGTTTTGTAGAAGGGTACAGCTATGGCACTTCTAGGGAGTGAGAGGGCCATAGTAGCGTTGTTTTGCTACCATTGAAATAACCAGCCATTTCCACACCATCTAGTGTTTTGATGCACACTGCACCTTGTGGTGTTATTTCAGTGTGACTAGAAATAGTCCTAAGCCTTTGAGCTTGAGTTTCTTTTTATGTGTCTTGGTACTGAATAAGAGGACCATATCACCCTCGTTCATTTATTTATCCTTAAGTTGGCATCAAATCATTATTATCGCCTTAGCTTCTCAACGAGGATATGGTATACTACTAAGAGGCGTGTTTCATCAAGCTTTTCCTCGTTGAGAAGCTAAGGCGATAATAATGGTTTGATGCCAACTTAAGGATAAATAAATGAACGAGGGTGATATGGTCCTCTTATTCAGTACCAAGACACATAAAAAGAAACTCAAGCTCAAAGGCTTAGGACTATTTCTAGGCGACAGCCTAAGACATTTCCAGTGAGCTTTTCTTGTACTACGACACATAAGCTAGGGATTAGGAACTCCATCGGCATGACTACTTCAGTACCATAGGTTAAACTGAAAGGGGTAGCATTGGTTGCTTCCTTATAAGAAGTTCTATAAGCCCAAAGTGTAGCTAGCAACTTTTGTTCCTAATCGTGCAGCTGGCCTCCACAGTTTTAGTCAGAATGGCACACAGGATTTTGTTTGTGCTTTCTCCATGGCCATTCGCTTGTGGGTAATAAGGGGAGGACTTCTTGTGAGTGATAAGGAACTCTTTTGTAAGAGGAATTGGATTACCTCATTAATGAAATGTGTCCCATTGTCACACACACACTGACAAGCTCCAAGGGGCAACCGAAACGTGTAATGATTGATTCGTAAAGAAATTTAGCAATCGATCTCATGCGTCAGCCTTATGGGTCGCCCGAGCTTCTACCCACTTGGTGCAATAATCTGTAGTAGCAACTATTATGTATCAAGCTTGACTGTATTTGGTTACCAAGCTTATGGTTCCAATGAAATCTATGCCCCATTTCTCGAATGGTTTCAAAGACACAATGGGGTTCAGGGGCATGTGGTCCTTGAAGTGGGGAATTGTTGTACGCTAGCACTCATCACACCGTTTGACGTATTCTGTTGTGTTAGCCATTAGAGTGGGACACCATAACCTAGCCTTGAGGACCTTACGAGTAGTGATATCTGTTGCAAAGTTCCCCCCAGCATCATAGGCAGAGTCAGCATGTTCGAGGAGGAAGACAAGCTCGTCTTCCCAAACATAGTGTCGTAGGATTTTATCTTTTCCCTGCTTATTATATAAAGTTGTCCTGCAATGAGTTGGTAGGGGGCTGCCTATTTTATAAGATGGCAAACTTGGTCTCTATTGAGGAGGGAATCTACAGGTAAGCGACATTGGCTAAGAAGTGTGCCACCTCCTCACACCATTCAAGAATCAAGCATAGTTGAAATAGGGCGGCATCTGGTAATTCATAATCTACTCCCACTGGTGGTTCACCGTTAGGAATCCTTGATATGTGGTCTGCTAGAACATGCTGAGAGCCTTTTCTTACCGCCGTGACAGTGAAGTCAACCTCGAGCAATATAAGAAACCACCTGGTGATTCTGCCTGTCATACAAGGCTTGTTTTCTAGGTACAAAAGAGCATGATGGTCTACGAAGAAAACAAACTTAGTTGCCCAAAAGATAATGGCGAAACTTCTTGACGGTGTAGACCATGGCTAACCCTTTTCTTTGTCAATCGTGGTGTAATTTCTCTCTGCTTCTTTGAGTTGGTGACTCGAAAAGCTAATGGGGAAATCCATCTTGTGTT